>NW_028327172.1:161269674-161581037 GCF_987537825.1 Furipterus horrens | reverse complement strand
AAAGTATTCTAATGGTTTTCTGTCTCACTTAGAGAAGAATTTAAGTCCTTACAAATGCCTAAACATCTCTAAATTATCTGACACCTGGCTTCTTTTCTGCTTTCTCACTACTTTTTTCTTACCATACTTTAGCCACATTTGCTCTTGCTGTTTCTAAAGTATGCCATGTAAACCCATGTGTCTTACTTCAGAACCTTTACATTCTATTTCCTCAGCTATGCACATGTTTTACTTATTTCCAAGTGGCACCTCATTAAAGATATTGTCCATGCTTTAGTTATATAAAACCATAAACTTCCTGCTTTATGGGTGGACTTTTTCCTCTTAACATGTGTTGTTATACTATGCAGCAATCATCTCTGGGTTTCTACATTTTATTTCTTTCACTATCTTCAAAGCTTTAGATAAGTGCCTGGTATAGTGAGTATATTAGAAATATTTTTAAAAATAAATGAATGGACCAGGGTATAGAAAGTACATCAGAAAGAAGAAAATTAGGGATGCAATAACTAATAATTTTTATTTCTGAAATAAAATAATAAAGTGTTTAAATATATTTTATAATTCCCAGCATTAACTGATTCATTTGAAGTTTTGGAATAATTGAAAATTTGTTCTCATTCAATAGAATCCAGATCAATACAAGAGATGGCAATAAATTCAGAATGAGTTTTTCCCCTCCAGTTCAGAATTCAAATGACAAATGTATAGGAAAAAGAAGCCCATCCAATTGTTTCTTTTCAAAAACACAAAATTGTGGAGTACATCTTTGCCCAACTGATCTTCTGCCTGAACAGTCTCCATCTGTTTGGCACCATGGTGAATATATGCCAACCAGTCATTCTGCTGTACATGAGGAAAAACAATGAAAAGATTAATACAATTCCTTTAACTCAGATGAGGAACACAAGGCTCACACATGCATTCCGAAAATTACTAAGCCTCAGAAGACTGTTAAACTCATTTTGGGCTGAGTAGAATATTAAAATATAATTCAATGAAACAAGTGCACTGAACAATGTACATAGCAGATACCTCTGGTCTTCATTTCTTTGCCCAGGTTGATGAAACACATTGGGAACTCTGAACAGGAGACTCAAAGTATGTTTCTTCTGTGTTAAAACACTGAGAAATGAGGCCATTTATACTTGGAATTAACTTTGCCACATGTTTTCTGTCTCTAAGACCTCCTCATATTTTCAGGAAGAAAACAGAAGTCAGGGTAACTTAACAGGAAGGTGATTTTAACCATGTTTTCACAAGCATCTGATTGAAATTTAGTAATTGATCTCAAAGCATGATGGAATCTTTATTCTCAGTTCAAGCTTCTCTTGTTATCTTCAAACTTTCTGTAATCTATCAGGAAATAATCAACAGTTACATTCACTAAAGTTGATTTCTTTTTAATTATTTTTCCCATTAAACATGAAATGTATATCTCTGGCAGATAAGCTGTGATAAATAAACAAAGAATGTATTCAAATTTCTACAATCAAGTCATGAACTGCTACTATGCCCTTCTTTAAAGTTATATTTTAAAAATTATACCTATGAATATATAATATACATGTATACATTATGTTTATACATATTGTATATATGTTGAATATACAGGTATGGGAAAAGGTATGTTTATAGTCATAAAACAAATAAATAATACATAATTAATAAATAATAATACAAAAATAATGTTTCACATATAACTGTAAACCTACATTTGTTCACCCCTGTATATTATATACAGAGAGAGAAAGAAAGAGACAGAGACAGAGAAGATAAAGTATTTTGACAGGGAACTCAGAACTGCTCAATATTATCAATGATTGTTTTATATATTAATTTATATTTCTTAATATTATTGGGAAATTATATTCCTGGAGGACAACGATGGACAAAGACTGGAATACTGGTTGGAAATTTGGCTTAAAAGTATAATGTGAAACCCTGCTAAGCTATGAATATGTGTACCATAAAAGACATCTTCTGCTCAGTTAAGGTAAACCTAAATAGCCTTGTTTCCTATAAGCCTGAATCTTGTTTCACCTTCCCTATTAAGGGAGGATGATCAGTAAAGCAAACATAACTCTTCTTTCCAAGAATGAAAAAATGGTAAGTAAGTCTTGTCATATAACAATTTTGTGCAAGGGAAAATTAGGAGGGTTTGGGTTATCCTATTAAAATGTGGCAGATGGAGACATAGGGTACCCTAACTCCTTTGCAAAAATCACACAAACATGATAATAACATAAACCCAAAGTAAGTAAACAGAATATGAAATAAAGCAACCAAAGATGTCTATACATCTTGGGAAGGTGAGAGGTAAATAGGAAGTGGCACCCAAGTTTATAGATAAGTGAAATATTAATCTGCCTGAGCAGAAGGCAAGAAGTAGGTAACTGACTCGTGCTTCAGAGTCTTAGAAAAGCTTAGATATAAGAAGCAGCAGATATCTTAGAAGAGAAATGTATGGAGTTAGGCACGATAAAAATGACTGATTGGAGGTATTTTTAAATTATTAATCTGTTTGTTATGTAAAAGTTTTTCAATCCTGAGACTTTCCTCAAATCCATCAAAAGACTAGAAGTTTTATCTTTGGAGATTTTGAATCCAGGGTCTCTGGACTTAGAGATTCCAGGCAAAACTAAGAGCAGTGGTAATATACCTAATTGAGAATAGAGTGATTAAATAACAATATTTGCACAACAAATTGTGAATCTTATATCCTTTGCTCTGTTTGATTTACATAAAGCCAGCAGCTAAGTATATCTCCTAGACCAAGAGACTATATGATTCCTTTCTGGAAAGCACAGATTGACCTAATATGATATATATGACCTACCAATCCTAACATTTGGGGTCTTCCAACAAAATACCTAGGTTCCATCTAAAAACTGTACAGTGAATCCTGCTGTCAACATTTATATCACTCCTCTTCATCACACACAAAAGGCTTTCAATAAACTTTTTGATTTGAATGCCTCACTTTTAAATAAGAGAATAACCAGATATTTTATTTTGGGGGGGAGTCCTCGAATGTGAAAAAGTCAAGATTTAAAATAATAGGAAGATAAAAAATATAAAATATCTGTAACAGAGATTATGAGGGAAATTCCAAGGAACTATAAATAGTTTCCCAAAAGAAATAATAACACATTTTGAAGCAAGAACAGGAACTTATAAAATTGACCATTCAAAGAACTTAAAAATAATCTCTTGTAAATCCGTCGTCGGCAGCCGTCCGTCTCGAGAGACGATGGTGTAGCTTCTTAAGAGTCTATCTGCACTGCCGAGAATGGCTGTGCAGTCCGACTCAGAAGTGACACGGTATCTGTCTCCTCCCGTGTTGAATCGACATCTTGCGATGACGCTGGAGTGTCCTCTCCAGTGAAGCTGAAGCTACAGAGCCTGGGCAGGGTGATATGGAGGGTCTGCTGTTGCCCATGCAGCAGACCCCCCCTCTCTTCGCAGCTGAAGGATCCAAGGGAAAGACGGAGTCAATACAGCTTGGCTTCAGGTGCGCTGCAGGAGTTGCCGGTGTTGACTACAACGTCAAACCGCCTTAGGGACTCCGGCTCCGGATTTTCTGTCGGGGTTTACTCCCTTAGCCTTTCCCCTGAAGAGGTATGCCGCAAGGCAGCGGAGGTTTTTTGAAGTCAGAGTTTTCCTTCTCTGATGTGCCCTGACTGGAAGATCGAACCAGCGACACTTAGCTCGCAGGCCGACGCTCAATCCACTGAGCCAAACCAGCCAGAGTCTCTTGTAAATATGATAGTAGAAATAGGAGTTTCAACATAAGGTATAGAACATAAAGTTGAGTAACTCTCCATGAAACTAAAAAGTTACTGAAAAAAGATGACTAAAAATATAAGAAAGGGACTCAGTCCACAGCATCTAATATTTTAGTAAAATACAGAAATATTAAAAAGAAGTAAGGATAAAAAACTTCCCAGCATGGAAGGGCTTAAGTTTCCAGATGGAAAGCCTACTATGAGTGCCTAGCATATTGTATATGGAAATGAGCAATCTAAAGTATTCCTTGAAAGAATTAAAATATTAGTTTAAAAGTATATTTTAAAAGCTTCAAAAAAGAGAGGAAGAAAAATCTTACACAACACTTAAGAAACAAAATGGCAATACATTTCTCAATGGCAATGCTAGCAGCTAAAATTTAATAAAATTTAAATTTTTCTTCAAAAACTGTGAATGTTATTTTCAACTTAGACTCTCTTATTTCCTTTAAACCAGTAAACCTAAACTTGTTCACATAAGCAATATCTAAAACAAGAGCTGCAAGGTGACAGGACTCCAGTTGAAATTGGAGCAATGACAGGGGTTATTAAAAGATGTATTCATGAAAAATAAATGAACAAATGAACACAGCACAAAAAGTGAAAGTTGTAAAATACTGGACTTGTACAAATGTGGAGAGTGGTTCTTTACTCTTATGTATGAGACTTTGAGGTTATGGTGGTTGTACATATATAGAGAAATAAGTAAAAGTAAGTAAACAAAAAGAGGCAATTATGAACACCAAGGAAAACAAAAATTTTAGAAGAAATATAATTAGATATGATTTGTGGTTCAACCATGAATAATATTTATATACTCATATACTAAAAATTAGTTTAATTTTAAAAAAGTTTGACATAAATATATTAAGAGGATGATAGGACTGTAATGATTTCTTTGTTAGTAGTGTTATGTAAAAATCTTATCTTTGATAAAAATTTAACACATAATGTCAAAAACTGAAATTCTCAAACAGCAGCATGAGTTATTACTTAGAAATGTGACCATAAATATCACAAGAAACAGTTAGAGAACGCTAATATGGTTTATCTCAGTGAACAAGAAACCAGGCCAGGAAAATGGGTATTAGACATCTTTATTTTGATACGGAGGTCACCATGGTATTGGTAATTGCCAGTTTAAAAAAGAGAGGGTGGGGAGAAGGAGAAGGTGAAAGAAGGACAAGGAGCAGGAGAGGAAAGACTGATAAAGGGTGAAAATAGTAAAAAAGTACAGGAAAAAAGGAGGGTATGGGAACAAGAAGCAGGAAAGAGTGAGCCACATTGATGGGATAGGCTTTTTTATTTTCCAAGAAAGCAGTCCTCTTTCTCCTTGCCTTTAAGGAACTGTGGTGACTAAAAGTATCCAGAGACAGAGACAGGCATAGCTTGCTTTCAAGTGAGAAAACAATGAATCCAATTCACATCCTTTCTTCTTAAGAACTATGGTAATAACACCGTCCAGGAAAAAGAAATAGCTCGATGTGGAGTGAAATTTTCAATGTCTCTGCTCAGTCATTGATGATACATATTCTGTGTTGATAGAACAGAGAGTGATGTGAATAAATGTGAAAGCAAATACACAAAAACTAATGTATATTTGAACTGCAAATTATTATAGGCATTCACCATGAACATAAATCTTGACTAAATATTAAAATCACCTGGGGTGCTTTTTAAAATCCCAAGCTGAACCTCAAAGCTATCTCTGGAGACAAGGTGCAGGCATCAGTAGTTTAAAAGCTCTCCAGCCAATTTCAATTTGCAGGCAGATTTGTAAACAGCTGACTTACAGTCGTGATTGATAAAGAATGGTTCTCAAACTAGCAGCATCAAGATCATCTAGGTATTTTTATTAAGAGTAAAGTCTCAGAACTTATCCAAGACTTACAGAAGGAGAAGTTTCAGGGGTATGTAGCAGCAATCTGAGTTTTAATAAGCCTTCCTGGTGATTCTAAAGCAAACAGAAGTTTAGGAACCTCTGCTCTTGGGGCTTATTATATAAAAAGTGGTCCATGGATTCACAGGTTTACCATCTGTCCAAGATTGCACAAGACATTCATTTTTAGTTTGGCCTTTAAAATCCTATATCCTAGGCAAACCCAAATGATTGGCTATCCTCAACAGCTTCACCACTTAGATGCTTATTGTATATGAAAAAATTTGGGCTCTGATCCAGGCATCCTGAATCAAAATTTGCCTTTTAACAAGATCCCAAGATGACTTGAATATACTTCACAATTTGAAAAGCACTGATCTTGGATAATGACTATGGTTTTCAAGCATGCTGCACAATAGAATCACCTATTTTTATTTTTCTAAGTGATATCTAGGATTTACACAAGATTGAATCAAGGTCTCTGGACATAGGCCCTAGGCATCTATAAGTCCAAGATTGAGAACAGCTACAAATTCCAAATGTCATATGAGACCAAAATAAAGTAAATTTTAGATGCGCTCTTAAACTTCTAGACAATCATCTTTTAATAGGTATCCAAGTTTCAAAAAAATTGCAAGTATTATTTTAGTATATACTCAGATAGTAGATGCTGTATTAGATCTTGTGGACACTAATATGAGTGAGATGAAGACCTACACATAAAGTAGTCATGACCTAGTCACAAGGACTCCTTTCTGATCTTACAGTTCATGCAGAGGATAGAAAAATAATCACTATTAATAACAAGTTCTTCCAATGTTTTTCATTTGTCTTCTTTTTGACTCTCTTTCACTCTATGTTCTGAAATATTTGAGAAAGTTTGTGGTTTTTATAAAATGTATGTTTCAAAGAGTCATCCTTCTTCTATGGTTACACAACTGAAAAATCTCAACAAAAATTATAATGAAAAATAAAAATTGGTGTCTAGACTAGGGTAAATATCTAAAGATCCCCCATTCCTTCAGGTTGAAATAGATCTTACACTGTACTGTGTTTTTACTTTTTAAAATATAAATGACTCCACCTGCATTCAGTAGAATACTTTGAAAAGCATTCCTTTAGAGTATTTTTGAGAAGAATCTATATTTTAAAATATCCATGATATATGAGGTCTGTCCAGGAAGTATCCAGCCATGTACTATGAAAAATAGAGACATTGAAGAAGATACAAGAAACAATATGCATAGGACAATGATGTCTCAGTCCGCTTCAAAGTAGGCACCTTGAGACCTTACACAGTTCTCCCAGAGTCTCTTCCACTGTTCAGAACACTCTGCATGAGTAGGCATGTTGTCCTGATGAAACTGTCAACCACCAGTTCCCCATAGCTGCAGCCATTTTCATCTGGAGGGGCATACTCCTGATGGACAACACCTTTCCAATAAAAAATCACAGTTAACAGGTTTTTTTTTTTGCAGAGAGTACAATTATATTCACTCTCCAAGAGGGGAGAGGGGCTTGGTGTGGAGAGATACACCAGCTGGGACGGGTGGGACTTTGAGCTTTTATGAGGTGATTGGGGTGGTTGTAGAGCAGGATGTTTCAGTTGGTCTTGTACAGGCTGCAGCTTGTTTGGATGTTGTCTTTGGGTGCAGGGCCTGGTTGCTGTGGTCCGGCATGTCCTGATTCACAAGTTCCTGGAGCCTCTGTGCTTAGGGCATTTCCAGTAATTTCCTAGTTCTGAGGACAGAGGCTCATCAGACAAGAGGCAGTCATGCTTTATGGGCTCCAGCTAGCCTGGCAAAGAGGACCTGAAAAAGAAGCTTTTGTCCTATTAACAGTGATCACCTAATACTTAACTTACAAAATAAAACATATAATTTCTTCCCTAAATGATAAGAATAAAATCTCTACAAGGGTAAGGACCCCATTGATGTTATTCACTGTAATTTCCCCATGCCTAGGACTTAAGTAAAAAAATTTGTGTTAAAATGGTATTCGAATAAACAGACAACATTTTCATTCAAGAATACATTATATATACATATATGTATATACACACTAAATATTAAAATCACCTGGGGTGTATATATATATGTGTGTGTATGTATATATGTGTATATATGTGTATATACACATACACATATATATATATATATATATTTAAACAGCACCACAGGTGATTTTAATATTTAGTATATATACTGACCCCAAAAAACCTCCGCTGCCTTGCGGCATACCTCTTCAGGGGAAAGGCTAAGGGAGTAAACCCCGACAGAAAATCCGGAGCCGGAGTCCCTAAGGCGGTTTGACATTGTAGTCAACACCGGCAACTCCTGCAGCGCACCTGAAGCCAAGCTGTATTGACTCCGTCTTTCCCTTGGATCCTTCAGCTGCGAAGAGAGGGGGGGTCTGCTGCATGGGCAACAGCAGACCCTCCATATCACCCTGCCCAGGCTCTGTAGCTTCAGCTTCACTGGAGAGGACACTCCAGCATCATCGCAAGATGTCAATTCAACACGGGAGGAGACAGATACCGTGTCACTCCCGAGTCGGACTGCACAGCCATTCTAGGCGGTGCAGATAGACTCTTAAGAAGCTACACCATCGTCTCTCGAGACGGACGGCTGCTGATGACGATATATTTTTTAAGTCTTTATAAGACCTTCCCACACACTTATAAATCATTCCCAGTTCCTTAACCTTTCCCACTCCCTTATTAACCTTTTCCACACTTTTATAAACACTACTTATGTTGTTAAACATATTCTACACTCTTAAACCCATGTAACTTCAACAACACACATATACAGTATTGCAAAATCCTGCGATATAGTGAAAAATCCATGATAAATAATTAAATATAATATTTTTAAAAATCCCGTGATACAGTAAGGCAGTGATAAGTGAACCACGATATAGAGAGGGACTACTGTATATATATAGCACAAACTTAAGTTAGTTAAAAATTTGTCATTTTACAGAAGCAAAAAATTGTTTTAGAGTTGGGATAGTGATTTTCACCTTTTCTGAAGTAGTACTGGCTCAGATTTAAATGATTTTGGCCTCTCCTTATTTGGGTAAAGAAATCATTTTTTTACAATATACAAACTGAAGGTAGCATGACTCTTTTCACTTTAAAATCATCTTATCTCTATAGAACTCAGTTCTTGAACTCAAATTGTATATCTGCTCATGTTTCTAAACCATTTTTTTTTATTGTTGTTCTATTACAGTTGTGATCTTGCTGTGATTTTGCAGCATCTTCCTCGGGCGTGGAGAGTCACGTGACTTCCACTGGGATGACTGGGCCTTTGTTCCCAGATATAGCTGTAGATCCATGATTCATCTCCTATTATGACCTTCTTGAGGAAATCTGGTTCATTGGTAGCAGTTTAAATCAAGTCATTAGCAGCTCAATGTTCCTTCTGCTCTGGCAGCAAAAGCCACAGAACCAGTTTTTCCATAGCACATTTCATGCCAAGATCCTACATCAAAATCTCAGACACAGAAGTTTTTGGAATCTCCAGATCAACTTCTAGTTCTCACACTGTCAGTCGCCAGTCTTTGTGGATTACAGCCCATACACATTCAACATTCACAGGTGTTCTGCTTGTTGCAGGCCTACCAGAACATGGATCACTTTTAACAGAGTCTTGACCATCTTTGAAGCATTTGTGCCACACTTTTATTTGTGCTGCAATCACTGCATCATCCCTGAAAGTCTTCTGAATCATCCTAACATTTTCCATGAAGGAATGTTCAAGCCTAATGCAAAATTTAATGCAGATTCATTGCTCTACAAGCACAGTCATTTTTAATGTGATGGCCACATAGTACACATGCTCACTCAATGGTGTCAACTGCTCCCACTGACTAGTACAATGAAGTCATCATTTTTCACACATGTGTATTCCAGTCCATTCTCCTTAGATGCCAGGTTACATTGATGTTGCACAAATGATTCTGGTTATATTAACAATGGCTGGACTTGTTCTAGACAGACGTCATATTTAAGCATTAGCCATAAATTAGCTGTTTTGAGCACTTAAATAAAATACTATCTCATTATCTTCTTAAGTAAAATGATTTTCCTATAAGTAATAGTATTTAAGATGTGAGGAATAGGAATATGCAATCACCCAGCTTAATCAAGCATGTGTATTCTCATTGCCTACTAATCTACCAGAAATTGACTTGGCCATATATTGTGCATTCAGGCATGTTGATGAAATGACTCATTATGGTAGAAATTGCAAATATATTAGATAAAAATCAAACTTGGTCTTGACCTGTAATGAAATTTTTAACATGAATTCAAAAAGCAATATTTAGTGTATCTCTTTGTGCAGCTACTGCTTCCATTATTTTTCCTAGATAAATATATAGGGTGGGGAAAAAGTTTATTTACAGTTGTGTGGATGCAGAACATAGTTTATTTTGTATTATCATTTATTTATTATTGTATTATTTACCATACAAATGACTGTAAACCTATTTTTGCCCACACTGTAGTTTTTTTATTTAATCAGATAACCACATTCACACTGTAGTTTACCAACACAACTTTTCTGAGTACTAAGAAAATGCTCCTGACCTAACTGAAGAAGGAAATAGCACATAATGCCTAGAGAATAATTTTTAAATGATCTGTAAATTCCCATCCCAAACTCCAGGACACAGATCTACTTGACCACTGTCTAGAATTGGGAGTGTCTGGAGGTGTGAAGTCAAGAAGCAAAGCAGAGCTTTGTGTACCTAGGCGATAAATTCTAAATCTTGACAATTAGGTTAGGGTGCCAGCTTTCTTAGCCATTACTATTTCAGCAACTATGTGTAACTGATCAGGTGTTCAATGGTCAAAATCTAGTTTTTCTTTAAGTATGGTTTTGCCATTAATGTAGTGACTATCCTCATCATTGATGATACTGTCTTGTTATGTGTGACAAAATCTGGGACAAAATGATAAACTAAGATAACATCTTGGAGAGTTTAAGCACACGAGACATAGTGGAGGCTGGACACTGGAACTAATTTGATTTGGCATGATCTGCTTCAAGCCTCAAGAAGCCAACCTTACAATAGTTCTACTGGACATTGGGGTTACTTTTCCTTGGTTGTCTCTTATAGTATTAGTGAAAAGCTTGCTCTGTTATGGCTAATAGTTATTTTTTTACTTTGTGATTCTAAATAATCAAATGGAAATCACTTTAATCTTGATTTACAATCTTGACTTATGTAAAATTTTATCACGTTCTATATAATATTGGAATTTTTTACCATGCTTTTTTTTTAGGATTTATTCACAGTTTTCTGGTCAGAGGCAAATAATTATCTAAATCATACACAACATCTATTCAAATTACTTAGAGAAAGAGTTATAGTTGCTTCCATACATTTTCCAGACAAAATATTGAAACCTATAATGATATTGCCTTCCAGAGTATAGAACCAAATCTGCTTTTCAAAGGGTTATTGTCCCTATAAATTATGGAAGAAAAAGAGGCTCTGGAAACACAAAAGGGGTCTCGAGGGCTGTGAGATTCCTTCAGTCTTTATTGCCAGGTTTCTGGAATAACCTGTTTATTGCTGCAGGATCAGACATGTTTAAGATGAACTCTTCAACACTCTAGGAAATGAATTCTTGCTACCTCCTGGAGGGAAAAAAAGTTTCTTAGTACTTTGGGGTTGTTTTTCTAAGATTTTGAGTTTGGAAAATGATATTTGAGGTGGGTCTCACTAAAAATGATACTAAATCTATAGTTCTGATATATCTATTCTAATGGTGACTACTGAAATATTTGAGTCATGAATTGAATGCTAGGGAAAAATAATTTGTCATACTTTGGCCACTTGTTTGAATGAAGGTTATTATTATATTTTGGTAGAATGGAATATGTTAAACATGAGACAAATCATAACTCAATTTAAATTCAAACTACCAAAATGCTTTATCACACATCTTAGTTGTAAGTGTAGGACATAATAGTTTTAGAAAATAAATCTGATGTCTTAAACATATTTTACCCAAATTTTGAGTTTTCCTATTTGTATTGAGACTTCAGCCTTATTCATTCCAGATACCTCCAAAATGGATCAGAACTATTCACACAATTAGACCTGTATACTAAATATGTTTATGCATTTCTTTTACACAAAAACTCCTGGCTGCGAACGTGAGCATTCAAGATTTTTTCACTGAGTTCAGGACTGTTTTAAAACATATAACTCAAAATATTATTTTGAAAAGTGTTTAAAATATCTTATACAAAGAAAACCTTAAAGTGCTAGAAAATCTTCATTTTGGATAAGGACAGAGAGTTTGGGAGAGTCAGCATATAAAATTTATATATTGGAGTAAACTAAGAGAAAAGCAAAAATGAAGGAAAATCCGTGTTACTGGAAACACCCGACAAATGATTCCTACAATTTTATAGTCTCCTAATTTTTAAGTAAAAAAAAAAAAAAAGAGGACTTCTGGCCAAGATGGAGGTGTAGACAGACACGCTGCATCTCCCTCCACAACTAAGAAGGAATAAAACTACCTCAAAATTAGAAACAACCATAAGTTCCAGAAAATCAAACTGCATGGAAGTTCTACAAAGAAGGATATACAGAAGAAATACTCATCCAGACAGGTAAGAAGGGTGGAGCCAGGACAGAGAGGACATGGTGTGATGGAAGCAGTAGTGGTGGCAGCAGCGGGCTTTCAGAAAGTGCAGTCACACATTTTAAAAAGTCAGGAGGGACACCTGAGGAACGTTCCCAGCTCCTCACCAGACTGCACAGCTCATGGTCCTCGCAATAGGGAAAATCAGGCTTCATTGCTTCTGACTATGCAAACCAGTGGAGGTTGGGGCAGAGGCAGGAACTGCTGGTCTCTCAGCAGAGTCCACTTGTTTAAAGGGCCTCCATGGTCCTAGAACATGCGCAGACCCATCCACTCTGGGAACGTAAACCAGGGCAATAACTAGAGAGGCACCAGTCCTATACGGAAGTGGGAGAAGTGCCTGGAAAAGGGGCAAGTACTGGGAAAGTGGCATTGTTCCCTCTCAGAACCCTCCCCCACATACAGCACCAAAACGTAGTGAAATAGGTAACCTGTACTGATGAATCCTTAAGGCTCCACCCCCTTACAACACAACAGGAGTGAGAGCTCTATCTAAGACACAGGCAAACAAACAGAGAAGCCTGTCATGGTGGGGAGACAGAGAAGTATGGCCCAAAAGAGGGAACAGATCAAGGTTCCAGTGGGAGAACTAAGTGATGAGGAGATAGCTAACCTAACAGATGAGGACAGAGCCAACCTAAAAGACACAGAATTCCAAACACTGGTGATAAAGATGCTCACAGGCTTGACAGATATGCTTGAGTATGGCAAATGCAAAGGAGAAGAAGTGAAGGCTATGCTAAGTGAAACGAAGGAAAATCCACACAAAACCAATGGTGAAGGGAAAGAAACCGGGTTCAAATCAATGATTTGAAACATAAGGAAGAAAATAACAGTCAACCATTAAAAAATGAGGAAACAAGAATTGAAAAAAAATGAGGAGAGGCTTGGGAACCTCTGGGACAATTTTAGATGTGCCAACATCTTAACCATAGGGGTGCCAGAAGAAGAGGAAGATCAAGAAATTGAAAACTTACGTAAAAAAAGAATGGAGGAAAACTACCCAAATTATGTGGAAGAAATAGACATACAAGTCGAGGAATAATAGAGAGTCCCGGCGAGCTGGATCCAGAGGGGACCACACCAAGACACATCATGTTTAAAATGCCAAAATTAAAACATAAAGAGAGAATCCTAAAAGCAGCAAGAGAGAAGCAGAGAGTTGCCTACAAAGGGGTGCTTATAAGGCTATCAGCTGATTTCTCAAAAGACACGTTGCAGGCAAGAAGGGGCTGGAAAGCAGTATTCAATGTGATGAAAAGCAACCTGGAACCAGGATTATTCTATCTAGCAAGGCTATCATTTAGAATGGAAGGGCAGATGAAGTGCTTCCCAGACAAGATAAAGCATCATCACCAAGCCATTATTATATGAAGTGTCAAAAGGACTTACTTAAGAAAAAAAAGATCAAAACTACGAACACTAAAATGACAACAAACTCACATCTATGAACAACTGAACCTAAAAAATAAAAACAAAATCCAACTAAGCAAACCAGAATAGAAACAGAATCATAGATATGGGGATCATTTGGAGGGTTATCAGCTGGGAGGGGGAAGGGGAAAAAATGGGGAAATGGTGCAGGGATTAAGAAGCATTGCTTGGTACAAAATAGACAGCGGAAAGTTAAGAATAATATAGGAAAGGATGAAGCCAAAGAACTTATATGCACGACCTATGGACATGAACTAAAGGGGGGCAGGATTGCTGGAGGGAAGGGGAATACTGGGCAGAAGGGAGCAAAGGGGAAAAAGACTGAAACTACTGTAACAACATAATCAATAAAATATACTTAAAAAATGATATAAGACTATTTGCCAAAATGAGATATAGGATATGTATTTTTCCTTGTCTCTTTATCTTATTTGAAAAACAAACACACAAACAAGCAATATTGTCTTTTCTCTTTGCAATTACAAAAAGTCAAGAAAGACAGACTGAAATGTATATATATATCCTCCCACAATTCATTTCTTGAATGCCTGGCCGAACTCCTGAGGGAGGGTACTTGTTGGATTTCAGTTTGGCTCACTGGTATAAGCACACAGAACACTCCCACCATGACTTTGCATCCAAAATTAGGGGAGGGGTAAGGCTATGGCAGGAAATTCAGGAGAACATGATGGTTTAGAATTAGGAAACTACTACTCGGAAAACTTGGATTCAAATGCAAAAAGTTACTCAAACTCTTTATACTGCACCTTTAAAATCAGAGTAATAAGAGCAGTATCTACCTCACACTCTTGCTGTGAACATTAACTGAGCTAATGTGTGAAAAACCGCCTGGAACTGTGCCCAGGATATAATAAACAAAAGTTTAGATTTAGCTCAAGTGAAGGCAGGGCATTTCTTGGTCTGCAGAGTGAGGAGGCCTTGTAAGCCAGAAGAATGTGTTTGAGAACATATCCTGAAGGCTTGAATAAAGGGGTTGAAACGATTGCCAGGCCCAATGTATTGGTTATCTAATTTTCAGAATAATCACTGAACCTACAGGTAAATCTAGTCTCTTCTGCTTCTAAGTGCTGTCTGCTGACCACATACTTCAGTGAGTACTTCTATTTTCCAGAAACATGCAGACATCAGGCTAAGTTTTCCATGTGATGACAAAGACCCTGCACTTGACCAAGCTATTGCAATGCTGTTGTAGGAATAAATCAGTCCTAAGAAATGGCTGTCTGTATTGTACCCCTCTGTGTGACTAGTTACATTAGAAAAAGAACAAGTATTCAGTAAATTATTATCAAACACATGAGTGAAGTAGAACATTTGTGGCTTTATTTTGTTTTATTTTGTGTTTACTATCAATATTCAGAGTATAAACAGCATGTGCTACATTGTGTATCACATTGTAAGAAACTTAAATGAAAATGTTGATTTGTGAAGAAAAAATATTGTAGCATTACCCTTAATTTTTACTTAAAGAGATTTACCAAATAATTGAAAAATAAACCATACCCCCTAGTACATTTCAAATGTTTTTCAATATTACATACATATTTATTGAGTACTACTCTTACTGAATGAAAGTGGGGTTCAGCTGTCTGTTGCCACCCACATAGGCAGAGGTTTGGTGAAAAAAGGCAAGTGGTCATTTATTCAAAAGCTTCACAATGTGGGAGGATGGCAGGCAGGCTACTGCCTCAAACCTTATTCCCTTTGGAAAATCCAGAGGAAAACCCTACCACCTTCTCATGGACTAGTCCAAGACTGTACCTAGAGTTTCTTCTCCCATTTAAAACACTATCCCTCAGGATCATCTGGGCAGCTTGGCTTGTACCAGGTTGCAGTCTGGCTTTAGGCTCCTTCCTGGGGACTCCTGTATGGGGCCAGTAGGGCCACTGCCCACGTGGCTTCCAGGGCCCATCAGTCCTCAAAGCACCAGCTTGTATGTCTGTTTAGTGGATTCAAGAGAGAGCCATCTCTCTTTTCCCTCTATTTATATTGTATAAACTACCCTGGTGGGCTGGACCAGGTGCTCAAATTTCTGTGTGGACTTTGGGAGGGTCTGGCACCCTCAACCAATCCTGTCTTTCCCCAGGCTATACTGACAGGTCTTTGCCAGATTGGAAGGGAGTAGGAGGGCTTTTCCCTTAGTCAGTCACCCTTGCTAGTCTTGCACCCACTAAGTTCAGTGTCTTCCTCCTGTTGTGTCTCGCCCAGGGGTCACACACTACACTAATCTGGTTACCCAGGCAATGTGACTCTGCCCTTGTGGCCCCTCACCTCTCCTCCCACTCACACTCTGGCTAGGTTACCAGTATCATTGTTATGGGCTAAATGTCAATCTTGCTTAAAAGACACTAGATGTAGAAATAATATTGGGAGTCAAACCACCTTTCTGAAACAATGTTAGCTTTTGTTATTTAACATTATGCAAATAATTTACCTTGTGAATTTTCTGTCAATGAGTAATTGAATCACAAAAACACTAGAATTGTTTTCAGTTATAACATTACATAACTGTATACACTTTCCAATCTAAAATAAAAATAATTTAAATATATGTCATTAATGGCATGTATTAAATTTGATCTCTAAGTTACTATATTGCATTCAACAGTATGTAAGTGTATTACAAAATGATTATCACCATAGTGATGGTTAACACCTCACGTCACATAGCTATTATTTCTTTTTTGTGATGAGAACACTTAAAATTCACTCTCTTAGCAACTTTCAAGTATATAATACCATATTTCTACCTCTATAATCACCATGCTATACTTTGGGTCCCCCAAACTTATTCACCTTAGAATAGATGTTTGTACCCTTTAACCAATATCTTCCCATTTGGCCAGCCCTCAGCCACTGATAACCAACATTCTACTCTCTGTTGCTATGAGTTTGGCTTTTGTATATTCCACATGTAAGTGATATAATAGAGTATGTCTCTTTTTCTGTATTATATTTCACTTAGCATAATGTCTTCAAGTTTCATCATTCAACCTTTCACCATTAAGTATGCCATTGGCCAAGGGTTTTTATCATGAAAAGGTGTTTTATTTTGTCACATGCTTTTTCTGAATCTACTGAGGTGAACATATGGTTTTTATCTAATATTTTATTAATATTGTACATTCATTAATTGATCTATATATACTGAACCATTCTTATACCTCAGTGATAAATCCCACTTGATCATGGGCTATGATCCTTTAAAAATATTATTGAATTTGGCTTGCTAACATTTTCCTGAGGATTTTTGCATTCCTAAACATCAGAGATATTTGTCTATAATTTTCTTTTCTTATACTATTTTTAATCTGGCTTTGGTATCAGGGTAATGCAGGCATCATAAAATAAATTGGAAGTGTTCCCTGCTCTTTAATTTTTGGATAAATTTGAAAAGGATTAGCATTAGTTCTTCAAATGTTGGGGGAACTCATCAGTGAAATAATTTAATCACAGTCTTTTCTGTGTTTGGAGGTTTTTTAAATCTGATTCATTATCTTTACTTATTTTTGGTCTGTTCACATTTTCTATTTCTTTATAATTTAGCCTTCATAGGTTTCATGTTTCTAATAATTTATCCAATCTTCCAGGTTATCCAATTTGTTGGAGTATAATTCTTTCCAGTACTCTCTAATAATCCTTATTTATGCTCTCCTATTGGCTGAGAGCAAACCTCCCTCGAGTGGAGTGGGGTGGGGGATGACCTTGGAGACCAGCAACAGGTTCATACTTGTCTAGGCTATTTAGTTACACATGAGACAGTGTGGTGAGAGGTTGTGTGTCAGTCTGTATAGTAAATCATATTCCGAAGTGTAGTCCGAGTTCTTGTTTGTATACAAGGAGTTAGCAGAATTTATTTTTTCATTTTCATACATACTTATTTTCTTTCCTTCAGATCATGTCTGCCTCTGCTATTTTTCATCATAAGTGCCTAACAAACCCTGATTCATTTTGTTATATCTGTGGCAGTTTCACCATTCCCAGTCTAAGGACAAACATCAGTGCGTTAGTCAGGCAAGCCTATTTTGCACATTTTAAAGTAAAGCTTGGTGAACAAGGTAAGTCTTGGGCCCCTCACAAGGTGCGCAAGCAGTGCGTCAAGAGTTTATGGATGTGGACGAAGGGAACATGTGATAAATTGCCATTTGGTATACATATGGTTTGGCGAGACCCTAGAGATCATTCAAATGACTGTTACTTTTGCATAGTGAAAACGTCAGGTTATAACAAGAGAAATAAATGTAAAATAGAATATCCTAGTCCAGGATCAGCTATATGCCCAGTGCCTCATTCAGCTGAGATTCCAGTGCCAGTTTTCATTGAACTGTCCTCTTTCAAAAAACAGGAATATGGTGAAGAACTAAGTGACAGCAACGATGAAAATTTTGAAATTGAAGATCACTCAGTTTATAAGGGATTTGATCAGCATGAATTGAATGATTTAGCATGAGTTTTGGGACTATCAAAAAAGGTTTCATAACTCCTAGCATCAAAACTACACGAGAAAAACTTGCTTGAAAAAGGAGCAAAAGCATCCTACTTTTGACTGAGAGAAAGTGCATTTCTGCGGTACTTTTGAAGTGTATTGCCATAACATACATGCTTTGATGGAGGAACTGGGAATTCCAATCTAGAACGCAACTGAATGGCTACTGTTCATCGATAGCTCAAAGCGGAAATTGAAGGGTGTCCTCCTTCACAATGGCAATTTATTTGGTGCAGTCCCAATTGACAATTCAGTTTGTTTTTGTGAAGAATATGAAGACATAAAGAGAATCATTGATCTGTTGCAATATCACAAGCACAACTGGATCATCTGTGTTGACCTTCAAATGGTCTGCTTCCTTCTTGGTCAGCAATGTGGATACACCAATTATCTCTGTTTTCTGTGTATGTAGGGCAGCAGAGCTCATGAGAAGCATTGGGTGGAGTGGAATTGGCCTCCAAGATCTAACCTCAAACCTGGTGATCCAAACATTCTACATGAGCCACTTGTTGACAGAAAGAACATTATCTTCCCACCTCTGCACATAAAACTGGGTCTCATGAAGCAATTTGTTAAAGCTTTTCCAACTGAATGAGACCGTTCCAAATATCTCATTTTGGCATTTCCTAGTCTGTCATTTGAAAAGATAAAATACCTTAATATTTATGTTTGGTAGCATAACTTTACTGCTTGTATACAATTTGACTTACAGTAACAATATATAGCCTTTATATGAAGAAAATAACTCTAAATAAACAGTATATTCACGTAATTTTTTTCTTTATTTTCCTTTGTATGACTTTGGGGACAAAAGGAGGGTATCTTATACCTTAAAAAGTTGATGTGTTAGGGAAAAACTGGGGTCATTTTTGGATTCAGATGCCAAAAGTTAGTCAAAAACAAGTGTTATATATAACTGAATGAAAATTGTGTTTTCCAGTGTTATTTTTCAAAAGTTATTATTATTTTGCTGAGGAGAGGGTTTACAATCCTCCTTATGCTATCACTCTGTTGCTCATTCTTGGACCAATGTAATTTTGAACAATAATTGCATGTTTTTGTTACACATTTTTCAAAATTCTTCATATGCTTTAAAATAGTTTTTTATTAACTTGACCCTGGATAATAATGATTTTTCTGATTAGTATGCATTTGGTTGAAAAAAACTTTTAAATGTGGTAAAGTTATGAGGTAAAAATATAATAGCTTCTCATAATTTATTTTAAAAGTAAATTAATCATGATTTAAGATATGCTCCCCAGATCTATTCTCTGCTCTTATCTTCCTTGATGGGAAATAAATGAATGTTCTTTGCTCACCATCTTTCTTTTTTCTTTTCCTTTTATTTTTTAGTTTTCAATTACAGTTGTCCCATTTTTCCCCTATTGCTCCCCCCAACCCACCCCTTCTCCTGCAATCATATCTTCTGTTGGGCCTTGGTAAAGCCCAACAGAAGACTGCCACCTGGTGTATGGAGGTCAGAATATTTTTTCCTGACACCCTTCCCCCTACTTCATTTGTCCCATAATAGTGAATGTGCCCTTGTCAGTTTGTATCTATAACTGCTTTTTGATTGTCCTTTTTTCCAATGCCAGTTCTCACATGCGTCTGGTAACAGTGTCATTTTCTTACTTCTATACAGCTTTTTACCGTGGCTGGAGGCCTCATCATCCTTTGTCGGTTCAACTATAAATTATTCCCTTCTTTAAACCCTCTTCAAAATATCAGGTAAGACATCTATTGTTGATGGGATTGTGACTTGTTTGCTTTGTGAATGGTTTTGGGCCATAAGAAAGATGCTAGCTCTGAGATTAGCACATATGAAAACAAATCAGATTTCTACTATAAACAGTTTCCTGATAATGCATATTTATTGTCTATTCATAAATTGCATGCTATTTTGCATTACCCCAAATCAATCATGGTTTTTAGTTGCTAGCCACAGATATTGATTTAGGAAATTTAAACAGAGAAATGAATTTGTCATAAGGGTGTTATATATCTCACAGCAGTTCTGAGGTTAGAGAAACATGTCTCAAAAATTTGACAGGAACAAGGGAGGGTGAACATCAGATAAGGCCACAGTCAAAATCAGTTAGCAGTAGTCCAAGGAGGGGACTGCTGTAATTCCCATGGAACACAAGGCACCCTGGGTTACAGTGCCTCCACCGTTGATGCTGAAAACTGAATACTGATATTTTGACCCTCTATACCTCAAGGGTTTGCCCCTGCTACTAGTGCTGCATGCTTATATAATGACTTCTTTGTCCTTGTCTCCCAATTTCAAGTTCAGAGTCAGTGAATTGGATAGACAGAAACAATATTCCATGGCATGCATTGAGACAACTAGTATCTGGTAAGACATCTATTGTTGATAGGATTGTGACTTGTTTGCTTTGTGAATGGTTTTGGGTCATAGTGAAGATGCTAGCTCTGAGATTAGCACATATGAAAACAAATCATGGTGAGAGGCAGGCTCTGTCTCCGCTAATATCAGATAAGGAATTGCCCATCCATAAAAAGGGAAC
This sequence comes from Furipterus horrens, assembly GCF_987537825.1. NCBI lineage: Eukaryota > Metazoa > Chordata > Mammalia > Chiroptera > Furipteridae > Furipterus > Furipterus horrens. The sequence continues at coordinate 161,560,234 of NW_028327172.1, read as the reverse complement.
TAGATGCCTGTCATAAAGGATGTGATAAATGCACACTACTATATACCTATTGTCCAACAAGCATTTGTTATTTTTGGCTGTCCAGCATACAAGACCTTCTTTACACTTCAAAAACAAAATTAAAAAAAAATTCAGCTTCATGTAACAGACTATTCCTCATGAAACTAAAATGCACTCTCACTTTCCCAAATGAAGGGCAACTCCATGTGTCCTCAGTTACTGCATCCAGCCTGAATGCCAGGATCTCAGAGGAAATAGTCTACTCCTTTTCATCTGACTTCAACTTTCCTTGATTTTTTAAACTACAGAATTATCACCACAGTTATTTATACAAAATAGTAGTAGAAATCAAACTAAAAGAAAATGAAAGAAGGAAACACAGAACTTTGTTTCTTCCTTTTTTGGGATTATTTACCTACTAGTGACTGGTACAACCAAAACCTTTTATAAAGAGGTGCCCTACGTGCCTATCTCCAATGTCTGTGGATTTCTCCCTTTACCTTATATCAAGATGTACTCATATCTTTCATCTTAATATCCATTAGTGTGAGGTGCCATTGGATCCAGTTTCAGTTACCTAATTAAACAAATAGAAAAGCTCCAGGTTTCTTAAATTATCATACTGATCAATAATCTTTTATAAACTTTGTGATGGAGGCAGAGTTTGTGCTATAGCTTTCTGAGCCTTGACAGTACACTGGTAAAGGAGACATTCTAACAGCCTGCAGTGTATAGAAGGTTGAATCCAAGTGCTTGGTGAACAAACACACTCTACTTTTTTTTTTTTTTTTTTGGCACTTGAAATTACAGAAATGGGGTGACTAGAATAAAAAACAAACAAATAAAAAAATAAAAATAATCAACAGCTTGCATTATATCTGCTTGAGATCTAAACTTATAATTGAATATTTTAAGTGATCTTGTTATAACCCAGCTCACTTTCAACAGCAATTAACTTTGGCAAAATACAAAGGTTTTATCAATGATATGGCTATAGTATCCATGAGTTTCCTCTTTTTTCCCTCAGGTCAACAATGAACATCAAGTACAATGTCATTTTCCATAGTTATTCGATGGGTGGTTATATATAATAGTTTATCAGCAGCTACTGGCCATCTGTTTAATCTGGGCTACTTATCAAAACATGACTTTTTCTTTGTGTCAATGGTCTCCCAAAAGGCTTGAAGTCAGTGACAATAGCATTTTGAAATTCACAGCAGAAGACTCTTACAGCCTGATTATCAGCAGAAGCTCCTTGACCCATGATGTATTTTGAATTCACTATTTCTCAACTCTTTCACTAAATCATCTCACACTTCCACTGTAGCCTTATTCAGACTTTCAAATATATTGCATACCTCCTGCTGTGTCGAAATGGTGCTTGATTGTATCCCAAGCTATTTGTGATTACCAGTGCACTGAACAGGTTAATTTTCTGACTTCTTTTTCAAAATGATGTCATATATGAATAATATTTTGAAAATTTCCAGAACCAAAAACACTTTCACAATTATTCTCTATTTTTCTTTTCAGAGAAACAATTCACATGCACAGTAGATGGGAGTATGTTCATGGTCATGATTATGTCTTTTACATAGGCACCTCTCTCAATACACTTTACTACTTCCAAATTTTCTTCTAATGTGTTTCTTTCTTTCCTTCCTTCCTTCCTTCCTTCCTTCCTTCCTTCCTTCCTTCCTTCCTTCCTTCTTCCTTTCTTTCTTTCTTTCTTTCTTTCTTTCTTTCTTTCTTTCTTTCTTTCTTTCTCTTTCTTTTTGGTACCTTTAGGCTCACCTATTTTCAAGGCATTTTTACTTCCTCAGAGTGCCCATTAAACTTACTTATGAGGGGAAAGTTAATAGCAAAGACACACAATGTATATTTTAATGGAAGTGAAAGACAAAACCTATTGAGAAAATTGCTGAGCTAAAACTAAATCGTATTTTAACTTCTTTTACATTAAACTCATATGAATTAAATGTTTTCACTGACACCTACATATAGGTTTGGTATGCCAAATTTTTAATTTAGATGGTGCGTATTGTTTAGATTTATTTGAAAGTTATTATAATATCTATTCAGATAATTACAGTTCAGATAGCCAAGGATATATTTGTTTTATCATTGCATGCTAAAGATGAACATAATTTATTCCCCAAATACTAGCTGAGTTTTTCATTTCAGCCCTGTTTAGAAAATCAATCTCAGATTATCTGCACTTCTGTAAGGGGGTCTGTGATCACCCCCTGTGCTAGTTAAGGTTCTCAGTTTCATGCAAAAGAAACAAACTGGCTAATATAAACAGACTATTTATGGGGAAAACAATGACAAAAAAAGTTTGAATGGCTAGAGAATCAGGTTTGATAAGTGGCTAGTAAAGGGAGAAGCCATGTAGCAGCTAGCAACAGAATTAACGCCACATCAAATGTAGCTCAGTGAGAACATTGTTACTGACGCTGCAGCTGCTGAACACCACACATGGCAGCTTTCACTTCTGCCATTGTTGGCACCAAATACTGTACCTACATATCCACAATGATGTTTCTGCTATTGCTCTTCTTATCTCCAGATCCATGGTGATCTGGCGACAATTGATGATGTTAATGTTCCATGGCCTTTGCCCTTAATTTATGAATTCCTGATTAAGTCCAAGGGCATACAAACTGATCAATATGAGGTTCCATGCTATCAATGTAGCTGCAAGGGAAGCTAAAACTCTAATACTTATTCATAGAAAATAGGCTTTTCCTCCACCGATACTCCAAGGGTTTAAAATAATCTAACATGGAAAAGGTGATCAAATTATGGACAAAGATAACATTGATTGCATGACTTCTGAATTACCTACTGTTTTAGTGAGTTGAAAGAATTAGCCTGACTGTAAAGAAGAAAATCAGAAAACCCAGATATATTAATGAATCAATGACACTCATCAATAAAGAGACAATGAATAATAATAATTCTAACCATATTAATGTTTGCATTGAGTTTGAAACTACCAATCCAACATTTTAGGAGTGTACTTTAAAATTCTCCTTTCAGTTATTTACTAGAAGTCCAAGAATTCAAACTTTATGAGTGAATCAGAGAAAGCATTAATAAAATGACTGACCTATGTTAAATATGTACCCTCTGGACATGAAATCATACCATAATAATGAGCCCATAAGAGACATGAGAGTTTTGACCTTGTGTTGATCAAGTTCTCACCTACTGAGTTAATCTATATAAACATTCTAATTCTTTTTTTCTTGAAAGCTTATATAAAATTCCAGTTGAAAAAATGATATATTTATCAAGCTTAAGCTAGATGTTTATCAAAAGATTAAAAATGTACATTTCTTACCTCTATGGCTCTACTGTTTTGCTAGCTCATACATCTAATTGCCCTTCTGTAATCCCATAGTGCTCTATAGAAAAACTAGCATTTTGATATCCATTCACTCAGGAGGGGACAAATAAAACATGGTATAGGGACTGTATTGATATTCTTTTTATTTACCTTGAAACTGAATTCAGTGTACCAGGACAAACAAACAAGCAAGCAAAAAACACACAAACAAAAAACTCCATTCATTTTAACTTTTTTTTAGAAAAGGTGAAGATACACACACACACACACACACACACACACACACACACATTTTAGATCAATTTGCACAATGCTTGATTCTAAAGAATTTTTATATATTTTCCCTTAGCTGTAAATCAAACAACAGTGAGAACAAACTGTCATTTCAGTTTAGGTGCTGAGTCACTAATGCATGCTGTCTTTTCTATGTGTGACATCCAAAGTAGATTGGCAGCAGCATATTTTCTTCCACTTGGAGGTTAAGTAAGTATTAGCTTAATAAGAGTTCACTTTCAAAACTTTATATGCCTTTAAAAACAAAATTCCCTTTTTTATCCTACTTCCTCGGGGCATACAACTTCTAACAAAGCACCTGGTTTATTTATGTATAAAGGTTAGATCTATGAGATACACAATTTAATGATAATTAACAGACTGAGTTATTATAACATGCAAGAAAGTCTGCCAGGTATTTTAGTAGTGCATTATTCCTAATTTTCCAAAATCTTTACCAGGGTTATAATCCACAGAGAAGAAAAGTGATTTTTCCTATTGTTAGACATATTTTAAGTGACAGGGCTGGGACTCAGTACATTTTGGCTATATTTGAGGTTCTAAGTTAACTATTTGAAAACTGATATGTAAGACAAAAGAGTCAAGTATTTACCCATTTGTTTCCAATGTGAACTCTACTTAAGGGTAACTAAAAAATTGAGTGCTGAAATTTCTCTTTAAGGAAGTGCTTAAGTAGTTACAAAATAGTCATGGGATGTAATGTACAGAATAGGGAAATATAAGGGGGAACACTTTATAAAGTATCTGATTGTAGAACCACTAATGCTGTACACTTGAAACTAATACAAAATAATATTGAATGTAAACTGTAATAAAATTAAAATAAAATTAAAAAGGTAGTTCTCAAGATTAAAAATAAAAAAAAGAAATTAGAATATCACAAGTTTGTAAACATAAGAGAAAAAAGATAAAGAAAAATAATTATTAATAACAACTAAAACCACAAAAGGAAAGAAAGCAGACTATATATGACTCTTAGTGGAAGCACAGAGTACCACATTCCAAAACCTAATTAAGCCTGTAAGTCTAATAGCAACAAGGGACAGAGAAGCATGTTAAATAACACCCCAAGGATTCAATCAGCCAAAACCATAGTGTGCAAAGCCACCTGAATCTTTAATAACTAAACTGCTAGAGCCAGAGAAAGAGGGAGACCAAGAGCAAGAGAGAGAAAGAGAAAATCTATAGATTAAAAGAAACTTAAACAATTTATCAACTATTGCAATATGTAGACCTTACCAGTACTCTTGTTTTTTAAAAACCTTTAATATTATGCAGTAGAGATATTTGAATGCTGCCTAAATATATGGTGTTATTATTTTTATACATGTTTTAGGTATAATAAGTAACTTTTTGGTTATTTTTTAAAGTAAGAACTTTATACATAATAAATATTCATGGATAAAAAAGTATATATTATATTTGTGACAACAATCCATAAGGAAGGGGATGATGTGAAAGATGAAAGATGATTGAAATTGGGAGATAAGACAATGATTTTCATCATAGTTTTCTCTCAACAATTGTGAATACTAAATTTCCATAATAAAAAAGCATAAGAAAAGTTTTTTTTAATCTGAAATACAAAGAAGAAGTTGAGTCTTTCTTGACTCCCTGCAATTAATATCAAACACCCCAATTTCTTTTATCAACACAACATTAAATCCTGTTTGTTCCTTTAGGCTTTAGGAGACTCTCAAAAGGTGTTCCAGGTGTCTTTGTTGATAATAGCACCCCTTACTCTAGCCTGTTGTTTGAGTGTAACAGTATAGAGCTTGCAATAGCGTTTCCAAAATGCCAATGCCAGCAGCTTTCTATTTTAATGTTGCGATGGGAGGCACTCAGGTGAAATCTGAGAGATTTGGGAGAAGGAAAAAACATTTTCTTGCAGCAGCTGCAAGCATGTATGTCACATGTATGCCCATTGACAGGGGGCAGATATATATTCTGCCTACAACTTTCAGGCTTCCTCCTAAGAAGCACCCACATTGGTTTAAAAGCACCCGAGACCTTTGGAGGTGGCTTCCTTGAAATCCCTCCATGGACAGAGATGACACGAAACTGGGGTTCTGTTAATTGTCTTTTTCTTTTTTAAATCAGAATGTTAGTTATCTAAGTGCTCATTTGTAAAAATTATTGAGTTGTGTATTAGATAAGCTGTATGCTAGATAAGTATACACTTTTCTCTGCATATGGTACCGCATTTCAAAAAAAATAAAGTTAAAGCAAAAAAAACAAGAGTAGTCAGGAAGTATTGAAAAATCTCTCTCTGCCATTTCACATGTTTCACTTGAACATAAAAAGTAAGTCTACACTGTGATACCAAAAGACAATAAAGACTTATAAAGGGTAAATTCAGATATGCATTATTCATGGGTATCCAAATGGCAACTCAACTGATTATGACCTCAGTTTTAAATTAACCTCATGCTGAATGCAGAACTGTGATAGATCTTTCTAATGTGAAGGGAAGCATTCCATGGTTCACATTCAATTTGAACTTAGGTGGCAATTTTGAGGATTCTATCAGGGTCTGTACCTGCATTAGGAATTACGAAGTATTGTGAGAAACACATTTCCAGGTTTATTTCAATTTGATATACAATAACTCAACTTCACTGGTAATGGCATCTCAAGGTGGAAGCCATAAACCTGGTGCATGAAAGAATTACAGGGAATGAAATATGAGCTTCATTTTCTGACCAGAGTTTCAGAGAGTGGACTTGCAGAGAAAAACCTCTGGGAGACTTCTACTTTTGGGGAAAATTAGGACAGTATATTACATGTGAAGAGAGAAGAAATTAGAACTTATTCTATGTGACACATTTTAACTCATCTTAAAGCTATCAAAATTAAACATATGCAGAATCTAAAAATATATCTTGATGAAACATTATTAAACATACCAAGATGTTGATGCATAAAATACATTATATATGTTTTAGAAGATAATTAATTTATAATTTTTGAATATAGAAGATTATTTGTCATTAGGTTAGTCAGTCATAAAAAATGTCCAAAAAATTCCATCAATTAACTATTAGCCAAACAATCATAAATACAGTAGGTTCTTTTTTAGTGTCCAACTGAATTTGTTCCTTTAGCAATGGCATGTTAATAAACCAAACATTATGCATTTAAATTGACTACAGATCTACAATTCCTAGTGAAAACAATCTGTTCATAACACCCACCAAGGATGTAGTTTTTAATTTTTAAAAATGGTAAAATAGCAGTACATTTCTTTGTAAAAGTTTTAAACATTACCAGACTCAGAAAATACTATTGAAAAGTCTGTCCTTATCACCTCTCCCTTTTATACCATTTAAGACCCCAGGAAAAACTATCCTCACAACTGATATGTATACTTTCAATACATTTTCTGTGCTTTTGAGTACTGATCTACATATAAAGATTACCCAAGAGTATCACACAAAGGATTGTAACTGGTGAGGTAGTAGTAATATGGTATTTATAAGGAGAACTCTGGTTCACCTGCCTGCCATTCAAAAGCTAAAAATTGAGAGATAAGGACTGGTGGAAAGAAAGCAGATTTACTTAAGATTCCACAGACTGAGAAAATGATGTACTAATATCGCAAAGGCCATCTTGATCATTTAATGCTGGTAGGGGTTTTTATGAGCAGGGAGGAGAAGGAGAAAAAAAAAAAAACAGAACAAAGGACTCAAAAGGAGGGGTTGAGAGTTCTCCATGGAGGGGAGTACGTGCAAGTCAACACAGTCCGTTCAGATAACTGGTTTAAGGTCACTAAATCTCCCAGAGCCAGAATGTTTGAAGGTCAGAGTTTATTTCTTTTGAAGTTAGTTCCTAGAACTCCCAAGAAAACAGGCCGTTTACTAACAGTCACATGTTAGTTAATGGATCATCATTTACAGAAACAATGTTAAGAGAATGATGGTGTGGGTTACAATATCAGAGAACTGACTGGAGGTTCCTTGGTCTGTGGGATATAAAACATAAAGCCTTTTTGAAGTGGTAAAGTGTTCTGGGTGTGGAGAGAGGGCAAATTGATACATGTTAGTGTGTCACAATTTTTTATTTGCGATAAGAACCTGACAATATTTTTACCTTTACCAACACTGGTTCATATTTTTTCTTCACTAGCTACTTCTCATTTTTAGAATTCAGATGTTTTACAGGTTTCTCCTTGAAGGTTAAATTTAAGTTGTCTTTCAAATAAGATGTTACCATCTTAGTATAAGGATGGGATTCTTGCTCCCTGTTTTGTGTTTTCAATAGTACAGACCCATACATTGAGTATCAGTTACCACTGGTAAAAGTGAGAAGAATCTTTTTTGCTTCTTTCTCATATAAACTATCAAGAATGCCTTAAGGTTGGTAATTCTCTGGACTACACATCTTGAGAGTATCATTAAAAAGCATATATCTGTCTGGCTATTTATCATATATCTTTCTTTCCAACCTATCCACCTACCTACCCACCTACCTACCTAATCTATCTATTCCTGAAAAAGTTTTACTGTAAATCTTCAAAGTACTGATATAGATACTTGAGTTATATGGATAATATAACAACTTAGAGATCATATGAGGGAATGTTTTAAGTGATCAGGATGAGGAATACTCAGTTACCTCACATGTGAAGAGCTAATTTGTAAGAATACATAAGTAAGGTATTTTTAAATGCCTCAACAACTATAAGGTCTCAGAAAGATCTGAGTACACAGTAGGACTCACCTCTGGGAAGCAGCATTAACTTTAGAAGGTATCCTTTATATGTTTATAAAAGAATTCAGACAATCTCTCTCTCTCTCTCTCTCTCTCTCTCTCTCTCTCTCTCTCTCTCTCTCTCTCTCCCCCATTGTTTTTGACATACTCTTCATATGATACATAATTCTCCTCATTGGGCTGCAGTCTCATGTCAAGTCACATTGTAAGTCATTGGCACAGCTACAGATCATAGCCTTTGTTTGAGCAGCTCACCTGTGATCTGATAAGCTGCAATGGCTGTTAAGGTGGAAGAAAATGTGGTGTAAAATTTGGTGCAGAGATTTTTCAAAAAATGTGGTGGTTAAGACAGTTTCCCAGAGAATTACAATCTTTTCTCTAATACTTTGCTACTCAAGGTATGGTCTATGTACATTATCTGAGAGCTCTTTAACAATGCAAAATCTCAGGCTCTACCCTAACTGACTGAAGCAGAATCTGCATTTTTAGTCAACTACATTTTAATAAGATATTGAAGTGATTGATATGAATATTAAAGTGTGAGAAGCACGGCCTCTGCCAAGCTCTCCCTGGGCTTCAGCTTGACTCTTAAATGAATATGTGGGGTAAACTTATCTGTCTAGATCTCAGATTCTTTCTCATTAGGCTGAAATTTCCTGTGTAAAAATGTGCACTAAAGGAACGTGTTAGGGAGAGGATGGCGGAGGAGTGAGGGGAGGCTGTGCTTTCAGGCTCCCGAGACCCATCTGTGATTTGGACTAATTGCAGACAGAACATCTCAGTGAGCAGCTGGACACTGGCAGGAGTCGAGCCTTGACACTGCTGGATTAGAGAAAAACCATCTGGGAACAACCTGTTTGGTGAGGATAGCGGAGGAAAAGGGGACGAGATGGGATTTCTGACTGGGGTGGCTACCCGAGCTGAGGCTAGAAGTACACAAAGGCTTTTTGGTGACCACAGGCTTCCCCAGAGAGGAATCGGGAGGAGAGAAGATCTCTTCATGCTGGCAGAGACAGGACTTGACCAGGTGGCATTGGCATTGAAAGACAAGAAACAGAGTACTGCTGTGCATGTGAGAGTGTAATTTTCCTTTATATTTTTCTCTTGTGAACTGCAGAGAGGGGAGGAAGATTTGGGGGTGAAAGGACATTCTTGAGAAGCACAGGCACAGAAGTGTGCTCGACCACTCCCCAACCCTCCCGTTGGGTCGCGCAGGCACGCATAGGGAAGTGCCCTCATTCACTGATCCAGGTGGGTGGAGCAGCGCATCCAGGTGCCCCTCGGACTCACCCCAATAGACATAGGATCAGTGCCCCAATGGGTGCAGGGAGGGCCCACTGGACATGCAGAGAACCATGCGCAGACACCCCTGGCCAGCTCCAGTGGGTGCCAGGCCAGAGCACAGACCACCTGCTCGGGCTCTGCTCATGCCCATCCAGGCGGGTGTGGGAACAGCAGGTGGCTGCGGCCTGGGAACAGGGGGCGTGGCAACTCATAGACGCTTCCTTCCACTGTGAAAGGGTGTCCGGGGCCCCGCCTTAAGAGGCGGGAGACCAGCTCCCGGAGAGCGACTTGGCAGGCCTGGGGCTAGCACTCCAGCTGCTTTGCGCACACATGGGCTCTCCAGCAAAAGCACCTCGGCAGGCTCCAACAGGCCCCAGTCGCTTACTTCCACTGTGCACAAGTGTCCGGGGCCCCACCCTAAGAGGTGGGAGACAAACTCCCTGAGCGCAGCTCAGCAGGCCTGAGGCTAGCTCTCGGGCCGCCTTGTGCGCGAACGGGCGCACGCACAAAACACCTCGGCAGTCTCCAACAGGCGCCAAAGGAACACGCTGTGCAGGCCACCATGGGTGCACACGGCTGCTGGGGGGAGCAAGAGTCTCTGGCCCACCTCTTAGACCAGCTGTGGACACAGAAAAAAAGGACAACACACGAAGGCTGAACTGAGTAAAACATTCCTTTAATTTATTTGATTTATATTTCTATCTTTGTTTTTTTATTTGTGTTTTATTTTACTTTAAATTGTTTAAATTTCTTATTTTTAATTCTAAATTTAATTTTAATAATAATTATTACTTTTTTGTTCTTTTTGTTTAAAATAAACAAACTATATCTCTAATTTGTTTCATACAATCTCTCCTTCTCATTCTTCCTCTTTAATTGTTTTTTGTTTGTGTGTCTAGTTTAGTCTCCCTTTCACTCTAAATAAATAGAATATAACTACTATATAAATCCAATACAATATAATCCCACTTTCTTACTATATTCTGCATTCTTCCCTCCTTTTCTTCTATCTTATTAACATACAATGTAAATATTACCTACTGTCTTGCATAGTCTGAATTATTATTAATCTATCATCCCCTCTCTCAAAAATTATACTTTTCCTCACTAAAAACAAATCTTATCTATTCTTGCTATAGTATAAAAGCTCTAATCTCTCTACATTTATATTAATGCTGGCACGTTGGCTGATGATAGTGGGATAGAGGGTGGGGGATATTTTTGAGGGTGTGGGTCTCCTGCCTGGGCTGTGTGTTTGTTTTCAACAGCATCTCCATAAAAGAACTCAAGACAAAGTGGACAGAGTGACTCTCAGTCAACTAGCCAGAAGGAAGATCCTACCAAAGAGCATCTGAAATATAACCAGACAGCATAAACAAACGACATAAAGGGTACCCCCAAGGACATCAGACTCAAGAGATCAAAGAGACCGCATCACTGAAACCCCCAGATCTCCAATAAAGAATCTCATACCACAAAGATGGGAAGTCAAAGCAGACAAATCCAAAAAATAAAAACAAACAAGAAGAATCCAACATGGGAAGACTCAGAAACAACCTCTCAATGAAAAGAAAAGAGGAATCCCCAGAAAGAGAGGTAGATGGAATAGACATAGCCCAAATGTCAGACATGGAATTCAAAAGAGTGGTGGTGAAGAACCTCAATATACTCAACAACCTTAAAAACAACTATGACAGCCTCCAAGGAAGTTACCAACAGCTCCAAGAAAATTACAGGGAACTTGCAGAGAACTACACCAGCATAAAAAAGGACATAGAAACTATAAACAAGAATGAGGAAGAAATGAAGAATTCAATCTCTGAACTGAAAAACAGAGTAGGATCAGTCAAAAGCAGACTAAATGAAGAAGAGGATGGGATTAGTGAACTAGAAGATAATGTAGAAAAAAATTCCCAGACAATACAACAAAATGAAAAAAGATTGAAAATGTATGAAGAAGAAGTAAATGAATTACAGGATAGCATAAAGAAAAACATCAGAGTCATTGGAATTAAATAGAGAGAAGAGGAACAAAGAATAGAAAAATTGATAGGAGAAATAGTGACAGGAAGTTTCCCAACCTGATGAGAGAAAAAGTTATGCAAGTTCAGGAAGCACTGAGAGTTCCAATAAAGAGGAGCCCCCAAAAACCCACTCCAAGGCAACATTCCAAGGCAACATTCCAAGACAAAGAGAAAATTCTGAAAGCAGCAAGAGAAAAACAGCAAATAACATCGAAGGGAGCTCCGATAAAGCTATCGACTGATTTTTCAACAGAAACACTACAAGTCAGAAGAGAATGGTCAAAAATATTTCAAGCCATGAAAAACAAAGGCCTAAAGCCAAGAATACTCTACCTACCAAGACTCTCATTCAAAATGGAAGGTGAAATAAAGAGTTTCTCAGACAAAGAAAGACTAAAAGAATGCATCTCCACCAAACCAGCATTGCAAGAGATGCTAAAGGGAATATTCTAAGAAAAACTAAGAAAAAAAGAGGAGAGGAACAGAGGTAAAAAGGGAAATGAATAAATACATGTCAATAATTAGCTTAAATGTAAGTGGATTAAATGCTCCAATTAAAAGACATAGGGTAACGGAATGGATAAGAAAACAGGACCCACATATTTTCTGTCTACAAAAAACACACCTCAAAACAAAAGATTTACATAGACTGAAAGTAAAGGGATATAAAAAAATATTCCAAGTAAATGGACCTGAAAAAAAAGCTGAGATAGCAGTCCTCATATCGGAAAAAATGGATTTCAAAGCAAGGGCAATAAAAAGAGACAAAGAAGAGCATTTCATAATACTTAAAAGAACAATCCATGGAGAAGTTATAACACTGATAAACATATATGCACCCCAAATAGAAGCAACCAAATACATAAAGAAAATACTAGAAGACCACAAGAAGGATATTAATAACAACACACTCATAGTAAGGGACTTCAACACTCCCATATCAACAATAGACAGATCATGCAAGAAAAGAAACACCAAGGATATATATAGGCATTGAACAACACACTAAACCACATGGACTTAACTGGTATATATAGAACTTTTCACCCCAAAGAAGCAAAATATACATTCTTTTCAAATGCACATGGGACATCTTCAAAGACAGACCACATGATAGGACATAAAACAAGCCTCAACAAATTGAAGAAAATCAGAATCATATCAAGCATGTTTTCAGACCACAATGTCTTGAAACTAGAAATCAACCTCAGAGAAAAAAATAAAAGACACCCAAACTCATGGAGAATGAATAACATGCTATTAAATAATGAATGGGTTAACAATGACATCAAGGAAGAAATCAAGAAAATTCTAGAAACTAATGATAATGAACACACAACAGCCCAAAACCTATGGGATACAGCAAAAAGAGTCCTAAGAGGGAAGTTCATAGCAATAGAGGCATATCTGAAAAGGATAGAAGAATCTCAAATAAAAAATCTAACCCTAAAGCTACAAGAACTAGATCAACAACAAGAAACAAAGCCTAGTGCAAGAAGAAGGAAGGAAATCATCAACATCAGAGCAGAATTAAATGACATAGAGACCAAACAAACAATTCAAAAGATCAACAAAACTAGGAGTTGGTTCTTTGAAAAAATAAACAAAATCGATGAGCCTCTAGCCAAGATCATCAAGAAAAAAAGAAAGAACACCCAAATAAACAATATCAGAAAAGAAAGAGGAGAAATCATGACTGATACCACAGAAATACAAAGGATTGTAAGAAATTGCTACAAACAACTGTATGGCCATATTACTCAAAGCAATTTACAGATTCAATGCAATCCCTATTAAAATATCAATGACATATTTCACAGACCTAGAACATGTACTTCAAAAATTCATATGGAACCAAAAAAGACCCTAAATAGCCAAAGCAATCTTGAGACAGAAGAACACAGCAGGAGGAATCACAATACCAGACATCAAACTATACTACAAAGCCACTGTGATCAAAACAGACTGGTACTGGCATAAGAACAGATATATAGATCAGTGGAACAGAATAGAGAGCCCAGAAATAAACCCAGGCCTCTATGGTCTACTAATATTTGATAAAGGAGGAAGGAACATAAAATGGAGTGAGAAGAGCCTCTTTAACAAATGGTGCTGGGAGAACTGGACAGGGGCGTGCAAAAAAATGAAACTAGACCACGATCTTACACCACACATGAAAATAAACTCAAGATGGAGCAAAGACTTAAATGTAAGCCATGGCACCATAAAAGTCCTAGAGGAAAACATAGGCAAGAAATTTTCAGATATCCCACATAACAATATCTTCATGGATACATCTCCTAAGGCAAGAGAAATAAAGAAGAAAATTAACAAGTGGGATTACATCAAACTAAAGAATTTCTGCTCAGCAAAAGAAAATATCAGCAAGATGAAAAGGAAACCAACCATATGGGAAAACACAGTTGCCAATGACATCACAGACAGGAGACTGATCTCCAAAATATATAAAGAGCTTATACGACTCAACATCAAGAAAACAGACAACCCAATTAAAAAATGGGCAAAGGACCTGAACAAAAACTTCTCCGAAGAGGACATACAGAAGGTCCATAGACACATGAAAAAATGCTCAACATCATTAGCCATCAGAGAGATGCAAATAAAAACCACAATGACTTTACACAAGTCAGAAAGGCCATCATCAAAAAATCAAGAAACAAGTGCTGGCGAGGATGTGGAGAAACGCGAACCGTACTGCGCTATTGGTGGGAATGCAGACTGGTACAGCCACTATGGAAAACAGTTTGGAATCTCCTCAAAAAACTAAAAATGGAACTGCCTTTTGAACCAGAGATTCCACTGCTAGGATTATACCCGAAAAATCCTAAAGCACTAATTCAAAAGAACTTATGCACCCCTATGTTCATAGCAGCACTATTGACAATAGCTAAGTGCTGGAAATAGCCTAAGTGCCCATCTGTAGATGAGTGGATCAAAAAAACTGTGGTACATTTACATGATGGAATACTATGCAGCAGAGAGAAAGAAGGAACTCTGCCATTTGTGACAACATGGATGGAACTAGAGAGAATTATGCTTAGTGAAATAAGCCAGGCAAAGAAAGAAAAATACCATATGATATCAACTAATACAGGATACTAAAGAACATAAACAAACGAACTAAATAGGACAAAGAGCAGAATAGCAGTCAATAGGGTGGATTGGGGAGGGAAAGAACTGGGATAAGTAAGGGAAGGGTTTAGTCAAGGAACGTGTATAAATGACTCATGGTCATGGACAATGGGGAGGGATATGATTGTGGGAGAAGGGGTGGGCTGGGTGGGGGAGAGCAATGGGGGAAAATGGGACAACTGTAATTGAAAAACAAAAAAAAAAAACAAAAAACAAAAAAAAGGAATGTGTTATATTCTTGAACAAAGATAAGTAGTACCTCTGTCTGGGATTCATATCCTGGTTCTTAACGACTTCTAATATGTCTGTATGCAATGTATGTACCACACACTTCTACAAGGGTTGAGAGCACTGCTGAGTGTGAGAGCTCTAAGTGCCAACTTAGATGGACAAAATGCTTAGCTGCTTCTATTAGTGACTAATGCTTTGGCTGAGTGTGACTTCACAGAATAGAAAAACAGTTAGTTCCAATAAATAATTTTATAGAACCATTTTATCAGACAAGTTAAGTTTGAATTGCAGAGATATTACTGACTAGAACTTAATAAGCAAATTTAAAGTTGCCTTCAAAAAAGAAAAAAAAGAGCAAAATAGTTTCGTTTTCTACAGAATAAATAACGTTCTATTAAGTCCATTAAAGTCGTCAAACTTCTTTTCCTTTTGGTCCTAAATTCTTGTGTTTATTAATTAATATTTAAACATCCAACTTGTAGAATTATCCAATATTTAAAACATTTCAGTTTTGTTAAGTATAATGTGCAATAGCTGAAACAATATCTGCAGTTATTTTCCCTGTAAATTAAATATCCCTCCTCCCCAGTCATGGTCCCAAAGAAAGTGCTGAATGGTTACCCACTTCTTTTTCCTAGACTGGAAATTCTATGACACAGTGTTCTGATCAGGGGGACATTTACTGTGAGTAACTTAAGAAGAGCATTGTAAAACCAAATATTCCAAAATATTTTTGTCTATGAATAAAATCATAAATTTAATGTTATTCTAAATAATTGTGCTCTCATTTACTTAGATAACATACACATTTTAAACTTCTAATTAAAAAATGAACTTTAATCTTACAAAAAAAATAGACGTAGTACAAATAGGAGCTGCTCCTTGATTTATAATTTGTTTACTTATTGTCATATATGGGCCCTGAGAAGAAAGGCTTTTTTTAATGTGAATCCAGAGAAGGTGTTTATCTGCTGAGATTAACTCCCCATGGCCAACCAAGGGCCCACATTTTATGAATTAGAGTCTAGTGGCCATTTTCTGACAGGGGTTTCTCATTAACTCTGCATACCAGGAAGAACTGTGAACCCCCCCACCCCTGCTCTGCTTGTTTATGCCATCGGAGTTCTGCTCTCTCCAATCAGAATGGCACAATTTGAATACCTCATTTATATAAAATGAACCTAATTGAGAACACGGGAAGAAACTTATACTATAAAAGGTGACCTCCCTTTTGTCTTGGAACACAATTGAGGTTGCTACCTGATTTTTGTGTCTCTCAAAGTGTAGCTCCTTTTGCTCAAATAAATGTTTATTTTTTCTTTATTAAGTCTAAAATTAATTTTGGTTGATACATATTTGCTTCCTCTCACTCTCTGCTTCTGTCTTTCACCAAAAATATATTTGTGTGAGTGAGTGAGTGTATTATATATATAATGTGTGTACTTATAATACAATGCTTGATAAGTAAGTTGCAAATATCTTGACTTGATGCTTTACACAGAAATATTTTAATGTATATCTCTTAAGAATAAGGAGAGTTTCTTATGAAACCACAATATAATTTTCAATTGCAAGTAATTTAATATTGATCCATTAATTATTATGAACATATATTCCAATTCCAATTTTATCATTTATCCCAAACTTCTTTAGATATTTGTTTCCTCTCTGATCTCTGATTCATTCCATGACTATGGAATATAGTTTATTATTATCACCTTAACCTCCTTTAACCAGGAATATTTCCAGAGTCAGCATTTGTATTTTATGACATTGATGTTTTTAAATAGTACAGGTCAATTGTTTTTTTCTAAAACTTCCCCTCAATATGGCTTTTCTTTTCTTTTCTTTTTTTAAATGCAATTTTCTTTTTTTCTTAATATTTTAATTATTTATTTTTTAGAGAAAGGACAAGGGATGGAGAAAGAGATAGAGAGAAACATCAATATGTGGTTGCCTCTTGCACATCTCCAACTGGGGGCCTGGCCCACAACCCAGGCATGTGCCCTGACTGAGAATCAAACCAGTGACCCTTTCGCTGGTGCTCAATCCATTGAGCCACACCAGCCAGAGACAATATAGTTTTTCTTATAATCAGATTCCACTTTCATGTTTTTAACAGTGATATTGTGTAAGTGATAGTATATGGTTTTTGTTTTGTTTTTTTGTGGATTTTATTTCAGGATTTTTTTTTTTAATTTTTTTATTTTTGGTTTTTCAATTACGGTTGTCCCATTTCCCTCCATTTCTCTCCCCCACCCAGCCCACCCCATCTCCCACAATCATATCCCTCCCCATTGCCCATATCCATGAGTCATTTATACACGTTCCTTGACTAAATCCTTCCCTTACTTATCCCCCTTCTCTCCCTCCCCTCTTCCCCCTATTGATTGCTATTCTGCTCTTTTTTCTATTTAGTTCTTTTGTTTGTGTTGTTCTTTAGTTTCCTGTATTAGGCGATATCATATGGTATTTTTCTTTCTTTGCCTGGCTTATTTCACTAAGCATAATTCTCTCTAGTTCCATCCATGTTGTCACAAGTGGCAGAAATTCTTTCTTTCTGCTACATAGTATTCCACTGTGTAAATGTACCACAGTTTTTTGATCCACTCACCTACAGATGGGCACTTAGGTTGTTTCCAGCACTTAGCTATTGTAAACAGTGCTGCAATGAACATAGGAGTGCATAAGTTCTTTTGAATTGGTGTTTCAAGATTCTTCGGGTATAATCCTAGTAGTGGAGTCGCTGGTTCAAAAGGCAGTTCCATTTTTAGTTTTTTGAGGTAATTCCATACCGTTTTCCATAGTGGCTGTACCAGTCTGCATTCCCACCAACAGTGCAGTAGGGTTCCCATTTCTCCACATCCTTGCCAGCACTTGTTGTTCATTGATTTGTTGATGATGGCTATTCTGACTGGTGTAAAATGGTATCTCATTGTGGTTTTTATTTGCATCTCCCTGCTGGCTAATGATGTTGAGCATTTTTTCATGTACCTATGGACCTTCTGTATGTCCTCTTTGGAGAAGTGTTTGTTCAGGTCCTTTGCCCATTTTTTAATTGGGTTGTTTCTTTTCTTGATGTTGACAGTATATGTTTTTAGATGAGTATGACTGTAAACACAGCATTGAATTTTGACTCATCATCTGTGATATTAACTTGGACCACATAGTATGTAGAATTTTGCCAGTTTTCTCCCAGAAAGGTAGTACTACTTTGACCTTTTAAAAAAAATAACAGCTTTGCCCTGGCCAAGTGACTCAGTCGGTTGGAGGGCTGCCTCATGCATCTAAGAGTTGCCGATTCAGTACCCAGTCAGGGTACATACTTCAGGGTATATTTCTGGGCTGTGGGTTCAATCCCTGGTCTGAGCACATACAGGAGGCAACTGATCCAATGTTTCTAATATCAATCTCTCTCTCCCTCTCTTTAAAATCATCCTTGAGTGAGGATAATAAAATTAATAGCTGTCTTGAGATATGATTCACTTGAAATTCAGTCATTCAATTCAACGTGTACAATTCAATAGTTTTTAGTATACTCAAAGAGTTGCACAATCACCCCTACAATAATTTTAAAATATGTTCATGTTCTAGAACATTTTTACCCAAGAAATATATATCATACTTCATTAGTAAGAACTTTTTATTCTACTCCCAAACTCCTATTCCATTTACACAATCTCACAGGTACTGTTACTTTTATAAACATTTTTTCATGAAAAAGTACGTTTTTAAACAATATATAGTATAATTTAACAATATTTTATTTTACTAATTGGTACTTGAGTCATAGTTCAAAAGTCTTTCCTCAGATGGAGAAATTATTCAATTTTCTAGTTGTGTGTACATGTAATTTTATTTAAAAATATATTTATGATTGACTTTGAGCTTATTCTTGTGTAAAATTTGACCACTTTTTATCTTTTTCTAAATGGCTATCACCCTGGCACCACTTATTTGCAAAGGCCACCTTTGCTGCAATGATTGACAATGGAATTTTTATCATACACTAATAATTTCACATGTACTTGATCCTATTTCTATAGTCGGTACTGTATTCCATTGGATAATCTGACCAGTCCTGTGCCAATAACATAGCGTTTACTTAGAGGAATGACAGCATGTTTAAATCCCTGGTTGGTGTAATATGCCCACACAGTTCTTTTTCTGGAACTCTTAGCTATTCTTGAATGTTACTTTTTCACATGAACTTTAGTATGTAATCTGTTTTCAGCAAAAATGGTTGTTGATCTGTTTGTTAGACTCATAATGTACTTATTAGTCAAATTAGAGTAAACTAATATCTTTATGATGTTGAGCTGTCTTACCTCCCTTTGTTTGTTTGGTTTTAACTGAAATAGAGGAATTGATTTACAGTTATATGATTCAGGAATTCCATATAACTATGGATCTGCCCATGAAAATGAGTTATACATGTGAATATCAACTTTCGTTTATGTCAGATAGTGGAAAACAGATTTTAAATCTCTCTCCCAGTGCATATAAACAAGAATATTTAAGAAAATTTGAAAAATAATGATAATGAATGACAATTTGAGCTGAACAATAAAGGCTATAAAAGTAGTAAGGGTACAGGGGATTTTGACAGAGGAAATCCAGAAAATCATATCTAGACTCGATGAAGATATACAAACAAAAGTTAAATGTATTATTTTCATCAGAGAATAAAGGGCTAAATTGACATGATTAGGCCTCTGGCATATAAGCTTTTCTATTCTGTGTACTGTGTTAAATTCCAAGTTTTTTCAATTGATGACATATGCTTATAATAAACTAGAAAACAATTTTACAAAAATGTGAGTGACATGTTTCCTCAGAAACTTTTTAACTGATGTTCAGTTATTATTGTGAGATTGTAAGAAAGGCAAAGACAATTCTGATTCTGGAGTTTTTAATTCTTTCTCTCAGAATGGAAGCAAATCCTTCTACAGTGTCTTTTTAACATATTTTCTTAAAAAAATACATCAGTATTATTTTCATTTTGCCCCACTCACCCAAAATACAATAAATTGCAAAGCACCATAAATAGGAACTATAATTCTAATTAGTCAGATAAGGCTATTCTAGGTATATACTCACTTTATCTGAAGTTTTCAGTATACAGGCTCAAACATTTAGAGCACCCAAAAGAATTAAAGTGTGTCTTCAGGCTGATAATTCTGGGAAATATTTTTTAAATTATTTTTTCATTCTGACTTTTATTGTTTGTTTGATTGTTTTGCTTTCAATAGACATACGTGTTTTCATGAAGCTCTGAATTTCTGTGATTATAATAAGTGGAAGAAAAAGATTTAAAATTAGGAGGGAATAGAAAAGCACTTGGTTACACAGGTGCCAGTATATTACTGAATTGTGACAAAGATTTCGAAGGATGATTTAGAAATATTGGGGACTAAAAACATCTTTTACAGTATTTGTGTTTCACAGATAAATTATACCTATGTATGAAACTTCTGCTATCACTATTCTTTGTGATAAAAATGAAAGTGACAGAATTAACTCCTCTTCAATCAATGAGATGTTGACAGAAGGAAGAGTATATTAGAGCCACTTATTCATTCTACTAAATTGCTGATGTCAATTTGTAAAACATGGAGACCAAGCAAGTTATATCAGTAAGAAAACAGTATGAAAATATAAAAAATGTTGCCAAAATAATCATTGTGTCCGATTGTCCAAAAGAATGTGTGATTGTCTTGTCTCATACACCATCTGTTGCATTTGATTTAATTTTATCAATGTCTTCCACATAGGTGGCAAAAGGTAGGGGCAGCGAATTTTTTCATAAAATAGAACTTCTTTGGCAGGACTGATTTCTCTGATTTCTGATTTTTGTTGCTTTAGAGATCACTTCAATCATAGACATCACTAGTGATAATGAAGAAAGCTAAAAGGCATTATAATAGGTTGAATGATTTTTTGTTAATAAGATAACATATGCATGACTAAATTAAGTAAACATTGTTTTTAAATACCTACTACTTTCAAGGCAATGGTCTGTTTACTGAGAGCAAGCAGTTAAAATAAATAGAAGCCTCACTCCTAATGGAGCTCCTATCGTGGTGGACAAAAAAGGCAGTAAAATACATTAAGTTGCATTTATTGGACATTATTGTGTGGCAGGGTTATTTTTCTAAATAGTACATGCATTATCCCATCAAATATAAAAACTTTGGAATAATAAATATAAATATCATAAGGGAAAAAAGTTAAGTAATTTACACAGCAAGTAAATAATGATGCTGGGAATTTGAAGCCAGATGATACATACTCGAGACATTTTAAATAATAATATTCATGAAGGAAAGCATAGTAGGAAAAAAGAATCAAAAATAAAACCTGGCCATGGGGTGGTGGTGTATAAATTTGAAAATGGTGGACAGAGAAAGTCTTTCTTGTGTGTGCATTGCTAGAACACTGAGATCACTAAGATTTTTCCCTTATCGTGAACTGGTATGGTCAAATGATCAAAGTGGAAGGAGATACCCAATTATATGCAAAATCTCCTACCCGAAAGAGTTGTGGGGTGTTGTAATTAAAGGTGTAATGGGGTAACTACCTCCCCGGGAATGGGGAGGGATGGAGAAGCACCAGAGATGGCTGTGTGTGTGTGTTGCGGTGGCAACCAGGGTGACTGCCCATGACTCAGCATAAAGGAAGCATATGTCGTCGTCGTCGGCAGCCGTCCATCTCGAGAGATGATGGTGTAGCTTCTTAAGAGTCTATCTGCACCGCCAAGAATGGCTGTGCAGTCCGACTCGGGAGTGACACGGTATCTGTCTCCTCCCGTGTTGAATCGACATCTTGCGATGAAGCTACAGAGCCTGGGCAGGGTGATATGGAGGGTCTGCTGTTGCCCATGCAGCAGACCCCCCCTCTCTTCGCAGCTGAAGGGTCCAAGGGAAAGACGGAGTCAATACAGCTTGGCTTCAGGTGCGCCGCAGGAGTTGCCGGTGTTGACTACAACGTCAAACCGCCTTAGGGACTCCGGCTCCGGATTTTCTGTCGGGGTTTACTCCCTTAGCCTTTCCCCTGAAGAGGTATGCCGCAAGGCAGCGGAGGTTTTTTGAAAGGAAGCATATGGCTGGTGTCTAAAGCTACCGAGGTGATTGGATGGGAGGGAGAGACACTCCCATCTACTTCCACTGTGTCATGGGATTATGAGGTCAGTCTTTATAAACGGAGCATGTAGAAAGCTTGACGCGTTTGCTTTCTCCTCCCCTGGCTGGCTAATCCACAGCTGGGCTCTGGCTCCTGAGCCAATGGGCCTTGCTGGCAGCAGCCCCTGTGCCACTCCCTGAGTGCTCTGGGACCTACCTGGCCAGGAGCACAGTGGGCTCCTGTAGGAAGGGAAGGGAGGCGGGCTCGGGCTCAGGGAGCATGGGTGGGCGACACACTCTGCGCTCCTCCCGCACAGAGGAGAGCACAGCGCCTGCTGCCTGCCAGTGGACCGCGCTCCAGCCCACGATTCAGCATGGGTCTGGCAAGCCCTATGTCTGTTCTCCAGATAGGAAGCAGCAGCAGCAGCTGCCCGCCCATGGCAGCAGGCCTGTCAGTGATGGCTCCAGATCTGCAGGTGGACAGGACCGCCTGCCACCCATGTGTTCCTTCTCGGAAGCCCACAGAGTGAGAGGGTGGCTCCCATCGTTGTTGCCGATTTGCTGGTGGAAGCAACAGATGCTGGGACACCTCGCAGTTTAGGCCTCACATGGTTGGAAGCCAGCTCTCTGGAGGCAGGGTCCCCCAAATGGAGTGAGTGCCTTCCTGGGCTCCAGCCTCTGAGATGCTACAGCAAGGTGCAGCACAGCACGGGAGTCCTGAACTGCCTCCTCTTTGACGCTCCAGAGAGCTGCACACAGAGGCTTCTGGCAGATGGAACTTCCCCTGTGTGACCATCTAGAGTGATCTGGCAGCACAACCCAGACAAAGAGAGAGGTGGAGGAGGAAAGGAGGGAGGGAGATGCTGCAAGATGTGGCAACTCTGAAAGTCCACAGATGCATACCCTAGAGAGGATGGAGAGCTGCTTGTGTGGCCAGCTTAAAAGGACAAATAAGCAATAATGGGGAAGTTCTGGGTGTGGTTTTGATATGTAATCTTTTTGGGAGCAAGGGAGGTTCTATGTAAAGGGTTCAAAGCAGGAATGCTCCCAGCACCCCCCCCACCCCCATTGGGAATTCTGTTAATAAAAACCTATTTCCTTCCATACAGATCTTTGCGTTATATGTATAAACGGTGACAAGCAACTGGAGCCTATGCTTCCTGGTTAAAAAAGTATTTTCATGTTTGTTAGTTGTTGCTGGATGTAGTTGATGCATTGATGGGAGAAAATAAAAGCCCAATGTCAGCTAAATACAAACTCAAAGCACAACTCCATGTCAGTGTTTATAGAGAATCTCATTTTCTATAGCTGAAGGGTTGACTATGCCAAAGACCATGGTGACTTTCTAATTTCTCCTGTATAAAAATTGACTTTTGAATGTGCTAGCCTTTAATGACTGGCTCCCAAAATTGGAAAAAAAAATAATAAAAGGAGAGAAAAAGTTGCCAACTATTTAAATCACCTAGAAATGACTTTGGCTGAGGGAAGGGGGATTGCACATATGGGGGCATGGGCAACAACAATGGCTGCTAGCCTCTTTGTATGCATCCTGAGACCAGGTGCAGTAATCAGTGATCAGAATGAAGATCTCTGGTATTTGGAGAACAGGGTGTTTTGCCCACCTTGTCCCCACAAGCTATGTGTAATATGCTCCAGAAATAGCGTTCACTCTACCACTTGACTGGGGTTGTGGGTGGGTAGCTGTTACTGTGCCAAGAGCTGAAGTTCGTTGAATTAACCATGGATGGCTTACTGCCTGAGCCTCCCCCCTTAAAAACTGTAAACCTTCAAAAGATGCCACAGTTCCAAAATAATTACATCAGACAGATTCTGTCAGTTCAATTATTGTCTGAGTGGAAGAAAGATCCTGGTGTCTCTCACTCTGCATCTTTCCAGAATCTTCTCTATTTGTCTTTTACATTCTGTTCTGTGTGATCCATCCCTTTTCATCCTGAAAATATTGGGGATATTTTCTTTACCCATCATCTAATTCACTCACATGTGTGTGAATAAGTAGAAGAAATTAGTCATGTATAATGTGTTGACATTATCAATAATAGTGACTTCAATAATTATTACCCAAGGAAAACAGGACTAAAAAGAATGACAGTGTTTTATTTATATGTGATTAGATTTCTAAATAATTTTATATTGGGCTTAAATTTGTCATTTTTTGTGTGATAATTCTAATTAAGATACACCATATAGTTGTAGAATCTTTATATATTGCTTATGTACTACCAAAAACAAAGCTCTTGATTATACAGGGATGGGAAAAGGTAGGTTTTTAAAGAGTTCTGTGCCAAGGTACTTGAGTGTAGCAAGTAGACTACAAGAATGTGTGAATAATGAATACTGGAAATTGGAGCACTTAGGAGATTGTACCTAAGTGACATTTTTTTGAATTAATGAAGCTATTTTAATAACCATAACCTGTATGTCTCTTTTCATATGAACACCTGTAAACCTACTTTTGCTTATCTCTATATACAAATATTATATGACCTTCATACCATAACAAAATATTTTAAATATGTTCTTTGGTAAAAAAAAGAAATCTATTGTTAGCTACAATATTTAATTAAAAACAACTTAAATGTGGTCTATTCCTAACATATTTTGCAGATTCAGGTTTTTATTTCCTTATTTGCATGATTAATGTAATTTATTTGGTCTATTAATAGTGTGTTTAATACTTAAGAAGTCATCAGTTTACATAATTCTCATTAACCTTCCAAATAAGACATATAGAATAATTGATTTTTTCAGTTTTATTGAGATATAATTAGCACACATTACTGAATAAATTTAAGATGCACAACATTATAGGTTGACTTACATATTCTGTGAAATAATTACAATAGGTTCAGCTATCAGCCATCTTCTCATATAGATAAAATGAAAAGAAAGAAGAAAAAAAAGAAAAAAATTTTCTAGTGGTGAAAACTCTTGGGATTTACTCTCATAGCGATTTCCTATATATCATACTTTAACATTAGCTATAGCAATCATGTTGTACATTACATCCCTAGTTAATATTTATTTATAACTGAATGTACCTTTCCATCACCTCCTCCAATTTTCTCTCCCCCAACCCTCTGCCTCTGGTAACCACATGTGATATTTTTCTATGAGTTTATGTTTTTTGTTTTCTTTTTATGGGGTGGGGATTCCAAATATAAGAAAGTTCACATATTATTTTTTGAGTTTATATAGTATATATATTCTCACAACTTCTTTGTCCATACATTCATTGATGGACACTTAGGTTATTTCCACGCCTTATTCATTGTAAATAATGCTGTTATCAACATAAAGGTGCAGATATCTTTTTTAATGTTTTCATTTCATTTAGATATACTCCCAGAAGCATAATTGCTGGATAATGTGGTAGTTCTATTTATAATTTTTGAGAATCCTCCATACTGATTTCCACAGTGGCTGTGCCAATTGATAATTTTATCAACAATGCACAAGGATACAATTTTCATCATATCCAGGTCAGCATTTGTTATCTCTTGTCATTTTGATGATGAGATTTCTAAAAGGTGTGAGGTGGTGTCTCATTGTGGTATGTATACAGAGAAGAAAATTTATACTGGGGGTATTCTACTATGGAAGCTTGATTGACTCAGGATGTGTTCTATTGATTCCGAGCCTGTATCATCTACCTGTTTCCACTGCTTTAATCATAATCCAGCTGTAAGTCATCAGCCAATCAGATGGATGACTTAAGCTAGCAGGACTGTGGTGAGCAATATTCCCTTTTCCTTTTAGTTTAACAGGAGGCAGTTTTAAGGATTTGCTAGAATACTAGACTGCATGAGAAGGCCATTAATCTTTCATCTCTATTCATCTCTACTATCTCAAGTTCTTTTAAAATTAAAATCATATGATTTTATAAACAGAGAAGTTACTTTAGTTATATGAAAGACTGGCAGTCATGGAATAATGAGCATTTTCTCCTCACTGGCTAACTTTGCAGGCTACTTTTGACCAGTTAAATCCTAACTATACCAATCTATGCTTATACTTATGCACAGAGCTTTGTTCATATTATTTACAAGTGTGCTCTATATTCTGGTGTGCTATTTTTCTCCTAGGGACAATTTTTTCTTATTCTCTCACTATAGATATTGAAATGCACAGTTTTTGGCTTAAACACCCTTTTATTTCCTTTTAAGCATTCTTTGTTAGTTTTCCTCCATTTTCCCATATAAGCAAAATAATTTTATTACTTGTGAGAAAGCAATGATTATTTTATCTAAGATGTAAATATATCCCTCAGCAGTAGGTGTATTGCTTTAGCATTGTTAAAACAGAATATGCAATATTCTTGCTAAAATACATTTATCCAAAATCCAGCTCAGCCTAAGAAAAACAGGAACAATTAAATATTTGAATATAGTAGTGCTGTCTCTCAACACTAAGAACAAGCATAGATTTTTTTGGGGGGGGGGGGGCGTTGTTAAATGCCATAACAGTAATATACAAGCATATGGTGATTAACTGTTGTACAGTATTGTAAAATTTAATTCAGTAGTCATGTTGTCACCTAACATAGTTTCCCTTGAATTCAAATTCTCTCTAAATGAAGAAATAAAAATACTTAAAGAGTTTGGTGTTCAGTCATCTCTATTCAGCTGGCATATTCAAACTCTGCCCCTTCCTCTCCCTGGTGGTTTCCTCTCCAGGAATGGCACAGTGGAGCGAGGGGGAATCAATAACTGTATATCCTGCAAGCCCAAGGAACTGCATCAGGGGAGGAATGGATGTAACCACTAACATCGAATAACTTTACCCAAGAAGTGTCTCCAAAGAAATCATCACACATTTTCTCTAACACCCTCTTCCCTTCCCTTCTCTCTTGAAATCTAGGGGCAGTATATACTCAATACACGTTACCTGGAAAGCATTTAGGTAATAAATGTTACACATTGCCCCATTTATTCAGTCCTTAGGCAAATCGTATACACCAACTAATAACTGCATATGGAAATTACTTCTGCTTCCTAAACCTTGCAGTTGGGTGTGTCTTTCATTGTCTGGTGGAAGCTGACATCCCAGGGGTTTCTAGGTCAGGCTTCTCTATGTGTCTCTCCTCTCTCCTTGTGTTCCCCTGATTGTGCTTCTTGCTTGGGCCAACACTGTTATGTGCCTTAGACATCAAGGGCATCTCTCTTATCTCTTGCACATATTTAGCAGGACACTTGCCTCATAAGTTTGTGAGAACACCACATTGAATTTTAAAGCCCAAAAAAGAAAACCCCTGTTTTTTGTACAATACAAAGATTTTTCCTCTCCATGAGTTTTTATCTTCCTGTTTCTTCTAATTCTTGTACCATCCTAGTTCTATCACTAGCAGTAAACCCTAAGTAACTAAATACCCACATGACCTAAATCCTGTACAGCCTTTTTACATATTTAAAGACAAAGTTCAAGGAAAAACAGAAATAAATTTTGCAATGAGGTTCATACATAAAGGTGTTTTCAATAGCACTCCTCCCCACCAGGGCAGGCTTAGTGCCACAATTACCAGATAATTATTTAAAGAAAAGTGGATCGATGTTTTGATTTGTTTTCAGCTTTAACCATAGAAAACTAAACTTGGTTTTTGCATAATACAGTATTATTTTCATTATCTGGAGCCGGAAACATATGATATCAAATAAAAGGGCAGTAAACACAAGCAGTAAGGGCAACAAAGAATTGAATTCATGGTCCTTGTGTTGGCATAGGTAGCTAGATATTAATAAAGGAAGGGGGCAAAGGGAATCGATCATTGAGTCTATAAACCAAGAAACTGAATGAGACAATAAGCCTGATTTAGTCTGGAAGCTACTGCTTCACACACTTCTTCCCAGGGGATTGCAGCATTGCCCCACCAAGGGGATTAACACCCCTACATCACCCATATAGGGAGGAAGGACCAGTTCCAATCTCCTCAGGGTATAACTGGTTCACTCACTCAGACTATGGGGGGAGATGAATAAACACTATAGGGGAAATTCCTCTGCTGGGACCATGCATAGTAGGAGTCAAAATGATGCGAGGGAAGGTCCATCTACTATGAGGCATGCACAGTAGGAACCAAGATGGAAACCATAAGACCCTGTTTGCCTAGCTTGGACAAAGGACCAGATTAACTAAGGAACACAGAACCAGCAAGACGTAGGAAATGGATTGCTTAGTGGGAGGGCCCAAAACCAGCCCAGAAGAATTGGGAAATTAATTGGTTAATGCGAAAGAGAGCCTGGTCCTTCCCAAGCCCAAGATAATATAATCCAAGCTTAATAAACTGCTCTTTTTCTCTCTTGCCGGTGACATGCATTTAGCCACGTGCTCACATGTTCTTTCTCCATAGCAGCCATGCAGGCCTAGCAGCTCTGTGGCTGGCAACCATATGACCAGCACTTGCACAATTTCCAAGCACAGGCTCCACATGCGAGCCTGAGTATGGCAATGCAGGGCCAGCTGAAATGCACTGGGGAATAAAGACTACATTAGCTGGATAGGGACAGAGGCTGAACTGCACTACGCTTTGATATGGACTGAACCAATGCACAAGATATCTGGACAATGACCTTTGTTATGGGCCTATGAAGACAAGGCTTTTCCCATTGAGGGCTGGACAGAAATGAGACTCCAGATCCAGGGGCAGCCTTCTATTTCTATTCCAATAAATCTTATCATAACATCTTGACCTCCCATGCCTGGGTCCCCAGAAATGCTTTTCTCTTGACTCTATGAAAGGACTTCATTTCCACTGGCAACTCTTGGGGTTGATTTCCCAGTAAAATCATGGAAGTTGTTCTGGGATTTCTTACCTGAAAGAGAGCTGGACATAAAAGCCCTCTGTAAAACAGTGTGCCAAAATAGATCTTTCCAGAGAAGGAATGAAGGTTGCTTTCCTGAAAGATGGCTAGAGGAAACTTAAGGCACAATGGAAAAGCAGAAGAACTTGGAAAAGACAGGTGTTTACAGGCAAGGCTGAATGACAGGTATGTGACTCAGCTTCTGTATCCTGAAGGGCAGATTGAAAGTCACCCTAAAGATTCCTTGTGTAAGTTCCAGCAAAGCAGACTTAAAGATTATACATGATCATTTGCTGCTCTTGTTGTGTTTATGCAAATGAACAGGATAAATTAAAACTGGACTTAATGCAGTCCCTTTAATGACAACGAGGGTAATCTTAAGGAGAAAAATCGCAATTCAAGGAAAATTACAATGTTCAGTGATATACTATAAAGTAGTGCAGCTAACTGTCTTTAAAGTTTATTTTCACTGAAGTTAGTTTTCATTTGAAAATTAAACTAGTTCTGTGACATCATCAAAGATCCTTAATTTACAGGCAAGAAGAATGTCAAATGTCTTGCAACTGGATATCTTCTGAGTAAGACAGACTCACAGATTTAGAGACTGGTTTGTGGGTTATGTTGCATAAATTAAAATGTATGTTCTGTTTTCATAGGGCATAAGCCTACAATCTCAGTACCTGAGTGATTGTCTGTACATATAGGCCTCAATTAATCCTGTCTGCATCGTTGCCTCCTGAGACTCAATGGTTTGGCTGAACTAAGTGGTTGGGTTGGTGAAGTATGGGGTAGTCTGTGGGCTTCACTTAAAAACTGGTTTCTCTATTTTGTATCTTAATGGCTTGGACAGAAAAGGTTCAGAGGTCTGAGAGAGGGGAAACCTAAAATATTCCCTTCTTCCCAAACTAAGTGTAGTGGGCAAAAGGACTTTGGATAGGTGTGATGTGCCTTACACACCTTCCTCCAAAGAAGCCTTTTTTTTTTTTTTTTTTCCTAATGTGGGACATTGAAAAATTAATCCCTGCCTTTTGTCATCTAGTGGTTATGGATTGAAGGATGTCTTTTAACCCTGTTGCCAAATCTGTTGCCCCAGAATACAACAAGGACACCAGCCTGTTAAACCAAGCATGCCATTGTCCAGGGACAGCCAACTGAACTGGAGTCTGCAAGATCCTTCCCCATGTGGAAAGGCCACCCTCCCCTCCATACCCCCACTCTTATTAGGGATTTCTGGACCCAAAGGTAGGTAGAATGATGACCATGTCCAGCTTTAAGAAGCTAGAAGAGCATGAGACCTTTGCCCATTGTCTTTTATAAAATTATAAAGGGTCTTAAGTCTGAGAGGGGGAAATTTTTACAGAGCAGGGGTCCCCCTCCAAAAAATAAATTAATTAAAACAAATAAAAATGTTTAAAAATAACTAAAAAAAACTGTGCCAAAACAGGAAATAAAGGGGTTTGGATGAGCCTAAGACTAAGAAAATATATGGGAACTACAAAACAAAATAGAATCAAAGAATTGTGCTTTCCTTGGTTCTGACTTTTAACTGTAGGGTATTTGATTGAAACTATTCCTGGGAAAATAAGTTTACCCATAACCTATAGGATTTTAATTTCCTTTAGTATGGTTCAAGGTAATTGAAATCATTTTGATATGGAACATAGGGTTTTGACTCCTCTAAGTCAAATAAAAACAAACACTTTTTACTTCAGAGTCTCAGTGGGGAGGATGGGAGGCATTTCTTAGCCCAGAGGAGAATAAGGGTTAGACTATTCACCTATGGGGGTCAAATAGGGAAACAAGAACCCTTTGTCCACCAGGTGATCTGCAACATCTCCTTCTTCCTTCTTTCTCCCCAAAAGAGCTTTGGGACAGTTGAAGGAATGATAGAAGTTCTGTCAGGCAGCAAAAACACAAGGTACAGTTTTTACCTGTTTTCTCATGTAACATGGAGAAAGGACCCAAGGACTCTTTTATAAATCACACCTGGCTATGGGTCTATTGAGAATGGCTTTGCATTCATTACCAATGCATGATTAACAACAAATCACTTTAAATTGTAACTGCATAGAAACTTCACTTTTTTAATATGACCTT
The DNA here is from genome assembly GCF_987537825.1 of Furipterus horrens. Taxonomy (NCBI): domain Eukaryota; kingdom Metazoa; phylum Chordata; class Mammalia; order Chiroptera; family Furipteridae; genus Furipterus; species Furipterus horrens. The sequence continues at coordinate 161,529,153 of NW_028327172.1, read as the reverse complement.
TTCTCTCTTCTTAACTTTTTATTTAAACTGGCCTCATCCAGCACCAGGCCTCCTTTGCCTCCTTCTCCCTTCCAGAACCACTCCCTTAATCATTAAGCCATCAGGACAATGAGGATCTGGTCAAAATCAAATAATCCTAGGAAAAAATCCTCAGGTATAGTGACCACAAAGACATAATTTCATGTTAAACTAGAGATGACATGTAGGCCTCAGTTGTGTTTCAGCTCTAGGCTCAGAAAAGTGGCAAAACCAGATGAAGGGAAGCCATAGTTGACATCAGAACCAGATGTACTGCTCAAATACCCCCTACCCTAATGATGACCAATCAGTAGAAGCCATGACCCTGACCATGACCCTAACTCCCTTAGTTAACATGATTACCATGATTATTGATTTTTCCCCCTGTATTACACATTCCCTGGAAGCCACATACTGTAAACACCTCTTGCACTGAATCTAAACAGTATTATAATATTATAAGATTACATTACTTTGCTTTAATATAGGCTGCAGATTTTAAATAACTTAAAAGTGCAAATGGGTTAAAAAGAAAAGCTGTATGAATGAAAAAGAGAGTATTTGGTAGTTTTTATACACCTAAAGAGATTTTTTTTTGGGGGGGGGACTTTCTACCTATGTAGTAATTTGGAAAGGAGAAGAAGAAAGCTCACATATTAATATTTCAAAATATTAGCTTTATGTACATGTAATTCAAACCTCATAAAAGCCTAATATACAGAAATAAGTAATATTTCGTGTCTTTCTTTGATTGTTGCTTTTTATGAAACTCTTTTTGCTTCTCAAAGGGATACCTTTTATTTCAAAATGGCAACTGAAGAATGAGTGCTTCCCTCTGAGAAAACACTTTAGTTCCTACAATCTGCAGGCTTTTCTCCTGCAATTGTTTCCTCCTTTGCCACTTAAAAATCTGAGCTACTTCAGAATCCCCTGTACCAGGGATTTTGTTCCCCAAGAAACCCTTCACAAAGTCAAATGTATTCTCTGGACTTCTCTTCTCACCCCACCTGCATACTATTAAAAGGTTTATAGATTCTTTCAACTTAGATAATAATATGGGCTAGACAAAGAAGCTTGCAGGTTTTATAATACAGGGCATCTTGTCATTTGATTGTACACTCTGGAAATTCTCACTACTAGTTTTCATACCTAGTCAATACATAGTGTGGGAAAACTATTCTGGAGGACTTGAATGTGTTTACTAATTTGAAGATGTCTTTCAAAAATTGGGGGTGAGGTGGGTTTATTCTTATATCTGTATATTGGCATGTAGTATAGTAACATTATGTTATAAAATTATACACAAAACTGTCTCCAGGAGCATTTATCATTTTTCTTTATTAAAACAGAAAAAAAGCACCTCTGATTCTTTCATTAATGTAGGAAAACCTTCATGGATTTTTTGAAGTGTTTCTTATCCTTCTGAATACTCTAATTACAAATCCTTGTCAGATGGAGACATTAAGGTGAGCTCATCAGAAAAGCCTGTGAAGATTAATTTATTTTCAAGGCCTTGGTGCTTACGGCATAGTGATATAGCTACCAGGTGAGTCCGCAAAGCAATGGAAATTAAAGATTTCTGTGAATCATGAGGAGGAATCATATACAAATTAAGCTAACTCTATGTTTGGGTTCATGTGAGGATCCCAGAGACAACATAGTGATATATAGCAAGAGAGTATAACTTAGTTTTGAATTAAATAAAAATATAAACAGTAATGAACATGATCAATGACCAACCTTGTATGTTTTTGTGTTTGAGGAAATTATAAACTGTAGGCAAAAAGCATCCTTAAAATGACAAAAAAAAATCATACCTAATTATATACAATACTTTCTGAAGTCAGAGATTATTTTATGCTAAAATAAAAAAGACAGGCCCTCCTGAGTCAATATAATTTAAAACTGTATTTTTTTAAATTAAAGAGCATCTGATTTGATATAGTTAATAACCAGTGTTAAGATGTGTTTTATGGTAGAGGAAAGTTGTAGAGAATAATTAGGAACCAAGTATTAATTATTATATGTGTCAAGAATCAAAATAGTTTCCCCTATTTTGATCCAAAAGCAAGATTCAGATGATTTTGCAAAATAAAGATTGTCAAGGGTAGAGAATGTGATTTGTCTGTACATACATACCTCTAGGTACCTAGTTAGTCAAGTATTAGTAAAGGTAACTAAAAAAATGAAGTAAATAAAGGAAGGAAGGAGACATTCATGGTATGGATCAAGGAGATACTGCCCCTTTCTTTCTCATCCTTCTTTCTTTAGCTCCTCTTCCACATTCCCTTTCTATAATGAAAAACCTTTCACCCAGCAAACCTTCCGTCCCAACCCATATCTAAATGTTTAATTTCAGAGGGGATTCAGAACCTACATGGAGCAGTAATGCTAGGATGTAGTAGTCTAACAAGCCTTGGAAATGAGAATTTGGAAGTTAGAGATATGTGGCTTTGAATATTGATTTGAAGATAAGGACACCCATATAAAAAGCTAAGTCAGGAGGAGGGCACAAAGTCACTCATAGGAGAACTTCCTACCTGAAAGCAAGAGACACTATGTGAGGTTTGGGCAGGTGGAGGTGCCCACCACACCAAATAAAACAGAGGGACAGAATGTGGTAAGGCCAAGGATATCTATGTTTGTTGGGAGAAAAAAGGAATCCTCTTCACAAGAATATAGCCTCAGGAGAAGAAGGACATATTTTCATCCAGTGAAGATAAAATGTACAGGAAGTAAGTAGGCAGAAGCTAACAAAGATATCTTCTTGGGAATGCCTGTGTCCACACTGTCAAAGAGTTATCTTTTTCTGCACACCAGTGATAGCCTCTCTTTGATTTTTCTACCCAAGTTCAGTTTCCTGATCAATTTTCATGTCATTCATGCAGCTTTTGTGTCTGTTTTAAGGAATTGGTGAATGTTGGAGCAATAAAGGATTTTTGAGCATCTCTAAAACATTTAACTTACAGATGGGAAAACTAGGATCAGATCAAATAACATGTCTTGTTATTATTAGAGATAGCTGTTTGCAGAAATGTAAAACAATCAGGATTGGCTAATTCTTACTTCAGTTTTCTTTCTACCATGCCATTTAGTTTATTTTCTTCTTCTGAGGATACTGTGTATGTGTTTGCATATGTTCATTTGTGCACTGTGTATATGTTAATAGGACCAGTTATTAAAAGAAAGAATTACTGGGTAAAGTATAGAAAAATTTCTAAGACGTGTTCTGAAGGTTAATGTAATTGCCAAACTGCTCAAAAGGAGCTTAATTTATTTTTTAACAGTATGTTTGCATCTGTCAGTCTCCATGGAGCAGTACTGTTCTATAGAAATACGAGAACCACAACTATGAGCCACATATGTAATTTTAAAAATTTTAGGACTTCCATTTAAAAAGCAAAAATAAGTAAAATTAATTTAATAATATAATTACTTAACTCAATATACCCCAAATATTATCATTTCAACCTGTATTCAATTAGGTTATTATTGGAATGTTTATTTTATTTATTATAAAAATCTTCCAAACCAGTGTGTTCTATATTTACAGCTCATCTAGATTTAGATTACTCACATTTCAAATGCTCAATAGCCATGTGTGTTTAGCAACTACTATATTGGGCAGCACAGCCTTAGAGAATAAATTTTTAGACATAGCTTGCATTCAGCACCAAAATCATACCAATCGCCCATCTAGCAGCTATTTCTGAGTAATGAGATTTACACCATGTACTATCAGTGATTATCAACAATTAAAATTGTCAACTTCTTAACACCTTTACATATCTTCAAAAATATTTTTGCTGCTCTAACTTGAACTCATTGAGTATTTATCACATTCTTTAATCAGATGCAAGAGATCTGTAGTTAAAACATTACTTAAAATGTTCTTTAACATGAATTTAAATTGATGTATGGCAGGAAACAAGCAGGTTATCCTTAGGAAGGTCACATAGTTATTTAATGAAGAAGATATCCAGTCAATTTAAATAAAGGGGATCCTCATCAGCAAATGGGTGATCTTCAACAGAATATAGGAGTCTATATTTTTAACAGATAAAACAAATTTTAAGAGATGAGTCAACTTTTCATCGCAGATATTCTGATTCATTTTATCTGCTTAGCATTTATATTTATGCCAGGAATTGCTGATAGAGATTGGATGTTGGAGGTGAGGAAAAGGAATGAATGAAGGAGAATTAAAATGAGACTGGAAGTTATATGCATAAAAAAATACCTAAACAAAACCTGGCCCATGGGTGATGGGTTAAAAATGTGTGTCATTTTTTTTTATTCCTTTCATTTTTACCCATATCATGAAATGTACTGTGATAAATATGTTTTACTGGATAACATTTTAGGGATATATCAAGATTTTAGTTCAGCTTCAGAATACAAGAAGTTTAATTCTGTTTTGCCACTTTCTGAAAATGCTTCTTTTGAATAAGCTATTTAAACTACCACCTTGTAAAGAGCCACACTTTGATTTAACTGCAAAAGGACACCTTCTCTTTACTGAGCCAACTGCCAAAACATTTGAAAATGTTCTCAATTTAAAGACTAGTCTATTTTTCCCAACCAGAAAAAATGGAATTTGGAGCACAGACAAGAAGTTTCCAATAATACTCATCCAAATGGTACAATAGCTCCCTTTAATCTCAGTGACATTGCAGTGATGTGACTTCTGCCATGTGGAAACAGGATAATTAATGTTTGTAGAAGAGGTTTGTGATTAATAGAGACCTGGGTTTGAACCCCACTTTGTCAAAATCTAACTTTCTGGCCTCCAGTGGGTTATTTAATATTTTTGAATCTCAATTTCCAGAACTTCAATTTAGAGATGATAATACCACAAGAGGCTTTTAGAAGAGCTACATGAAAAAGCATATTTTTGGTGATTAGCACCTTATTTGGCACATTGTGGATACTCCTTAAAACAAGTTTTGTTTTTATTATTATATCTCTACATAGACAAAATAAATCATGATATGTCACTCCCCAGTTAAAATCTAAAAATAAATTACTTGCAATAAAAATAAATATCAACCTCTTTGCCTTGTGTGAGATCCCTTTCCTCAGATCTCACTTAGATTTTTGGCTTTGTTCACTATTTACCAGCCACACAAAACTGAAACTTTTCTCCATTCATAACACTCACTATTTTCTTTGCACCCACACAAACAAAAAAAACCCACAATTAATAAAGGAATAAATGAATCCCTCAAGCTCTTTAAGTTAAGAATTTAATAGATATGGAAACTAAGCCCTAGTAAGTCATCTTCAACTACTAAACTCTTAAGTAATAGACTGAAGTTTAAACCAAAACTACCTCTCTCTCTAAAGCCCTAGCTTTCCTTGTTGTACAAACACAGGCAGGTTTACCATGAAGCCAATTAACCTTTAAGATTCAGAAAGAGACATTGCAATGTGGTCACAGAGTCACATGATCTTTAAAAAGTAAGATATTTTAACTGAAATTGGTCAAGACCATGGTCTGTTATTATTCTGACTTTTATTACACTTTCAGTTGCAGCTTCAGAATCCATTAACAGTAATACCATGCAATTTTTAGGGCTATTGTCATATTTATGAAACCTGTATAGGGCTTTTTTATATATTAGGTACATGCCAAGAGGACATTGCAGTTGTTTCTGTGCAGAGACTAATCTTACACACACACTTAAAGGTGTATTGCTGCAAGCCATTCTCACGCTGTGATGTGCAGCAGAGATCTAAGTACAAATGAAAATGATTGCAAAGCATACAAATACATCCTACTAACCCCAAACTAAATGCATCCTCCAACTTCCCCTTAGCTATATCTAAAAACGTCCTAAGTTCATAGAGATATCAGGTTAAGTGATGGAGTAAAAGTTGAAGTAAAAAGAGACAGTGGAGTGAATTAATTGTGGTTCAAATATTTTAGGTTGGCAGAATTTACAAAAAAGTTGACAAATTGTTATCACTCCTCCCCAGGTTTTATAAGGGGCACTATTTCTTTTAATTTTAGAAATAAGATTTTTAAGCATTTTAAAATTTATAACTTATAATTTATTTTTTTAAGTAATTATTGTCTCTCATACATACTTTTGTGTTTGGAATGTTGAGTTGAGTTGTATGCATTTCAGACCCCATACTACCAAGGTTCATCTGGCTAGTCCAATATACTGGCACTACTATTCACTTGAAATTTGAGGTTACATGTTATATATAGTTATAGAGTCCTTGGAATATCCTTACATTACCTTCTTCCCCAAAGTTTTGGCTTATATAGATCAAAAAGTATTTGCAGAGGTTGTATGTATCTATGTGTGCCCTGTGCTTTCTGTAAATGAGTGAGAATTGAAAGGAATCTCTGTTGACCATCAATCATAGGTGGGCATCAATAAACATCCTACTCATGTGTATTATATCACTTTGAGACTTCACATTGTCAACTTCAGAAACAGTTCTGAGTATATATTTCTTGGTAACTGGTTTGGTCCTCTCAAAGCCAAGTAGGCAAGCAATGAAGAAAGATTTGAATTAAATATAATTCTTAAGTTCTCTTGAGAGAGATTGAATGCTCTCCTTCCTGCTTCATGGGCTTGGTTTAATTTATATAAAGCCTATTAAGTCCAACCTGTGGCATTTCTGGTCTATTTTTCAGAATATGTCCTGAGAAGGTTGTAAGTGTGCAGTCTCTAGAAGTTACAGGTGTTAATATTCTGCAGAAGATGATCTTTTTAAATAATACTTTATCTATAAAGGTATGATGTTACAAATAATGTAATGTGTTATAAGCTTTAACTATAATAATTATGAAGGCGGGACTTCCAGCCAAGATGGAGGCCTAGACTGACATGCTACATCTCCCTTCACAACTAAGAAGAACTACAACTACCACAAAACCAGAAATAACCAGAAGTTCCAGGAAATAAAGCTACATGGAAATCAAATGGATGAAGTTATAAACAAGTGGTGCTCTTCTAGACAGGTAGGAGGGGTGAACCTGAGGCAGAGAGGTCAAGCTGTGCTGGGGGCAGCAGCTGTGGCAACGGGCAGTGGAACTGTGGTAAGCACAGACACTCATACTTAAGGGGAGGCGAGAAGTGCCTGGAGAGCACCCCTGGCTACAGACCAAACCTGTCACCTTGCAATTCCAATGCCAGGGAAGGCAGATTGCCATTGCCTCAGACTGTGAGGCCCAGAGGGCATGGAGATGGAGGAGGATGTTCCCGGACTCTCAACGAAGAGTGAATGGCAGGAATCCATCTTGAACCTCCACTGCCACACAAAGCGCTACAGTGTGGTGAGAAGAGTTGCCCGGTAGAGACGAGTGCATGGGGCTCTGCCCCCTATAGAGTAGGAGGTGTGACAGCCCTGCCCAAGAAGGAAAGGTAAGCAAAAACTGTCAGGATGGCAGGTATCATGAGAGATCACAATCATGCAGCTGACCAGACAGCAAATACATGATTTATCAGACCAGCAGATAGATAATCTTTCTGAGGCTCAGTTCAGAGCTATAGTTATAAGACAGCTTACAGAACTAACAGCAGATCTTAAACAAGACAGGGAAGGAGTGAAGGCTAGTCCTGTTGAATGAAAACACATATAAAACAAGTGGTGAGGGAAGGAAAACAAGGGATCAAATAAACAAATTGGAACATAGGGAAGGAACAGTCAGCCAGTGCAGAAAGAGGAAACAAAAAGTGAGGAATATGAGGAGAGGCTCAGAAACCTATGGGACAGCTATAAGCGGGCCAACATCTGAAACATAGGGTTGCCAGAAGGTGAAGAAGAAGAACTAGAAATTGAAAAATTATGTCAAAAAATAATGAAGCAGAACTTCCCTAACTTGGGGAAGGAAATAGATATACAGGTCCAAGAAGCACAGAGAGTTCCAAATAAACTGGACCCAAGGAGAACCACACCAAGACACATTATAATCAAAATGTCAGAAATTAAGGATAAAGAGAAAATCTTAAAAGCAGCAAAAGAGAAGAAAAGAATTATGTACAAAGGGGTCCCAATTAGACTATCAGCTGATTTCTCAAAAGAGACCCTGCAGGCAAGAAGGGGCTGACAAGAAATATTCAAAGTAATGAAAATCAAAAACCTACAACCATGATTACTCTATCCAGTGAAGCTTTCATTCAGAATAGAAGGGCAGAAAAAGTACTTCCAGGACAAAGTAAAACTGAAGGACTTTGTAAGATCCAAACCATTGTTATATGAGATGTTAAAGGAACTCATTTAGAAGAAGGAGGATCAAAACTATGAACATTAAAATGAAAACTGTACCACAACAACCAAGAGCAGAAGCTAGGGAATTGAAACAAAGGCAAATTAAGTAGGCAACGAGAGGAGAAAAAGAATTATAGGTATGGGGAACACATTGGGGGGAGATCAGTGGGGAGGGGAAAGAGGGAAAAAGAAGGGAGATGGTGCAGGAATTAAGAAGCATAGTAGGAGGGAGTGGAGCAGACAAGAAGATGTTGAGAAGAACTATATGCACAACCAATGGGCATGGACTAAGGGGTGGGGGACAACTGGAGGGAGTGGGGTCCCTGGGTGGAGGGGAACAAAGGGAAAAGAAATTGGGACAACTGTAACAGCACAATTAATAAAACATTTTAAAATATAAATAATAATAATTATTAAGGCGACTGTGACTGTTTTTATAGTTCTCTGTTGAAAAATATTGTGTGTGTTGTTAAAAAGAAAATCTCAAAAATATGCTGTGTCCTGAATACATATTTAAAGATTTACTTGATAACTTTTAGTGTACAAATGTCCCTTGAAAACTAACTTCATAATAATAGTGCTATAATATATGTAGTGTATTCTCTTTCAAAATCTTAGACCTAGGACCATATTTGAAATATTAGAGGACTGTATACTTAGTTCAAATTCCCAAATCAAATAAAACTTCACTACACAAGATAGAGGAAAAAACACATGAATACTGTATATTTCTTCAACTACTTCACAAATTGCTTTGGCTACAAATGTGACATTTGTCAAAACCCTAAGTTGCTATAATTATGAGTAATTTACCAGGATATAAATGTTTTTTATAACCTTAGCATTCTAAGAAAAATATTTTGTACATTATATGTCCCAGAGATGAGCCCTAAGAGAGAAAAGAGAACCTAATATCCTTTTTCAAAAGGAAAGCCATGCTCTTTGCTTGAATACATAGGAGGAAAATAGGGAAAACACACACACACACACACACACACACACACACACACACACACACACACACGGAGTACTCAAAGTCCAGAGAACTGAGGAAAGTCTAGCTTTTGAAGTGGTAAGTAACACTTTTAGGCTGCGATCTTGTAGGTTGAAGCAGTGCCCCCATACATAAATCCCTAATAGACAAGACATTTGATGGGTTCTCAATAAACCTTTATAAAATAAACACATGAAGGAAGTAATATTTTATTTTTATTTTTTTATTTTATTGATTATGTTTTTACAGTTGTCCCAATTTCTTTTCCCTTTGTTCCCCTCCACCCAGGGACCCCACTCCCTCCAGTTGTCCCCCACCCCTTAGTCCATGCCCATTGGTTGTGCATATAGTTCTTCTCAACATCTTCTTGTCTGCTCCACTCCCTCCTACTATGCTTCTTAATTCCTGCACCATCTCCCTTCTTTTTCCCTCTTTCCCCTCCCCACTGATCTCCCCCCAATGTGTTCCCCATACCTATAATTCTTTTTCTCCTCTCGTTGCCTACTTAATTTGCCTTTGTTTCAATTCCCTAGCTTCTGCTCTTGGTTGTTGTGGTACAGTTTTCATTTTAATGTTCATAGTTTTGATCCTCCTTCTTCTAAATGAGTTCCTTTAACATCTCATATAACAATGGTTTGGATCTTACAAAGTCCTTCAGTTTTACTTTGTCCTGGAAGTACTTTTTCTGCCCTTCTATTCTGAATGAAAGCTTCACTGGATAGAGTAATCATGGTTGTAGGTTTTTGATTTTCATTACTTTGAATATTTCTTGTCAGCCCCTTCTTGCCTGCAGGGTCTCTTTTGAGAAATCAGCTGATAGTCTAATTGGGACCCCTTTGTACATAATTCTTTTCTTCTCTTTTGCTGCTTTTAAGATTTTCTCTTTATCCTTAATTTCTGACATTTTGATTATAATGTGTCTTGGTGTGGTTCTCCTTGGGTCCAGTTTATTTGGAACTCTCTGTGCTTCCTGGACCTGTAAGTCTATTCCTTCCCCAAGTTAGGGAAGTTCTGCTTCATTATTTTTTGACATAATTTTTCAATTTCTAGTTCTTCTTCTTCACCCTCTGGCAATCCAATAATTCAAATGTTTTTTTTTTTTGTTTGTTTATAGCTGTCCCATAGGTTTCTGAGCCTCTCCTCATATTCCTCACTTTTTGTTTCCTCTTTCTGCACTAGTTGACTGTTCGTTCTCTCCCTATGTTCCAATTTGTTGATTTGATTTCTGGCTTTCCCTTCCTCACCACTTGTCTTGTATGTATTTTTGTTCATTTCAGCAGGATTAGCCTTCATTCCTTCCCTGTCTTAAGTCCCGCTGTTAGGTCTGTAAGCTGCCTTATGACTATAGCTCTGAACTGAGCCTCAGAAAGATTCTCTATTTGTTCATCGGTCAAGTCCCTTATTTGCTTTTTGGTTAGCTGCATGATTGGTATTTCAATCATTAATTCTGCCATCCTGACCATTTTGTTTATCTTTCCTTCTTGGGTGGGGCAGTATCACACCTCCTATGCTATATTAGGTGGAGCCCTTTACACTCGTCACAACCCATCGACCTTTTTATCACTACACTGTGGCGCTTTGCATGGGGGCGGGGGTCCAAGATGGATTCCTGCTATTACTCTCCGCTGAGAGACCGGGAGCCTCCTCTTCCATTCCCACAATCTCCGGGCCTTATAGTCTGAGAAAATGGGGGTCTGCCTTCCCCGGCATTGGAATCGTGAGCTGACGGGTCTGGTCTGCAGCCAGGGCCGGCTCCCAGGCACTTCTCTCCTCCCTGCAAATATGGGTGTCTGCTTACCAGGTCCTGCTGCTTGTTGCTACAGCTGCTGCCTCCAGCACAGCTCGATATTTCAGCCTCAACCTTGCCCCTCCTACCCGTCCGGATGAGCACAAGTTGTTTATGACTTCATATGTTGGACTTCCGTGTAGCTTTATTTTCTGGAACTTCTGGTTATTTCTGGTTTTGCGGTAGTTGTAGTCCTTCTTAGTTGTGGAGAGAGACAGAGCCCATCGGTCTAGCTTCCATCTTGGCTGGAAGTTGGAAGTAAAAAATTTTAAGTTAAACAGAATAGGGCCAAAAGAACTCTGCCTATTCAACCAACAGTCCTTTCCTTAAAAAGAGAAGACCAAGTATTTTCTGAAAATAATGTTTTCAGAATATACTGTTATAGACCCACATATTTCCATTATAGTCATCAGAACACCACTGGAGATATTATCAAATCCTTTGGAAAACATTAGCTATACTAGCTATACTCAATCAATGGACTTTCCCTGAACTACCAGTCAAATAACTAAAACCAAAGAGCTTAAAGGATGTATCCTTACTGCAATTCAGCAGCTGACTATGCTAGTATATGGGAGCTAGATGTGATGGCATGTCCCTTTTGGAATAAGAGTCTAAAACCTATGCACCTTGAATATAAAAGTTCACAACCTTACAAAATCCCAGTTACCCAAGAGCCTTGTTCCTTCCTGAGTCTCCTTTCTGCCAGTTCCCCACTGATGAAGTACAGATGTTTCATTAGCCTTCCTCTGTAAATGGTAACATTGATGTTTGAATAAAGTATTATAATTAATCTAAGCCAAGAGGCTATAGTGATTGGCTTCTCTGATATTGGAGGCTTTATCTAAATTGGATGGCTACAGTGCTACATTTTGGCTTGGTGTCATGCAGCAGAATATCCTGTTTTCTACAGTTTTCTTAACAAATTTATCTTCCACTTTTACAAGCATCTAATCTCTTAAACAGAATTAATATAAGGCATCCCATATTGTCATATCTAAGTAGTAAAATTACCAAAAGGGAAAAAGGTATATAGTGAAAAACCTCCCCCTCCCTCTCTGTCGTACAGCAATTTCTGTTTTCCTGTGCAAGGCCCCTGTTTATATCTTTCTTTGTCTCTTCGTTTTCCACAGGAGTGGAAACAACTATAAATATTTAGTACATTGCTGGTAACACTTAGGTTTTTTTCTATATAAAAGTATAAAGACTATTTTCATTCATTTTAAGATCTATATTATATTTCATATTCTTAAATCTGATATTTCAAAATCTTATAATCCATAAAATTATTTTTAAATAAATTTTCCATAACTCATTTGGTCACAAAATCTCATCTTATAAGTGACACATTTGTGTTTCTGTGTTCCTAATAGTCATGTATGTTTCTGTTTGCTGAGATACTAATGCATTTTTTGATGATGTTATTTGGTATTTGGTATTCTTTAGCATTTTCTTTTGTTTTGACCTTGATGAGATTGTGAAAATACTTTCAGAATTAAATCTACTACTCTGATGACAGTGGAAATCAGAACAGAATGAGATGTATTAATTAGTATACTTTGTGTTTACTATGTGACAATTATGAGCAAGAACTAAGGAAACAGAAAAACACATTGCATGAGGCCAAGTATTAAAGACATGGCACTGTGTTGGTTATATGAATGTAACAAGAAGTGACTCTATATCAGCAACTAGTGTTCGTAATGAAGCCAGCTAGAAGAGCCATGAAAACGTGATGAATGAAAGTGATTATGGATCTTCACAGTGACCCCAAAGTATAAATGAGCACCATGGTGAAATACATCTGAAAATCTATGGTGAATTTGCTACTTTGAAAAATTTCCTAAGATAATAACTAATGAAAAATGTAGTCTTGAACAAATTTATAATTTATATAAAAACTTGGTTCTGGTGCTAAAATCCTAGAAACACCTTAATGGTAAAGGCAGAGAGAACACCAATAAATAATGCAAATGCAAAATTTTGTTAAAGATTCTCGAGTGTGTCAAAACTCTAGGAACAGGAAAGCTAAGTAAATAGTGATTGGAAAATTCGACATCTAAGATATGTGAAAGGTATATCTGAGTAACTTGTACATTATCAGGAAAAATTTAAAAAGCATAACCAAATATATATTTTTCTTACTGGCTCAAAAATAATTTTGTACCAGCCATATCAAATCATTTCAGATCAGTATGACCAGAAAAAAATACTTTAAATGTTATTTGTGGATAAGTATATTTTCTCCCAATGTGACATCTGGAACATAAAGGGCAAGTATAAAGACATTTTAAAGTGTAAGGCTACTGTAATTAACAGAGGTAGAAGAATCCAAGATTTCTAAAAGCATTCAGTGTGTAAGCACACCAATTATACTGAGGCTAATGTCTGGAATTATGTTGATAAATCAACATTAACAAGTGCTTGGCACAGCCATCGAGCTACCGATGATGTTTGAAAAGCCCAGCTGATGCAGATCTTAAAATGATTCTTCTCATAATGGTAAGTGTCAGAGTATAGAGGCAGCCAGGGTAAAAAATTAACCTGGTCAGAACAGCAGGATGTGGCAGGCACCCACTTGAGCAAACAGTTGCTGAAATGTGGTGACTCTGACAAAGGAACAGTTCCCTAATCAGTTACCTATAAGGAACCTCAGCAAGACATCTGGTGTTGCAACTGCTGTGGCTCACAAGCTTAAAAACGTGCCTGCAAAGGACCTTGATATGACTCCTTCGGGCCACATGAGGGACTGGGAGTCTCCATTCCCTTGCTCCTACAGGCCCTCGAGTCAGTGCGGAAGTAGCCTTTCCCCTCGATCCCTCAATAAACCCATTGCTTTCTCCCACACTGATCTCCGGCCGATTTCTCAGAGCAAGGCTGTTTTGACAGTAAGAGAGTATATCAAACTTAATCACTAAGACTAAAATTAATCAACTAACATGTAGAAAAGTTAGATAAAAAGCATTTTTTTGTGTGTTACATGAATAATATAAAAATTGTGTAAGTGCAAACATTTTTATAGAAGATAGTGGAATATTTGATCACTTAATTGCTGTCCTTGAACAACAAGTGACCAAGATATTACAGTGGTTTACTGTACCTGTAAGTATAAAAAGCTTCTTAGAAAATCATGGTAATGAGACAAAAGACAACAAGTTTTTAATCAGGTCAGCTATAATGAGGTTTAATAAAACTCTGGTGTGGTTTTGACACTTGAGAAATTTGCTTCTGGCCCATCCACACTCCTACATGATTATAAAGGTCATGCTGATGTGTCCACTCTTCCAAGTCATGCCCATGTAGTAAGCATTCAGTGTATACAAATGTTTAAGTGCAGGCATTAAATTTAAATGAAGTTTTGTTGAGTATTATTCATATAAAGAAGCACAGTGTGTTTATGGTCTATATCAGTGTTTCCAAAATGTCATCCCTAGAATCAACAGCAACAGAATCACCTGATAAGTTGATAAGAAAACAAATTATAGAGTGCCACTCCTGACATACTGAATCACACACTGAAGTTGGAATGTAGCAATTTGCCTTTCTATAAGGTTCTGGGTGATTCTTATGCATGGTTTTCATTTAAAAACCACTGTTCTGTATTCTATTATTGCAAAACCAGTTACTACTAGAAAAAAAAAAGGATTGCATGTAAACTATACTATTTATATTCCTTGTTTATGCCACTCAGTGTAAATATACAAGCATTTTCATATAAAAGTAGTACTAATCTAGATAGGAAGTGCTTCCACCCCAAATCCTATTCAGGTTGTTATATAATGGATGATAGATGCACATGGTATCCTCCTAAAATCAAACACAAAAGCTGTATTCCATAACATATTTAGTACAAAAACAACTGAGCACCTGTTCCAATAACACAGTGCTGAATAATCTCTTCACAAATATTTTTGTACACATTTGGGAATTTCTAGAAGAGAAAGTTCTGCATCAAAGATATGTGTGTTTGTGATCTTAAAAGATAGTGCTCAACTTTCCTACATAGCAATGAAACCTATTTACTTTCTTATTGTAATACCAAAAATATAGACAAGTGCCTATTATCACATATTCTTAATGATAATGAACTATTAAGCTGCTCAGTGTTTATCTCTCTGATAGATGGTAAGTGGTATCTTATTGGTTTTAGTTTGCATTTTTCTTACGACTGCAGCAAATCATCTTTGCACTTTTATTTCCTGTATTGTTTATGTCCTTTGCCCATTTTTCTGTTTTCACATGTATTTAAAAGATCACCATGAAAAATAAACATGTTTCTCAATTGTTTTAGTTAACTTAGTCCATTTGGTATACAATTTTCTGTCTTACAAAATGTATTGATTTTTATGTTATTTAATCAACCAGGTTCATTTTTTTCTTTATGCTTATATTTATAACTAGAAAAAACTTTCTCATACAGAGGTTAAATAAAATTCTTCTATGCATTCTTCTATAATTTTTACTGTTTTATATTTTCATGTATATATTTACTCAGCTTTGAATATTTACTATTATGTAAGTAATTGATCCAACTTTATTATTTTTTCTGGATAGCAAATTGTTTTCATATATCATTTATTAAAAGGTCCATCTTTTAACCCTGATAGAAGATGCTATCTGCAATATATATAAAGTTTTGTGCTTCATAAATGTTTTTATATTTCTATACTTTCTATTTTGATCTATTAGTTTGTTTGTATCCGTGGCAATGCCCTCTTATTTTCCAGGCTGCATGACATATCTTAATGATTTTGAGGGATGGTTGCCTCTACTTTGGCCGCTCCAGCACTGATTTTCAGAGGTTGCCAGACTTTTCATACTTGATTATTTTTTTAAACGTTAAGATTTGCTTTGTATAGTTAAATAAAACTTCTTGGCAGTTTTCTTGTTGGTATTGATGTAATATAATTAGCTAAGGGTTCAGAAGACCTATGATTGGTGTGTATTTGTAACTAAGAAATAAGCTTTTATGTTTTCATCTGTTTATGTTTAATAACTATCACTGTGAAATTGAAAGAATTCTAATTTTGAACAATCTTTGCTTCTTTGGAAGAAACTCCACTCAATATGTATTTTATTATTTTAATGTGCTTCTGGTTTTGATGTTAATGCTTTAGGACTTGGCTTTGATATTGTTAAATAGAAAGATATTTTTTTGTGTGTGTAAAATCTTTCATGGGCCTTACTGTGACTGTAATGTTCCTTTAGAGAATAATTTAAAATTATTGTCCTTTTATTTTTTTTAAATGTGTTGAAAGAGTTTGAATAGCACTGCAAATTATCTACTCTTCAAAGCTGTGGAAATATTTTTTCTTCCCTTATTAGCTTTTACCATAGCATAATAAGGTAATCAGTATTATGTATAATTTTAATCAGTATTTATGTATAATTTATTATACATTTGAACTGTAAATGGAATTAAATATTATAAACTCTCATGTTTGGTTTCTTTATTCAATACTATATCTGGAAAATTTGTTCATGTTGTATTTATGAATAGTTTACTTCTTTACATTCATTACTGTGTAATTTCCCATTGTATGAATACTTAAACAACATCAGATAAATATTTCCAATGTGGGTTATTATATTGGACAGTTGTTTCCAATATGGGTTACTACAAAAATACTGTTATAAACATTCTTTTCTTCTAGTCTGTCTCTTTCTCTCATCTATCATTTTGCTGGATCTATCCTCAAAAGTGGAATTGATGGATCATGATGAAGCTGTTACATATTATTGGACACTGATCAAAGAATATTTGAAAGTCAATGTACCAGATTCATTTTGGGACAACAGAACATGAGGATTCTGGTTGCTCCACATCCTATGATTTTCATGTTGTTTGTCTTTTCAAGTCTAATTACTTTTTATGGTTTTTAGTTGTGCCATATTGAGGTTTAATTAACATTTCCCTGATTACCAATGAGACTGAATATATCTTCACATATTTATTGGCCATGTAAATATCTTGTTTCGTAGTGTGCCTATTCTAGTGTCATGTCCATTTTTATTAGATTTTTCATAATTTCCCTATTGACTTTTAAGAGCTTTTTTAATATTTAGAATATAAGCCCTTTGTTAGCTATAAGTGTTAGAATTTTCTTGTCTATTCTGTGTATTGCCTTTTCACTCATTTTGAATTAACAGAATTTCAAATTTAATGTAGTCCAGTTTGTCAAATTACATTTTTTGATAGTGCTTCATTTGTTCTCTTTGTAAAAAATTTCTGTACTTATGACAAATTCATATCAATGATCTCATGTGATCTATGAAGAATAAAAGTAGAAGCCAAGTTTCATACTTTTAAAAATATGGAAATTCAATTAAAGTAATAATAAAAAAGATATCTGCCCTTCCAGTTTCTTTGCTCCAATTTTGTCATAAGTTTAATATACCTTTAAGACCGGCTCTGTTTCTGCATCAATAGTATGTTGTTCATTTATCTAACATATGGTAACCAGTTGTGGCTGTTTACAAATCATTATAAACTTTAGAATCAGTGTGGTCAAACACATGGATAAAAATGCTAAAAATTTTATTGCAATTGCATTAAAATTATAGGTCAATTTTTGGTGAATATTCACGTTTGTGCGATGGATTATTTCAAATATTTTATATGATATATCTGATAACTAAGGTCCTCTTTAACTGTTTTTAAAATATTTTATAATTTTCTGTATAGAAGTCTTAAATACACAGGAATTTTGTTGTTAACTATTTTATATTTTTGATATTTTAAATTAGATATTTTATCTCTTCTTGCATATTATAATTTGTAAGTATTTAAAATTGTATTTATGAAGCTTCTAAATCAAATTAGTATTCCTATTATTGATCTGAATATTCTTTTTTATGATTATGCAAGTATAATATCATTTGTGAATGCATTTTTATTCAATTTTTTATAATAAATAGTGTAGGACTACTTAAGAAATTAAATCCATTATTTAAATATCTTACCTAGAATAAATTCCAGCTCTGTATGGCTTTAATGGTGATTGCTACCAAATATTATTATCTAGAAATTAGGAAAAAGAGCCTTCTCAATTTGCTTTATGAAGATAGCTTGACTTTGGTTAAAAAAAAAACCTGGCTAAAAAGTTAGATAAAAGAAAAATCATAGGCCAATTTCATGAACAGAAATGCTCAAATCTTGAATACAATATGAGCAAAGAAATACATTAAATGAATGTATTAAATACATTAAATGAATCATATAGAATCATATAATAGCACTAGGTTAGAATTATTCCAGAAATATAGGGAAATTATTATACTTTAAAATTATTCAACATTGTACTAGACATTTTTTAACCAGCTTAATAAAGAGGCAAAAAAAAAGGATATAAATATATATTACATTGATTATTTTATATTTGGGCACTTTTTGATATCGAAATACATTGTAAATATGTGTACAGCAATACTACTTAGTATTTCCCATAAGAATATTTATTGAACATCTGAAATGTACAAAATACATTGTGTAACCTGTGGTGGAAGATGTGTGGATGAGGTATACTTCACATTTACCTTAAAGGAACATGCAACCAGTCATTGGGATTAAAAATGAATTATTTTAAAGTACAACAAAATACACTATATATGTCGCCCTTTTCCTAGTCATTATAACACAAGAAGTAAATCCTTGATATAACCTACTCAACTTAGAGGTGGAAACTACAATATAAGGATAGTCTATCTTTTGTATTGTCTAAACTATGATCTCATTTGAAAATACCCTTACCTGTATTGTTCACATATTTTTAAATTTATTATAATCTATTTGTTGAAATTTCACCAAAGCTTTCTTCAATACACATTAGTTATTCAAGACGGTGCAATTTACTTAAGTCAGATTTCTTCCTTTTAACAACTAATTAGCCGACCTGCTCTAAAAGCTTTTCATCTGGGAAGTGCATGGGAAGTGGATTTGTGGAGAAGGTACCCCGTTAGTGCAAGTAAGGGCACACCACTGTTACAGAAACTACAAGTCTGAATGTTACCAAACAAAAATGGAGGTTTGGCTGCCTGTCGCCTCAAAAAGCCACACTTGTGAGACAGGTGCTAGTGCAAAAGGGAAGAGTTTTATTCAGGGGTGACGTTATCTGGGAGGATGGTGGACTCTTGTCTGGAAGATTGTCTCGATTTTCTTGCTCAAGCCCGCAGTTCTTGTAGGGATAGGGAGGGGACGCTTTTTTCCTGATCCAATAATCAAATTTTGTTCCCTTGGGACCCTATTCATTCATCTTTGTAACTTTCAGCCTCTGGGGCCCTATCCATTTATCTTTTTAGCTTTCTGGTAACTCAGTGTAAGAACCTCCCCCTGCTGCCATCTTGGCCAATGGGCAGAGACTTCCCTGGTGCTCTGACTGTTTTACTGTAACATGACTGGTGTGTAGATGAGCACCCACTTCAAATATTCATGACTTAAAACTAAAAAAATAATTTATTTTTCTTATTAATCTGCCATTTGTGCAGGGGTTGATTAGAGGAACTCATTATTTGTCTCTTTGCTTTAGCTTGACTGAAAAAGAACATATTTTTCCCAAGATGGGCCTACTGGTAAGTGTGGTGATTTGATGCTGTCAGCTGGGAGCTCAGCTGTGACTGTCATATATCTCATTTTCTTCCTACAAGGACTTTCTTAAAGCACAGGTTGTGCTTCCTCAGAGCATGGCAGGTCGGTCCCAAGAATGAGTATTCAAGAGACAGGCAGTGGAAGCTGCTGAAGTTTCTTAAACCAAATTGTGGAACCTATTATGGCATCAATTCCATAGTATTTTATAGTTCAAGTAGTTAGAAGCATTTCCCAGAATATAAAGGATGGGGGATTAGATCTCACCTATTAATTGGAGGAACATTAAAGAAACTGAACCCATCTTTACTTCATCTCAGTCACAAAAACAACTGACCTCTAGATGGAGGGCTCTCAGGAAGATGTAAAAATGATATAATTTCACCACTTTGAAAGATGTACTGCTATTTCTAAAACTAAGAATGAGAAGGAAAAGAAACTCACCCTTCACAATATCTCCTCTTTTTGTCATGTGCATTTTTCTTTTTCTATATGAAATGCCTCTTCCCAGCAGGACTGAAATCACAGGATGACACAGTTAGTCTCATAGCACAACTATATTGTGAGTTAAATTGGCTTTTTGTAGGATAAACAAAGAAGCTACCATTGTTTATCACTTGCTTTTTTTTTCTTTAAGAATGTATACAAGTATTATAAAAACATTTTTAAATGGATATAGATTTAATCAACAAAAATATATTAATTAACCCAGGACAAAGAATTATTACCTATGGCAAGATCGCTTACTGTTGATGTGATGTTGACAGAGACACACACTGACATTGTCTGAAATAGCAAAGCCAAAAGAGTGGCAGGCCAAGAGTTTACATGGGTCACAACACCATGTCAGCACTAAAATCCCAGTCCAGGTGTAGTGGCTGGGGAGTGAGTGTCTAATAATGGACCTATAGAAGAAGGAAACGATTCAGAGCACCCTGACAAAGAACAATGTTTTATAGCAAATTCACAAAACCCAAATAAGGACTAAAAGAATAGAAAATGGCAAATCGATTTATACTTCAAAAACTCAAAAATAAGCAAAAAGGTCAACATTAGTCATCTACAATATTCCTGGAGAGTTAAAAGGAGCCTATTGAGCAATGTATTTTTTTTTTAAATAGCCAAAGTTCCTTCCAAAAATGGGATCCAATTTTTCCTAAATAGAAGAAAAGTTTTTATGCTACTCATATTGGAGGCCTAAGTATAAAGAAGTTTTACCATGTAAAAAAACTGGTTTTGCTGCTCTCAATGAAATATATGTGGTATTTCATGGATAAAATGACAGGAAATTCCTGAATTGTCATGGCATTTTGAACAAGAAGCATGAATCATTCAGCTTATTGTATTCAGTACTAAGCTATATCTTATACCAAGACAACTCCTGGGATCTTTTCTTAGGTGTCAGCAATGGAAAAAAGAATAAACTCCTTAAGGTTGAAGAGGTCTAATTTCTATTTCCAGCTCCACTTTACAAATAATTTTGTTTCTCTGCACATAGCTTTCTCATCTATAAATTAAAGTGATTAAATTCAGTCATTTCTTTACTATCTTTTTGGCATTAAGGTCTAGTGTCTTATTTTTTTGAGATTTTTGCTGCAGAATAGAAATTTTAAAAAAATTATTGTATTTTCCATTATCATTTAACCCCCTTTATACTCCCCTCCCCATGTAATCACCACACTGTTGTCCATGTTCATAAGTCCTTTTTCCTTTTATGCTTAAACCCACCACCCCTAATCTCCCTGCCCCAATAGCTGTCATCCTGTTCTCTATCTATGAGTATGTCTTTATTTTGCTTCTAGTTCAATTTTTCCACTAGATTCTACATATAAGTGAAATCATATCGTATTTGTCCTTCACTGACTGGCTTTTTTCACTTACCATAATGTTCTCCAAGTCCATCCACACTGTTGTAAAGGGTAAGCTTTCTTTCCTTCATTATGGCTGAGTAATATTCCATTGTGTAAATGTTCCACAGTTGTTTTATCCACTCATGTACTGATGGACAGTTTAGCTGCTTCGATATCTTGGTGATTGTAAATAAAGCTGCAATGAACATAGGGGTCATAGGGGTGCTTATGTTCTTTTGAATTAGTGTTTTGGATTTCTTTGGATATATTCCCAGAAGTGGGATTGCTGGGTCAAAAGTAAGATCCGTTTTTAATTTTTTGTGGAATATCCACATTGCTTCACACAGTGGTTGAACCAGTCTGCATTCCTACCAACAGTGCAAAAGGGTTCCCTTTTCTGCACATCCTCTCCAGCAATGTTGTTGGTTTATGTATCGATGATAGCCATTCTGACAGGTGTGAGATGGTATCACATTGTGGTTTTAATTTGCATTTCTCTGATGATTAGTGATGTTGAGCATCTTTTCATATGTCTATTGGCCATTTATATGTGCTCTTTGGAGAAGTGTCTAGTTAGGTCCTTTACCCATTTTTAATTTTTAATTTGGTGTTGGGTCTTGTAATTTCTTTATAAATTTTGAATATTAACCCATTACCAGATGTATTGTTGAATGTGTTCTTCCATTTCATGGGTTGCCTTTCTTTTTTCCCCCTTGATGGTATCCTTTGCTGTTCAAAAACTTTCCAAAGATCAATGAATCTAAGAGCTGGTTCTTTAAAAAGATAAACAAGATTGAAAAACCTTTAACCAGACTCATCCAGAAAAAAAGAGAGAGGACCCAAATAAATAAAATCAGAAATGAAAGAAAAGAAATAAAAACTGACACCAAAAAAATACAACAGATTGTAAGAAAATGTTATGTAAAACTATATACCAACAAATTGGACAACCTGGATGAAAATGATAAATTCCTAGAAACATACAATCTTTCAAAATTTAATCAGAAAGAATCTGAGAATATGAATAGACAGATTACACCTTGTGAAATTGAAACAATAATTTATAAACTTCCAACAAACAAAAGCCCTGGACTGGAGGCCTCACAGGTGAATTTTACCAAACATTCTGGGAAGAACTAACACTGTTCTTCAAACTATTTCAAAAAATTCAAGAGGAAGGAAAGGTGTCAAGCTTATTTTACAAGACCAGCATTATCCTAATTCCAATACTAGTTAAAGACACTACAAAAAATAACAAATTACAGGCCAATATCCCTGATGTACATTGATGTTTAAATCCTCAACAAAATATTAACAAACTAAATACAGCAATGTATCAGAAAGATCATACACCATGATCAAGTGGGATTCATTGCAGGAATGCAAGACTGGTACAACATTTGCAAATCAATAAAAGTGATTCACCATATAAATAAAATGAAGGATAAAAACCACATGATCATATCAATAGATGCAGAAAAATGTTTGATTAAATCCAGCACTCGCTTATGATAAAAACTCTCTGCAAATTGGGAACAGAGGAAACATACCTAAACATAATAAAGGTCATATAATGACACACCCATTGCTAGCATCATATTCAATGGGCAAAAACCATAAGCGTTTCCCTTAAAATTAGGAATAAGACAGAGATGCCTGCTTTTACCTCTCTTATTTAGCATAGTACTGGAAGTCTTAGACACAGCAACCAGACAAGAAGAAATAAAAGGCATCCAGATTGGAATGGAAGAAGTAAAACTGTCTTTTTTGGCAGATGACATAATACTGTATATAGAGAACCCCAAGGATTCCACCTAGAAACTACTAGAACTGATAAATGAATTCAGCAAAGTAGCAGGATACAAAATTAATATCCAGAAATTAGTTGCATTTTTACATGTCAATAATGAATTATCAGAAAGGGAAATGAATAAAAAAATCCCATTCACAATTGCTTCAAAAAGAATAAAATACCTAGGAATAAATCTAACCAAGGATGTAAAAGACCTGTACTTAGAAAATTATAAGACACTGGAGAAGGAAATTGAAGAAGATACAAATAAGTGGGAGTACATACTGTGTTTATGGATAGAAAGAATTAATAACATAAAAATGCCCATACTACCCAAAGCAATCTATAGATTCAATGCAATTCCTATCGATTCCAATGTTATACTTCACAGAACTAGAACAAATATTTCAAAAATTTATATGAAACCACAAAAAGCCCCCATAGCAACAGTGATCCTGAGAAAAAAGAAAAGTTGCAGGAATCATGCTACCTAACATTAAACTATACTATAAGACCACAGAAATCAAAATAGCATGGTACTGACATAAAAACAGACACATAGATCAATGGAACAGGATAGAAAGCCCAGAAATGAACCTACTCATATATAGTCAATTAATATTTAACACAGGAAGCAAGCACATACAATGGGTTAAATATAGTTTATTCAATAAATGGTGTTGGGAAAATTTGACAGATACATGCAGAAAAATGACACTAGACCACCTTCTTATACCACACAAAAAAATAAATTTAAAATGGATTAAAAACTTAAATGTTAGACCCCAAATCATAAAATTCCTAGAAGAAAACAGGCAGTAAAATCTCAGACATTGCTCATAGCAATATTTTTTTCTAATATAGCTCCTCAGGCAAGGGAAACAAAAATGAAAGAAACAAATGAGACTACATCAAACTAGAAGTATTTTTTAAACATGTAGATATACCAATGTTTGGGAGTATTTCACTTTAACTCTATTGAACTTCTTATATTGAATTCTAACCTTTTCATGGAACCTTGAAAATATGACCCCCTTGAACACAAAAGAACTTGCTCTTAACTCTGTTTGGTCAACTGTCCTATCAGATACCTGTAGGACTTCCTTAGATGTCTCTGTTCAAGTATCACAGAGGACCATTCCCTGACATACAATCTAAAATATCCTAGTACTCTCTATTCCCTAATCTTACTTTTTTTCTTCATAAATCTTTTCACTACATAATACTGTAATTATTTGTTTATTGCTTAATCACCCCCTGAAATGTAATTCCAAAGGACAAGGACTATATTTTAATCACTATTGCATTTAAGAATGCCTGGCACATTACTAAATATTTTGACTCAAATTTGACTGATCTCAGTGTTTATGTTTTTTTCACTCTATCTGGCTTCATGATTTTACCCTGTACTTTTAAATTTGTTTCAGCTTGTAGGTTTATTGTCAATGGACTTTCAATCAAATATTGTACGAAATTAAAATTGAGTAATCTTTCCTCACAGACCAATATATAAAATTGAGCATCTGAGAACACTAAGCATTGTCAGTAATTCCTTCTCTTTCTACCTTTCACTCAGCTGCACCTTTAGGTGATTTTTTTTTTTAACTGATTTTACTTTCTAGATTTTGCACTTTCTGTGACCTATTTTTTTTTTTATTATCTACATACCTCCACTAACTACCACAACATCTTTTGCACAGAAAAGTCAATAACTGTTTTTCAATTTAAGTAATTTAGTAAATATGCTGCCAGAATCAAAGTTTTCCATTCTGGTAAATTATATTTATTGGCTTAAGTTTTAGGCTGAATAAAGTTAAAAAACAACAACATTTTATTAGATAGTAAATTACTTAATAAAACATTTTTCAACAATAGCCTCTTTATACAGGTAAAACTATTTGGGAAGATAATTTATTCATATTGTTGGCTCTTTAAGCATCTTTCTTTCACGTGGGAAAATGTTTATTATGGCTGTAAAACCGTTAGCCTTGTCAATTGGCTACTCGTTTCCAGATCCACAACTTCTAGCTCTACAACAGGAACAATTAATGTCTTTCCATTTCTGGAATGCACCATGGACTCCACCAATTTTTTACCTTCTCTCGTGTTTTACTTGAATCTAGAGCAGTGACTCTCAACCTTCTTTATCTCATGGGACACATAAACTAATTAATAATATTCTGTAGCACACAAAAAATATATATTTTTGCCAATCTGACAAAAAGTAAGTATAATTTTGCTTGATTTATAAAAAAAGATAGTAATTATCCTTTTTGTTTTAAAGTGGCTTTAAAAAAAACAGATGCTTATAACTGTATATAAAGATTTCTTGTACCAAGAATTGACCTATCAGATGCAACCTTATTATGTGACATAACCAATAAGATTCAACTTCTTATATGACCCTTATATTTATAGTTTAAGACAGGAAATTTATATCAGATGTCTATAGTTGTGTTGGCTGTTGTCATTTTTTATTTGCCCAACTATGGGAAAAGAGGTCCGTGCCCATGGCAAAATAGTCATGTATTCCATGTTTTAAAACTTCTTGGGGCACATGGGTTGAAAGTTGCTGCTCTAGAGCACTCTTCACCTCACCACTTCAAATACTGTTGCCCCTTTGCTTGACTAATATTCCATTATTTCTCAAACCTACAGTGGTCACTGTTCTCTATTCTAAACCTAGTATCTTGGGACCCTTCATTCTTGTTTTGTCACAAAGGCTTAACTCCTTTTATCTGCAGAATAGCATGTTTATTTGTTTATTGTCACAGTTTTCTAAACATCTCTATGCTATGCTTTAATATGGAAAGCTGTGATTTGCCATAACCGTGAGACATCCCAGAAGTGCTGGGTAATATTATCTAACCAGTTCCAGGTCTTCCTCCTAAAGCCATGCTGGCTTGACTTTGCCTTCCATTCTACAGTCAGTGAAGAGAGTGAGATGCCAACAGTGCCTACCTCTTGTCCCAGAAGATGACTTGAAAACTGTAATTCAATTTAATTCTGTCATTTCCACAAAGCCAGATTGGAACATTGCCCACTTTCTACTTCATTTTCTCAGTTTAGAATCAGCTATTCTGGTGAAAAGAGCTTTTTCAATGTTCAGTAATTTGGTTTTCCAGAAGGAAAAACAATGAATGTCAATCTGATTTTTAAAAAACCATTAGCTACCTGCAAATATCTAAAACCAATAAAAAAATTACTGTTTACAAGATAAATTTCAATACTCTTTCACTGACTTTTATTACATACCTTCCACATTGTTGTGTTCAGGCTTCATTTCTATCACGTCACACTTCTTCCAAACATGACCACTTTGTTCCACCAGACTTTATCTATTGCTCCCAAACATACCTTTTTTTTATATTGCTCATGCCAGCTCTACTCCTAATGGGAATGCATAATTCTCTTATCCAGCCCAGTATTTGTGGTACGACTCATATTGCATCAGTGCCCTGAAGTTGCCCTGATCTAATTGGATTATAATCCAATTTGCTTCCTAATGTACTTTACTGTCAGATTTTATCTCTGTGTTGGCTTTCCTATAACTTCAGGCTATTGTGTTGCCTTTGCTTATCTATCCATATAAAGATGTTATGTCCTTATTATTTGTAGGGATGACTCTAAAATACAACCTGCTGCCAAATTGCATAGATGAGGATAATGGTGCAAACTTTGCAGCTGTGCATTAATCCATAGCAAAAATGTATGAGAAATTTACCAGTATGAGCTGGAGATTATGTCTTTATTAGCTATCAATTCTCACTGTTACTTTACATCTTGGAATACAAATGGGTCTCTCTACCTAAAAAACAATTCAGGAAGTAAATTATTTATTAGAAAAGAAATATATATTTTGAGCAATAAATTCAAGTAAAAACCACATTTATCCCTAAAGTGCTTTTTTACTTTTTCTTCTTGACTGATTTCAAACAAACAAGCAAACATGCCAAGTCTCATTTCCTAGGATGCCATTCATCAGAAATGCAGGTTTAGAGGTCAGAGACAGAGAGAGACAGCAGTGGTCACGGCTTTACTTCTTCCACCACCAACTGAGAAAAAGAGTGTTGTTGGTTTTTTACTCTAATGCAGTTAGGGATTCAAATGGAAAAATTGTCCATAACCTGAAAGACTTATCATTAAGTATATGGCTAATACTGGGAATGTGGTATTTCTAAACTCTGTTGACTTATACGATGTTGAATAGAATATTGGAGCTATTTAATGAAGTGAAAAAATAATAATCATAAGATTAAATATTCCCCTAGAATACGTGCGGTGTGAGGAGTAATGTGACTAAAACAGGGTAGGTGGTAAAAAATTAACCAGACTGAATTTTTTAAAGTTTTGCTACATGCTTTGAATTTGTGGCAAGAATGTAGATGCTGGTTTGGGGGCCACATCAAACATCAGATGAAAGCTAAAAGTTTTAGTTCAAAAGCTATATAGTTTTTTAAAAATCTGACTTCACATATTAAAAAAAATTTAAAGTTTTTAAAAAAGATTTCAGTGAATTCTTCTTAATAGGACACCTTCAGTGTCAACATCACCAATGAAATTATATTGGAGAATATATTTAAAATTTAATGAAAAAAATTTTCAACTCCTAATGATCTACATAAATCACTGACTAACTCCAGCCAAATATTGCTGTAGTATAAGAACCATGTAATATCTATGTTGGTCTCACTCCCTAAATTATTTCAACCAATATAACATTAATAACAGTAAAGGAGACTTAATATCCTTAAAGGAAGAGAAATTGCAGATGAATGGGAAAGAGGGGATATTAAACAGATAAAGAGCAGAGACAGGAAGTGAAGATGTTTATAATGATGGATACATGTCATTACACTTATCCAAACCCATAAAATTTACAAGAGTGAGCCATAATGCAAAGCATGATCTTTGATTGATAATGATGTGTCAATGTAGGTTCATCAGTTGTAAAAAAAGTACCCCCTATTGATAATAGGGGAGGCATGCCTGGCATGCCTGACAACAGGGAGCGCATGGGATACTACTGCACCTTGCTCTAAATTTTGATGTGTACCTAAAATTGCTCTAAAATAAAATTTATTAAAAAATATCTATTTTTAATTTACAGGAGCATGTTAATACTATTGTGATTATGTTTGTTAAGGACCATTATAATGTAAAGACACATACTCAAATATTTTTTCTAAAATATTTAAGGCCTGAGACTCACATCTAAATAATCAGGAAACAAGGAGTGTGAGGAAAACTACAAGAAATTTTTTTAAAAATTGAAAATATTTGTCATGATATGGCTGAGATGGAAGACGATTGCACTATCTTCTCTATGTTTGTGCGTGTGTGTGCATGCATGTGTGCATGCATGTGTGTATGAAAGTATCTATAGAAGTCTGACATTTAAAAAGTCTTCTGAAGCTTATCAAAATTTTCCACTCTACTCACTGGAGTTCTAGCTCAGGCTGAAGCTTCATATATCCTTATTTATATAAAATATTCTTATCACTGCCACAAGGAAGAACATGGAAATTATTCCATGTGTTTTTTCATTCTCATATACTTAGTGGTGGCTGGTTTGGCTCAGTGGATTGAGCGTCGGCCTGCGAGCTAAGTGTCGCTGGTTCGATCTTCCAGTCAGGGCACATCAGAGAAGGAAAACTCTGACTCTAAAAAACCTCCGCTGCCTTGCGGCATACCTCTTCAGGGGAAAGGCTAAGGGAGTAAACCCCGACAGAAAATCCGGAGCCGGAGTCCGGATGTCAACACCGGCAACTCCTGCGGCGCACCTGAAACCAAGCTGTATTGACTCCGTCTTTCCCTTGGACCCTTCAGCTGCGAAGAGAGGGGGGGTCTGCTGCATGGGCAACAGCAGACCCTCCATATCACCCTGCCCAGGCTCTGTAGCTTCAGCTTCACTGGAGAGAACACTCCAGCGTCATCGCAAGATGTCGATTCAACACGGGAAGAGACAGATACCGTGTCACTCCCGAGTCGGACTGCACAGCCATTCTCGGCGGTGCAGATGGACTCTTAAGAAGCTACACCATCGTCTCTCGAGACGGACGGCTGCCGACGACGATACTTAGTGGTAGAAATAAGGAAGTACAGGGCTAAAATAATGGAGATCAACATTTCTGATACATGTAAAAAAATGGTTCTTCCATTATTGTATAGTATTTTTGTATTTATTGAGTTGAGAGAGACACAGAAAGAGGGAGACAGAGAGAGAGAGAGAGAGAGAGAGAGAGAGAGAGAGAGAGAGAGAGAGCAGTTTGTTGTTCCACTCATTTGTATATTCAGTGATTGATACTTGTATGTGTCATGACCCAGGGTGCACCACACCTTGGTGTATTAGGAGGACACTAACCAACTGAGCTACCTGGACAGGGCCCATTAGCTCTATAGTTTAACAAGAAACTGCTAAGTGAAATTACATTTTGATCTTCTTGTCACAGATTCTTACATTAAATTTGAGTTTAATTTTACTTTCATTATTTTGTAATATTTTGAGGGCCCTAATGTATTCTTAGTATCTAGTCATTTGTGTTACAGAAGAATAATATTGAAACTATTTGGATACATAACTGCTCTGACCGTTACCTTCCATAAAATAGAGAAATGTAACCATAGTTACTAGTGGTTGAAAAACAAAGTAACATTCTAACAAAAATGACAGCAAGGGCAGAGATCCTATTCATTTGTGTCCACACTGTAAATATTCTTTTCTGATTCCAGTAGGTATATCAAATGAAGTCTGACTTTGTGAAGCGTTTTTTTTTTTGTTGTTGTTGTTGTTGTTGTTTGTTTTTTGCACTCCCATAAAAGGATCACCAGGTTACAATGGGGGGGAAATCCACCTCACTTTTGTATGGCTAGCTCATTAGCAGACTATGTTGAGGAAAAGTTAAAATTGCCTGTTTAATTTGAAGCTTCTGCTGGATTGCAGTGATATGTAGGTTTGGGTGACTATAGAAATTAATTATTTTTATATGATAGTGTAGTACATATTTTTATTTCACTACTAATATGTTCTGGACTAAAATATTTCAAAATTTGTATGTGGAAGTTTTAACCTTCAGTATCTCAAAGTATAATTGTATTTGGAGATAGGGTTTTTAGAGTGGTAATTAAGTTACAGTGAGGTAATTAGGGTGAATCTTACACCCATATGACCAGTCTCCTTATAAGAAAAGGAAATTTGGACACATACATGTACAGAAGGAAGGCAGTGTAAAGATACAGAGAGAAAATGGCTATTTATAAGCCAAGGAAAGAAGCCTCAGAATAAATCTTGCCCACACTTTGACCTCTGACTTCTAGCCTCCAGAATAATTCAAAAATAAATTTCTGTTATTTAAGCCACCAAGTTGGTGGTACTTTGTTAACACAGCCCTCGAAAATTAATAATGTTAAAAAAAAATAGCCCTGGCTGGTGTGGCTCAGTGGATTGAGTGCCAGCCTGAGAACCAAAGGGTGGCTGGTTCAATTCCCAGTCAGGGCACAAGCCTGGGTTGCAGTCCAGGTCCCCAGTTAGGGGTGTGTGAGAGGCAATCACACACTGATGTTTCTTTCTGTCTCTTTTGCCATCCCTTCCTCTCTCTCTAAGAATAAATAAATAAATTTTTTTAAAAAGAAAAATAATCACTTTTCAGTGTTAGAGGAAAAAAAAACTTTAGTGTTTAAAACAGCACCAGACTCATAGTGGGGAAGTAATAAACATTTACTATTTATTATAGTTAAATGTGAAGAAAGAACCATCAGGACCACTGTACCATTACCCCATAAAATCAAACTACAAAGTGTGCACTCATATATTGATGGGCTTTCTCAAAATAATGAGAAAAACTAATTTTTTAGCAAGATATATGTCAAGCCATTTAACTTTACTACACTTTAGATAACTCTCCTTTACTAAACCTAGTTGATTCTACTCACACAGCACTCAAAATGCCCCTTCCATAACTACACTTACTATCATTCTTAAACTTTTCTCTTTTAAATATGTTTGTAATGTTTCTGCTGACCACAAAAAATTAATAGTAATAACAATAATAATTGTCATTTATGAAATAATTAAATGTGCTAGACACTAATAATCTCTAAGCATTCATTAGAGTGTTGGATATTCTTAACAGTCCTTTGAAATAATTACAAAGAATACCCCAATTCTAAATTTTGGAAATTGAGTCCAGAGTTTCAGTAGCTTGATCGAATTCACCTACTACATGGTAGAGGTGGGATCTGAACCCAGGCATCCAGATTCCACACACCATGAAATTGACTACTTTTCCCTAAGAATCTATATATACTACAACATTTTTCTTCCATTATGCATACATTGGGATTTTCTCCGCTCCTGTACATTTGTAAGAAGACTTAAATTTTGGTGCTGTTTAAGGAAGCATAAATTTGGATATGTTTAATTTTATAACAAAGAGCAGCCTGCAATAATTTCACAATTAAAAAACATTCTAATAAATATATTTCACATTTATATGAATTTACAAATTAAAGATATCAATCTTTTATCTAGATATAAAGTCTTTAATTAGGGGTTGCATGAGCTAAATCTTTTTCTTGGAAATATTTGAGACAATATCTTGTTCTTTACATGCAGCTGCTATTTCTCTGGGAAGTGCTATTTTCCTTACGGGCCTTCTTTGCTTTTCTAAGTCTTGGCCTCTTAAGAAATTTTTGCTTTATTTTTGAGTTGCACCAAGGAGTAAATAAAAACACATTTCTCTCTCTCTCTCTCTCCTTGCAGGCTTATCATTCTGATGACTTTCCTATCAGCTGTGAAATTATGGATTCTCATTATTCCTGCTCCTGGCTCCTCAGTATTATTGAGGTGGAACACAGGCAGGCCCCATGGGTTAAATCGATTTTAATTCTATCTTCTGTTATCTGTCTGCTGGACCTTTCAAATTTGGTCCAGAAAAAAATTCCAACCAGGTTTCTCCCTTCGATCTCTTTTGGCACACTAACTTTACAGATGTTGGATCCACTGTTGTTTTCTGTGATCAATATTGCTCTTCTCAGAATCTCTACCTTTTCCCCTTGCAATTCATCTTCTAAACTACCTCCAAATGCATTTTGATTACCAACTCTATACTTGAGTTTTCTGCTGAATTTTGAGAGGCTGAGTTGAGATGTTTCTTTAAAGCTGATGAGTATTCTGTCTAAACAGGCAAATTCTGGGAGAGTTGAATGGTAATGTAATGAATGGGATTAATCTAGGTGTTTATACTGCATGCTGCCTCATCCAGGCCAGATGGTCCCTTCTTTAACCCCAGATCCAACACTTATGCCCACTGCTGTTGCCTACCAATTGCTCATAGACAAATGCCTTCCCTCAAATTGCTTTTGGTTGGAGAAACCTCCCTCACTCAATGTTACATTGCTTACCCATAGGAGGTGCATGTCCAATATCTGTTTGGTAGGGCCAGGGGCAAAGCTTGGACTCCTTTCCTTCAACTTAATACAACTCAGGAGGGCTCTTACAAACTCCAGACCCCATTTGGGATCAACAGGAGCCTTTAAGGTACCTGGGTTGCAATTTAAATTCTCACTTCACACATTTTCTTCTTTCTTCAGCTCCTCATGTACCATTCCTGAGAAATTCACCCATAACCTCCTGCGTTCATGTCACCAGCTCAGAGTTTGTTTGCAAGGAACTAGCCTACGACAATGTTGAAATGAATGCTTACTGACATTTCATTCTGCAAAACCTCACTAGCATTTTTTTTAACTAAGCTATTTATACAATTTACTTTTTCAAAATCCCATTCCCTTTTCATTGTAACAGGCAATCAGCTACAATGAAGTACAGAGAATTCTGTTTATTGGAGTTACCTTGTTTAATGGTGACTTGATGACATTACAAGCTAATTCAATTTTTAAAAGAACTCAACAAGCCAATCTCTATCACTCTACTCTATCTCTATTTCTATCTCTATCTCTAATTGATCTCTCCTTGTCTCTCTGACACATACACATTTTTTCTCTCCCTTTATGAACCAGGTTACTAAGGAAAATAGGGAGATTGTAAGTTACAATTTATTAGTAGTAGACTTTCTCTTACTTGAGGATGTACAGGTATCCCCTGCTTCTCAAAAGTTTGCTTTAGGCTACTTTGCTTTTAAACATCAGTACCTGTTTTTGCTCTCTAAGTGAAATCAGAAGGGGATTTTCACTTTTCCCAAGAAAGCCACAAAATGGCAAAGAAAAAAAAAAAAAAAAAACAGCTTTCAGTGTTTGTTCTGAAGCAAGCTGTTACAGAGGCGGCAGTGTGCATCTGGAGCAGCGAGAGTGACATCACCTAGCTCTTTCCTGGGTACTAAGCTCGGCATCTCAACTCAGCTGCCATAGCTTTGTACTGTGTCTGTGAGCATCTGTGCTTTCTCTCAGTTGATTTCATGCATTCATTAGCAATGTGTCCGATGGTAATTGTTTCTTCGATTTAGCCATTTTCAGCTTATGAAAAAGGTTTTATAGGAACACTCTACTTTCATATAGCAGGAGAAACCTTGACTTCTTTCTATGATTAGGCTCAGGAGGTTAAAGAATCCATGTAATATCCTAATCCCAAGTATATATTAGACACTCAAATAATGTAGTATGGATAAATAAATGATCTAAAACTTTTAACTTTCATTCAGACAGCTGAAAACAACAATTATAGACCCACCCTCAAGGGACTTTACTACAGAGAATTATTATATTTTGTTTATAATTTATTATATTTATATGATAATTTGTAAACCTTGTGTAATTTGGAGACCATCTTTACTTTAACATTTTAGGACAGATATTGAATCTTGATTGCTCCCGTTCAGCCACGTTGATTTGTCTTTCTCAGGATCTAGCTTCTGATCACTTTGTGCAAATTTTCCTTACTTGTTTATTCTCTTTAGACAAACAGAGCCACAATAAACATTCTGCTAACTTTTATTTGAGTAAGAAGTAGCCATCCCCTGCATTTGCCAAAATATTCATAGGCAGCTTTCCTCCCAGCCAACCTCAGCAGTCTATGTTGGTATTCACCTGCAAAGCCTTTACCAGGCCCTTATCATGCTTGCCTTGCAGGGTCCCTTGCAGCAAGGGAGTCAAGCTATGCAACATGTGATAGCCTTGATTTCACTGAATGGCATCCTGCTTTCCAAAGAGCACAGCTCCAGTAAAGACACACAGGGTATTGCCAGGGCAAGGACCCATAGCCACCTGTGAGCCTTAGAGATTTTAATAGAGGGTGGTAGGTGTTACAGAGAAACCACTTTCATATGCTGTAACTTCCTCTATTTAAAAAAAGTTATCTTTTTTCATTCCTTTTAGACCTATTTGTTTTCTAATTTTGAGGCTTTTAAGGCGATATGTAGATTGTCTCCAACCCCTTCTCATACCAGTTTTCTTTTTCTTTTTTTGATCTGACCTTTTAGATAATCTTCCTGCTTCCAACTTCTTGTTGCAGGTGACCCTGTGGCAGGTCATCCCCCCTCCACCTCTCAGATCTTAAAACAACCGCTTACAGGGAATTCTTACTAAAGTGTGTCACAAAGAAAATTTTTAATACAGATTTATTGAGATGAGTTCTAATGCTTTTTGACACTTTCCTGAATGAATTAACCATTTAGGACAAAGGCTTTCTTGGTCACACTAGAATTCTTAGAAACTGTTGAATCCTAGGATATGATTACTCCATGGTCCATTCAAAGTGTAAGAACAGCTGACATGTACAGAAAAACAAAGAATTTTCTGTAGGACAACATCTGTAGGTAGATTCTATTAGCTCCACTGATCTTGTCACAGGTAATTTCTAACAGCCAAAAGTAAAATGCATTGCATTTACATATATTGCAATTTACATACAATACTCACTTATTTAACTTTCTTGGAAGCCATGGCTGATTTATTTTGAGTTGGTGTTCAACTAAATCCTGATTAGTTTCATACACAAATTTCTGTCAAGAATTTTCAAATGTTGATTGTTATGCAGCTTATAGGTATTTCTCTCAGCTTCTTATTATCTGAAAATTTTGTAAGAACCCATTTTTATCCCTATCCGAGTCACTGATAAAAATGTCAGATAGGACAAGGACTGAGTCCTGTCTAATCACTGTTGGGGAACCATCATTCAATCAACTGAATGTACTGTCATAAAACTCTGACAAAACTTGATTTTCCTCTCATCTGACCTACATTTTTTAAAACTTATAAGCAATTTATCATGAGAGAGTATTTAGTTTTCTGAAATAATGTAATCTTTATCTGTGACCACCTTATTTTAAAAGTCAGTGCGGTGAATTATGTTTTCATATTGACTCTGAATCTGTGCTGATCCCTTCTCTTTTTAGGTTCTTAAAAGTCACCCAGTTTTACAATTATTGAACACCTGTGTATCATGTGCTATGTTGGGTTCCACAATTATAAATATATCAACTCTATAACACCTGCTCTAAGCTCAGTGTCTGCTCCTTGATATGTTAGAGAGTGTTTCCAGAATCTGATGGCATCTGAAATTTCTGACATTGATTATTTGGTATATTGAGATCACATTTGATAACAGCAATTCTGGTACTTACTTTCTATGACACTTCACAAAGTATCAAGAGTGGTACTGATGATGTAATTCACTAATAACTGCTGTACCTTAGCATGTACTTCATCTAAGACTGAAACCCTAAAGTCATTTGTAACAATTATTACTATTCTTATTATTTGCTTCTGTATCAGGGATCCCCAAGAACACCCTTAGGCTTGAAGATTTGCTAGAAGGACTCACAGTGTACAGAAAAGCTGTTATACTCACATTTACATTTGTTACAGAGAAAGAATGTAGATTAAAGTCAGAAAAAAAAGGTACATCAGATGAAGAATAGAAGAAACCAGACATAGGTTTTCAGGTGTCTCCTCCCAGCGAAGCCATATAGCACACTCAATTCTTCTAGCAAAAAATGTATAACAGCATGTGAAAAGTACTGTCAACCAGGGAAGTTTACCTAGACCTTGAAGTATAGTTTTATTGGGTGTTAGTCACGTAGGCCTCGGGCATATCATACGAAAACATTCTCATTAGGCAGAATATTCTAAGAAGTTATCCCCTAGGAAACTGAGAAGTGCCAGTACTAAAGACAGACCTTTATTTGGTATGTGCAACCTAGACTTGCTGAGTCAATCCTTTCTCTCCTATTTCTCTGCCTTTAATTATATTTAGTCATGTGTTTTTTCCCAATCTTTAACAACTTAGAAGTCATGCTTTTTCTTGATAATATGAAAGCAAAATTGACATAGAGTAGTTCTGCATCTCTCCCTGATTCTTTTTTAAAAAAATAATTCATTTATTTGTGTGTTTGTTTATTTATTTTATATTTAGAGAGAGGAGAAAGGAGAAAGAGAGGGAGAGAAACATCACTGTATGGTTGCCTCTCACTTGTGCCCGCAACTGGGGACCTGACGTGCAACCTAGTCATGTGCCCTGACTGGGAATCGAACCAGCAACACTTGGCTCGCAAGCCGATGCTCAATCCACTGAGCCACAGCAGCCAGGGCTTTCTCTGATTCTTTGTTTTTACATTTGCACTATTTCTTCTTCACAGTCATCAAAGAGGGAGGTTTCTATTAACTTAAAATTCATATTTTGGTGTATTGAAAGAACATAGTATGTACTAAAATTGATTGTCTCTTGATGTTTTATTATGATACACAGCAGTCTTTTTACTACTTAGCACAAGTACTTTGTTTTTTTTCCCCTATACATTCTCCCCAGCTCTATTAATAATTAAGTGTCTTGTGAAGCTTAAATTAGATATTTTAAATTAATTAAGAAAAGGAAATAAAGGCTTCCCACAATTGACAATTAAAAAATATAAACAAACAAAATAAAACAGAAACAGACTCATAGATAGATGAAACAAACCCATGGTTACCATAGAAGGGATGAGCTTGAGGTGCAGGCACAATAAGTGACGGAGATTAAGAGGTAAAAACTTCCAGTTATAAAATAAATAAACCATAGGGGTATAATGTATAGCATAGAGGATGTAGTCAATAATACTGTAATAATTTTTTGATAGATGGTAACGACTTATCAAGGTGATCATTTTATAATGTATATAAATATTAACTCACTGTTATATACACCTAAAATGAACAGGACATTGTACATCAATTATAAGTTAATAAGTAAATATTGAAGATAAAAAAACCTACAGAATAACAACAAAAAAAAGCATAATAGCTGAACACTAGATCACTTAGATCCCTGGAAATTCTGTTATAAAATAATTTTTAAATTCAGGAGTTCTAACAATTCTTAATAAATTATATTAACTAAATGACATAGCACCACATTAGTTACCTATAGCTGTATAGTAAACTACCCCAAAACTTAAACCCTTAAAACACAAGCTTTTACTGTGTTACATACAGTTCCTGAGGTCTGGAATGCAGGCACAGTGTAGCTGCATCCTCTGACTATGGGTCTTTTACAAGGCAGAAAACAGGGCGTCACTTGGGGCTGCAGCCATTTCAAGGCGCAAATGAAAGAGGATCCAATTTCAAGCTCACTCGCATGGTTAGTAGTTGAATTCAGACCCTTGTGGGCTCTTGGCTGAAGGCTTCCCTCAATTCGTTTTCACCTGGTTTCTTTACAGGACAGTTTACAATGAGGCAGCTGCTTTTCATCCCAGTGAGCAAGTGAGAGAGAAGAGACAGTGAACAAGACAGAAGTCAATGTCTTTTTGTAACTCTTTCTCTAACTGGTACTCCATCACTTTTGTCATAAACAGTTAGGAACACATCTTTAAGTACATCTGACACTCAAGGAAAAAAGATTACATGATAACATGAAGACAGGGAGGTGAGGATCATTGGAGGCCTACCACAATCATTTGGGTAACAATATCATAAGTATTCATATATATATATTATTTGAACAAATAATTATTTGGAATCAAACAAAAACTGAGATAAACAATATACAATTTGAAATTGAACATGAACTGAAATTCCCAGAAAACTAAATATCAAATTGGATGAGAAAAGATATAAAACATCTCATTTATTTAGAAGACTTTTCACGTGTAACAAAACGTCAGTCTGATGAGGTGTGCAGTAGAGCTGTGGTTTCCTGCAGCTTTTTTGGTGGGTGTATGAAGTTTCTATTGTAAAGAAAGGTTGTAACATATCAATTTAAATGACATTTTGCCTATTCACGTATGTTAGTGCTAACTCTTTAATTTTGGCCCATGTAAAAGAAATGTATCTCAGAAGTCCTTCTTAAAACAAAAACAGATTATAAAAAAGATAGAAATTTATTTTGCTAACAATACAATGTAAAATCTACTTTTTCTTTACATTTTGTTTATAAACCAAGTGTTAACACATTTGTTATTCACTACAAGAACTTATAATTTATTGCTAATAGTATTGAAAAATAACAAAAACATATAAGCTATTAGTAAATAGTATTTTCATAAGATAATAGGAATGATGAAAACCCTGGCTGGTTTGGCTCAGTGGATTGAGCGTCGGCCTGCGAGCTAAGTGTCGCTGGTTCGATCTTCCAGTCAGGGCACATCAGAGAAGGAAAACTCTGACTCCAAAAAACCTCCGCTGCCTTGCGGCATACCTCTTCAGGGGAAAGGCTAAGGGAGTAAACCCCGACAGAAAATCCGGAGCCGGAGTCCCTAAGGCGGTTTGACGTTGTAGTCAACACCGGCAAGTCCTGCGGCGCACCTGAAGCCAAGCTGTATTGACTCCGTCTTTTCCTTGGGCCCTTCAGCTGCGAAGAGAGGGGGGGTCTGCTGCATGGGCAACAGCAGACCCTCCATATCACCCTGCCCAGGCTCTGTAGCTTCAGCTTCACTGGAGAGGACACTCCAGCGTCATCGCAAGATGTCAATTCAACACGGGAGGAGACAGATACCGTGTCACTCCCGAGTCGGACTGCACAGCCATTCTCGGCGGTGCAGATAGACTCTTAAGAAGCTACACCATCGTCTCTCGAGACGGACGGCTGCCGATCGATATTATTTGAACAAATATCAATGTTTCTCAACTGATGTTTTGCCCTAGATATTTGGCAATATCTAGAGCCTTTTTTGATTGTCACAACTGCAGGGGAAGAGGCACTATTGACATCTAATTGGTAGAAGCTGAAATGCTGCTCAACATCTTGCATTTCACAGAACAAACCCCCACAGTAAAGAATTTTTCAGTCCAACTTGGCAATATTGCTGAGGTAAGAAACCCTGGTAAATACTGGTAAATATTGACTAGTTAGATTAGTCATTATTAAATCCAGAAAGCCTGAACTGCTCTTTAGGTAAAATATGCTTGAGTCCTAGAAAATAACAACATATATAATCCCTGGTTGGTTTAGTTAATCTGAAATACAAGTGTTATGTGGAATGATTATTACAGATCTGTCTGTGCAATAGCCAAGTCATCTCTGTTTTACTGAAGATAAAACTACTTAAAAATAGTCTCTGCCTCACAGACATACTAAGTAATGTGCTCAAAGTAAAATATAGGAAATGATAGAGTATAAACTTCAGTGAATGCAGTCTAAACATCTAAAAATAATTTTATGACAATAATTAGAGCCCTGGTTCTCATTCTTTCTCTATCTTTGAGTCACCGGTAGTTTTTGTTTTTTTCTTAAATGGTTGTATGTGCGTTTGTTTGTTTTCTAATATGTGTACCTGGACCAAATCCCCAGGTCACTTAAGTTAGCCACTATGAAGGTGAGCCTTGGGTTTGGTATAGTAGAATGGTCAAATTTAGTGGTTTTGAGAACTGCTAAACAGAGTTTCTGTAGAAATTATTAAATTGATCATAGTAACCTCCTAATATTGAATGTGGAATTGTTGAAATAAAGTTATTTTTCATTTCTGATACAGATTAGCATTATAACAGAAATTTAGGTATTCTAAAATCAAATTTGAAATTTAAATGATTTATTGCCAGGGTCCTCAAACTATGGTTGGGAAGCTAAATATGGATCACTGTCTGGTGTTGTAAATAATGTTTTATTGGAAGACAAACATAGCCATTCAGTTTTGTATTGTTTATGGCTGCTTTTGAGCTACCATAGCAGATTTAAATATTTTTAAATGGAGACTGTATGGCTCACAGAGCCTTAAATATTTAATATCTGCCCATTAAAGAAGAAGTTTACCAAGTCTAGATCTATTTCAATACCCAGACACTTTTATTTTAGTGGACGTTGTCTTGTTATTTATTACTGATTGTTCCTGTTCTGTATTGGTTCTTCCTATTCCAACATGATGAACTTGAGAGGAGACAAGACAGGATAGGAGGGTAAATGCTAAAATAAGAAATATTTTCTTTGTTTCCATTAATGTTATATTTATTATATATTATTACATTTATTTTATTATGTGCAGATACTCTCTCTTGATCAATTTTTAATTACCTAAAGAATAATATGTATTTCTAGACTATGATTTTTTTGCTTAAGTCAGTTGAAAGACTTACTATAGGGGTTACTATAAAGACAATAACAGAAATCATTTATTGTAATTTATCTAAAGTTACATAGTAATATGCTCTTACAACTACAGAAAGCACCTCTGGAGTCTGAGTTCTTATTCATAAAACTAAAAATGCTTCCTCCTACAGAATGATCACTTATCTTAACACTCTATATTACAAAACTTCTCAAAATCTATTTAACTTTAAAATAAAATTTAAAAAGTACCTTTAAAGCCACTTAATAGTTCTGCTTACAAAATAGACTAAGTACCTTAATGAAGTCACTTGGGGTTACAAATAGTCAGTTCTGCTATTAAAACTTGCTTAGAAACCAGATTTGTTTCAGTGCAATTAATCTATTATGGAACAATTTGGGGGGGAAAATTGTGATTGCTTATATGCAATTTGATCTGCAAGAAATACTAGGTGAATACGGAAAACTGTACCCAACTGAACTGAGGCACATAGGGTACACAAATGCATATACACACAAACTGCAAACCTCTCTTCTATCAACTTACTGTTCCCTGTCTATATTATCCTAAAAGATTGTGTTTTGCTATTCTTTAGCATTTGTGCACACTCATTCAACATT
This sequence comes from Furipterus horrens, assembly GCF_987537825.1. Taxonomy (NCBI): domain Eukaryota; kingdom Metazoa; phylum Chordata; class Mammalia; order Chiroptera; family Furipteridae; genus Furipterus; species Furipterus horrens. The sequence goes on along the minus strand of NW_028327172.1, from coordinate 161,487,818 downwards.
TCAAACATATGTGTAAGTATCCTGGTTGGAAAATGTGAAACAGTACATGCAAAAAGAAAGCTTCAAGTACTAAAAAAAAAAAAAAAGCTTGTTATGAAAGAAATGGGAGGACATGTGATAGCACTGAAGCAACAAGCATAAAAGAATCCACATTGACAGCCATCAGAGACAATGCTGTGAAAACAAAAGAAACATTTGTGATGGAACTTCTCCAAATACTGCAAAGTCAATAAGGACAAAAAGAATAAGGCCCAAGGAAATAAAAGTAATGAAAGGTTTTCAAGCTTATGCATTAAAGACCAAACATTAAAAAATAAGGTACAATTTTTCTCACAAATATAAAGCACAATCTATAAATTAAGACCTTAAACAGAAATTGCCAAGTTCCATGGAGGCAACTCCTATTAGTACTAGAAGTGTCTGGTGTGGTAATTGCAAAAATCAATAAAATTTTTGAAGCAGTAGCTGTCATGCAAAGCCATAAGAAAGATTAAAAGCAGTGAAGGAATACCCAGAAGTGATATAGAAGCTAATTGAAGATAGTTATAAATCATATTAAATTTTCAGTTTTGATTGAAACAGTGATTTACTATAAACACATGCCTTAAAGAACTATATCTCACAGGCAAAAAAAAAAACAAAAAAGGTATGTCTCAGGTTTTAAGGCTGTAAAAATTAACAAATTGTGTAACTCTTCAGCTACCCTTTCACAATAACCCAAAAGCTTCAACCCATCTGATGTCATTTATACAAACAAAAATCAATTTCCCCCAAGATAAAGCATAATATTTATGTAGTATTTATGTTTCCTTAACCATTTGACATGTATAAAACTGGGCTATCAATTTTTGTCAGGCCTACCTTTTCTCTAGGTGTGTCATTAATGAAGATTTTTTTGGTTTTACTCTTAAGTTCACATTTACCTTTAACTCTGTATTTTTTATGACATGAATATGCATAGTGACGTGATCTTTAGGAAAGTGTTTGTTGCATTATAACAGAACCAGATGTAATAAAAAAAACCATACAACTTAGATTACACAGGGAAGAAATGAATTAAGTTGCTCTTCATACAACCAAAAGCAAGAAGTATAATGGGAACTCATAAGGTATTCTAACTGAATTTCTAATAAATAAATAAGTAAGTAAGTAAGTAAGTAAATAAATAAATAAATAAATAAATAAAAATAGAGAGAAAACCATAGAGTTATTCTCACTTTTTAGGGCCAAATAGTGTCCCTTTTCTTCTTCCTGAACGTCTGTTCAATATTTTGTTTCCTTGTTTATTTGTTTATAATTATCTATGAGTTTTCTCTTCCTAACAAACAAATAGAAAAGATGCCTTCCCCTCAACTTGAAGAGTAGGAAACAAGAAGAGGGTGACTATTGTCTTTCAATAATTCTTCCAATTTTTTGTGAGAGATAATTTGATTAACCAATCTTGAACTAGAAATACTCCAAAATTATGTAGAGATTTTATTTTTATTCACATAATTACAACATTGAACTATTAAATTATATACTTAAAAATTAGTTGTGAAATGTGTTACAAAAGATTGAGTTGAACCTATTTGAAACTTGAAACACTTTTTTTTGTTCTTCACAATAATAATGCTCAGCATGGTAAATAAGCTTTTGTTTTGTTTTATTTTGTGTTTTTTAATGTGGATGACTCTATACTTAACAATTCATAGAATTTTAGCTGGAGGGGATCTTGGTCATCCAGACATCCATCTAATTCCCAGGATTAATACACTGAGCTGTAGAGAGGTTATACATTTCCCAAGGTAATTTTTGTTATAGAGTGACATTGGGGCTAAAGTGATAATGCTAATACTATCCTGAGTTATTGGTCTTGGCAGCTAAGAACCAGGTAGTACAATAAAAATTTTTAAAAAGAAAAATATGTCCTGATTTTATCTTAGTGTATTACTTGCCTTAAAAACAATCAGTAAATTAAGCATATATTATTAGCTATTAGAAACAATATCAATAATTTCAAATTTGTGCATGGTGAGGACTTCTAAGAAATGAAAAATAGAACCTGAGTGGAAGAAAAAGTAGTATATGTTTAAAGACGGCAGAATATATACTGAGAGAACTCCAAAGAGATTTACCTCTGTAGAAGTACAGCTTACATTACAAAGGCAGATAAAGCTCAAACAGTGGGGATATTTCAGAGGTTGTAAACTAGAGACAGGTGTTTTATCTACCCTATTACAGAGAACTAGTCTCATTCCAAAGAGAAAAAACCGAGAGACTTGACTTTTTACTTTCTATGGTGACTTTGTTTACTTTAATGAGACTAGTTTGTATCCTTCTCAGCAGTGGAGAGCTGCTGTGCCACCTAACCTCTATAGAATCATAGATTCGTAATCGTGGGGCTCTTCTCCAGTAGTATTGGTTTGGTTAAAAAGTCTTTTTCCCCCATAAGATGGCTCTAGTAGTACTTAGTTGCCTTTATCTTCATTCAAAATAATATGGTTAGGATGAATTTGTATTATGACAATTGTCATATCAGCATACATTTTAAAAAATATCAAAACTGGTGAATTTTTGTGTAGCTATTTCAATATTAAAGATGGAAAAAATAAGCAACATTTTGGCATGTTATGCTTTATTATTTCAAGAAAGGTAAAAACACAATTGAAACCCCCCCCCAAATTAAGAAAGATTTGTGCAGTGTATAGAAAAGGTGCTGTGACTGATCAAACATGTCAAAAGTGGTTTGTTAAGTTTTGTGCTGGAGATTTCTTGCTGGATGATGCTCCGCAGTTGGGTAGATCAGTTGAAGTTGATAGCACTCAAATTAAAACATTAATTGAAAACAATGAACATCATACCATGTGGAAGATCGCCGATATACTCAACATATTCAAATCAATAAAGTTTCTGGTGAAAATTATAAATGTATTTTTTATTTTACGGACATTTTGGGCAACCCAATACAACCCCATATCTGTGGGCTTAACAATTGGGCTCTTATCATATCTCCCTGAGATGAAAAGAAATGAGATGTGCAGAAATAATATTGTCTTTTTTGTGAGTGCCTTGACTCAGCCACTATATATTTGCATTCATGAATATAGATTTTTTAAATGTGTCATTTGGGAATGGTGGTATAAGGAGCTCTGTGTACGCACTGCTCAGTGAAACAACCAGAAATGGTAAAAGTTATGAAAACAAACAAAAATGAAATGTGTGTATTTATTGCTAGCAATTTACACTGAAAGTGACACCAGAAAGTAATTCAAAACCACATGAGATAAAAAGAGATTTAATAAAGGTAATTTTTTCATACTAAGAGACAGTACTAATAAATATCCCTTATTTTTTCCAGTAACTGATTTATAAAGCAACTATATATATATCACAATATGTACATAATTATAGGTGTGAAATTATATAGAAATGTATAATAACTAACACAAAAAGGGGGAAAGAAGAAATAGAGCTCTATAAAATTAATGTTTCTATATCTCACCACCAAGTGCAAGTGACTGAGTATAAATCAGGAGTATAAATATAATTTTTTAAAGTATATTTTATTGATTATGTTGTTATAGTTATCCCATCTTTTTTTCCCTTTGCTCCCCTCCAGCCAGTACCCACGTTCCCTCCAGCAATCCCACCCTCCTTAGTTCACGTCCATGGGTTATGCATATAAGTTATTTGGCTTCGCTCTTTCCTATATTATTCTTAACCTCCCCCTGTATATTTTGTACCAACCAGTTATGCTTCTTAATCCCTGCACCATTTCCCAATTTCTACCCTGTCCCCCTCCTAGCTGATAACCCTTCAAATGATCCCCAAACCTATGATTCTGTTTCTATTCTGGTTTGCTTAGTTGAATTTTGTTTTTATTTTTTAGATTCATTTGTTGATAGTTGTGAGTTTGTTGTCATTTTCATGTTCATAGTTTTGATCTTCTTTTTCTTAAGTAAGTCCCTTTAGCATTTCATATATTAATGGCCTGGTGATGATGAATTCCTTTAGCTTTATCTTGTCAGGGAAGCACTTTATCTGTCCTTCCATTCTATAATGATAGCTTTGTTGGATAGAGTAATCTTGGTTGTTAAGTCTTTGCTTTTCATCACATTGAATACTTCTTGCCAGTACCTTCTTGCCTGCCAAGTTTCTTTTGAGAAATCAGCTGATAGTCTTACAAGTAGCCCTTTGTAGATAACTCTCTGTTCTTCTCTTGCTGCTTTTAAGATTCTCTCTTTATTTTTAACCTTTGATACTTTAATTATGATGTGTCTTGGTATGGTCCTCTTTGGGTCTAGCTTATTTGGGACTCTGTGCTTCCTGGACTTGTATGTCTATTTCCTTTGCCAAATTTGGGGAGTTTTTCTTTGTTATTTTTTCAAATACACTTTCAATTTCTTGCTCTTCCTCTTCTCCTTCTGGCACCCTCATGACTCAGATGTTGGCATGTTTAAAGTTGTCCCAGAGATTCCTAAGCCTCTCCTCATTTTTTCTTCATTCTGTACTGGTTGACTTTTTTCTTCCTTATGTTTCTCCATTGGTTTTGTGTGGATTTTTCTTCATTTCATTTAGCAGAGCCTTTACTTCTTCCCTTATGCATTTGCCATACTTAAGCATATCCATGAAGCCTGTGAGTATCTTTATGACCAGAGTTTTAAACTCTACCTCTGTTAGGTTGGTTATCTCCTCATCTGTTAGGTTGACTATCTCCTTGTCACTTAGTTCTCCTACTGTTACCTTGATTCATTCCCTCTTTTGAGTCATACTTCTCTATCTTCATCTTGACAGGCTCCTGTGTTTACTTGCCTCTGTGCCTTAGAGCTGTCTCACCTATTATGTTGTCAGGGGTGGAGCCTTAGGTATTCATAAGTGCAGGGTGGCTGTTTTTACCATGTTTTGGTGCTGTATGTGGGGGCCCCTTTTCCAGGCTCTTCTCCCACTTCTGTATGGGAGGGGCGCCTCTCTGGCTGTTGCCTGGTGATCATTTCCAGAGTGTGTGGGTCTGCAGATGTTCTAGGGCTGTGGGTGCTCTTTAAACAAGAAAACTCTGCTGAGAGACTGGAAGTTTCTGCCTCTACCCCACCCCTATTGGTTTGCACAGTGAGAAGCAATGAGTTTTTATTTTCCCTGGTACTGGGACTGTAAGATAAGTGGTCTGATCTTGTGCTGAGAGCACTGCCCAGTTGTCCCTGCCTACTTTTTAAAATATGTGACTGCGCTTTCTGCCAGCCTGCTGCTGCCGCCGCAGCTGCCACCACCACACCATGTCCTCTCTGCTGGGGTTTCACCCTTCCTACCTGTCTGGATGAGTATTTCTTCTTTGTATTTTTGTTTGTTGGACTTCCATGCAGCTCGATTTTCTGAAACTTCTGGTTGTCTCTAGTTTTGAGGTAGTTGTATTCCTTCTTAGTTGTGGAGGGAGATACAGCATGTCTGTTTAGGCCTCCATCTTGGTCGGAAGTCCTAGGAGGAAATTCTGATAAGTTAATATATATATAATAAGCCCTAGAGCAACCACTAAGAAAATAAATGAGAAAGTGCAAAACCATTAAAGAAATTAAAATGTTACACTGGAAAATGTTCCTTTAAATTTAAAATAGTAAAGAATGATTAAAGGGATTTCTATGAGTTTCAAAGTATAAATAAACATGCAGAAAACAAAAGGTAAAATGGTATGCATAAACCCACACATATCAATAATAATGTTAAATGTGAATGGCTTAAACAACACATTTAAAAGGCAGAAATTGTTGGACAGGAGAAAAAAGCAAGATCCAACTATATGCTATCTCTAGGACACATACTTACAATTCAAACATATAAATAGATTGAAATTTTTAAAAAAGAAAAATATATGCAAACAACAAGCATAAGAAAGATGCAGTGCCTGCACTAATATTAGACAAAATAGGTTTTGAGACAAAAATAAAATTACTTGAGATAAGATGTTTTATAATGATAAAATGACTTATTCATCAAAAAGATATTACAGTAAAATGAAAAGTTATAAAGGGTTTCATTTATAAGTCCTCTTGTTGGGTTACCTAGTATAAGACTGTGTCTACATAAAGTAGCCTCACAAGTTGTTTAATATTAATACAGATTAAGGAGAAATTTACCTATATTAAATATTATCAAATATAATTTTATAATGTATAAATTTCTCCTCTTCTTCATCCTGTTATAAAATCACTTACCCATACTTACAAATAGAATAGATAGTATATTCCTGAATGAAATATATATCCATATATATTTTTAAATGATTGTTAACTGTACATATTTTGCATGTCTTAAATTAATTTTAGACAGATTGATTTATTTAGTTATTAAAATGTAGTTGCCTTCTAAGAAGGACTTTCTAATAATTTAGTTTTTTTTCCATTTGTAATTGTATTTCAATACAATTACAAACACATATGCTTTTCACAACAGAGAACAAAATACATGAACCAAAAATTGACACCATTTGAGGAAGACACATAATTCAATAATAAACATTAGAGAATTCTGTGTCTATTTTCAGTAACGGAGGAAACTAAAAAGAAGATAAGCAAGGAAATGGAAGATTTGAACAACATTATAAATCAACTAGACCTAATTGGTATTTATAAAATACTACCCCCAACATCAGAAGTCACATTCTTCGCAAGTGCACATGAAACACATGGATCATTGTCAGACCATACAACTTTTAATAACTTTAAAAGGATTGATATCATACAAAGTATATTTTCTCTGACTACAATGGAATAACATTAAAAATCAATAGCAGGAAAAAATTCACATGTGTTAGAAAACTTAAAACACACTCTATAAATCAATGCATCACAGAAGAAATCACCATAGAAATTAGAAAATTCTACAAGACAAATGAAAATAAAAACTATATGATACCAAAACTTATAGGATATACCTAAAGCAATCCTAGTAGAAAATCTAAAGCCATAAATGCCTAGAATTGTTTTAAATGTCAAGTGTAAATCCTATCTTTCATCTAACAAAACTGTGAAAAAGAGCAAACAGAATCTAAAGTGACCAGAAGAAAGAAAATAATAAATATTAGAGTTAAAATTAATTCAAGAAACAATAGAAAACATCAACATCATAATAAATTGGTTGTTTGAAAAAATTTTAAAGAATGGAAATCTTTTAGCTACACTGGCAAAGACCAAAAGAGAAAGTATTCAAATTACTCAAATCAAGACTAAACAAAAGAACATTATAGACCTTATAATATTAAATCTATTATATAAGAATACTACAAACAACCATATATCAACAAACCAAATTATTTAGATGAAGTGGATAAGTTTTGGGAAAGTAACAGACTAAAGAAACTTATTCAAAAAATAGAAAATCTGAGTAGAGCTACAACATCTAAAGACGTGGAATTTGTAACTTAAAAATTTCCCATTAAGAAAAGTCCATGGTCACCTGACTTAGATGATGAGTTCTATTAAGCATTTAGGAAAAAAATCAATAATACTAATCCTTCACAATAGTATCAAAATCCTAGAAAAGGTAGGACTTCCCAATTCATTTTATGAGAGCAGTATTACCCTGAAACTAAAATTAGATAAATATGTAACAAGTAAATAAAACTGAAGACCAATAATTTATTATGAATATAGGCACACAAATCTTCAAGGAAATACTAACAATATACCAGCAACATCTAAAAAGGATTATACATGAAATCAAATGGGATTTATCTCATGCATGTTAACTTGATTTAAAATAGAAAATCAACTGATGTAATTCACCATATCAATGAAAAAGGACAAGAACCACATGTTCATTTCAGCAGACACACAAAAAAAAAACCATTTAACTAAATCCAACACTCTTTAATGTTTAAAAAAAGGGGGAGGGGAAATGGAGTCTACTTCTTCAACTTCATAACATCAAATGAAAACCCATGATAATATCATATATAATGGTGAAAGATTACAATGTTTATGAACAGGAACAAGACAAGATAAGTTCTCACCTATTCTATTTAACCTTTTGCTAGATTTTCTAGCTAGGGCAATTAGGCAAGAAAATGGAATAAAATGAATCCAAGTTAGAAAGAGAAAAGTAAAATTATCTCTATTTGCAGATGACACAGTTTGTATATAGATGACCCTAAGAAATCCACTAAAAAACTATTAGAATTAATAAATCAGATCAGTGAGGTCACAATCAATGTCTGGTATCAATAAACAAAAATCAGTTATATTTCTTTAAACTAACAATGAATATATAAAATTAAAGTGAACAATTTTATTTATAATGTCATCAAATTTTATAAACATAGTATTAAATTTAATATAAAGGTGTTAAACTTATATCCTGAAAATTACCACACACTTTTAAAAAAAATTTCAAAAGACCTAATAAATGAAAATATAATTCAAGGTCATGAATTAAAAGAGTTAATACTGTTAAGATGGCAATACTCCCAAATTGATCCACACATTCATCATAATCTTCAACAAAATCTCAGTTACAAACTTTGAGGAAAATTGACAAGATGCAAGGGACTTACAACAGAGAAAATCATGCTGAAAAAAGACTAAAGTTGGGGTCTCATACTTCCTGATTTCATAATGAGCTACAAAACTCCAGGAATCAATACTGTATGGTACTGGCATTGGGTAGACATACAGATTCATCAGATGGAATGGTGTACCCAGAAGTAAATCCTTGTGTTTATGGTCAATTGACTTTTGACAAAGGTTCCAGAACAATCCAATGGAGAAAGAATAGTCCTTACAACTAATGGTGGTAGGACAACTAGATATCTACATGCAAAGAATGCAGTTAATCTCCTCCTCCTCCTCCTGCTCCTCCCCCTTCTTTTTCTTCTTCTTCACACCACAGACAGAAATTTACTCAAACTGGCTCATAGACCTAATTATAAAAGCTAAAGCTATGCATTTTTAGAAGAAAATACTGGAACTCATAAGTCTTTGTATCTTGGGTTAATGAAAGCCTTCTCAGATAAACCACAAACAGCACAAGCAACAAAGAAAAAATACATAAATTGCACTATTAAAACTTAAAACAGAACTTCCAGCCAAGATGGAGGCTTAGACAGACACACTCGGTCTCCCTCTACAACTAGAGAGGAATACAACTACTTCAAAACAAAAGATAACTAGAAATTCCAGAAAATAAAACTATACAGAAGCCCAACGTATGAAGTTATAAACCAGCGGCGCCCTTTGGGCAGGTAGGAAGAGCGAAAGGGGGTGGTGCTGTTTGCGGTCGCACCAGGGACAGCGGCAGGGAGAACAATCCCAGCGGCAGGGAGAACAATCCCGGCTGCAGTCGAACCCCCGGCAGCTTGCAGCCCCAACGCTGGGGAAAGCAGCCACCACATCGCCTTGAACAGTGAGGCCCAAGAGGGCGGGAGGACAGATCCCAGTCTCCTAGCGGAATAACTGTGTGAATCCATCTTGGACCCCTGCCCCCACAGAAAGCGCCACAGTGCTGCGAAATAGGTTGTGGATAGGCGCCGGTCGCTGGGTTATGACGACAAAGGGCCACAGAGCGGCGAAAAACGTTGCAGATCGCCGCCTGCTGCTGGGTCATGACGAGTACACAGGCACTGCCCCCTAAAGCCGGCCCAAGAAAACAAAACGCATCTGTCAAAATGAGGCAGACAACTATAGAAATCCCAGTGGCGTAGCTCACCAGGCAACAGATGAAGAATCTGACAGATGAACAAATAAGAAACCTGTCAGAGGCTCAGTTCTGGGCCATTGTTATCAGGTGGCTTACAGAATTAACAAAAGATCTGGAAAAAGATGAGAAAGAATCGAAAAACACTCATAATGAAAGGAACAAAACCACATACGAGACAGATGGTGAGGGAGAAAAATCCAGAGTTCATTTCAACAAACCGGAATATGGAGAAGGAACAAGCAGTCAACCAATGCAGCGAGAGGAAACGGGAAGCAATGATGAGAGGATCAGAAACCTCTGGGACAGCTATAAAAGGCCCAACATAAGAATCACTGGTTTGCCAGAGAGCGAGGAAGGTGAACTAGAACTTGAAAAATTGAGTGAAAATATAATAAAGGAGAACTTCCCAGACTTGGGGAAAGAAATAGACTTACAGGTCCAGGAAGCACAGAGAATTCCAGAAAAACTGGACCCAGGGAGAACCACTCCAAGACACATTATAATCAAAATGTCTAAAGTTAAAGATAAAGAGAGAATATTAAAAGCAGCAAGAAAGAAGAAAAGAATCATGTACAAAGGGGTCCCAATTAGACTATCAGCTGACTTCTCAAGGGAGACCCTGCAGGCAAGAAGGGACTGGCAAGAAATATTCAAAGTAATGAAAAGCAAAAACCTACAACCACGAATACTCTATCCAGCGAAATTGTCATTCAGAATTGAAGGGCAGAGAAAGTGTTTCCAGTACAAAACAAAACTGAAAGAGTTCATTAGATCCAAACCACTGTTATATGAGATGTTAAAGGGACTGGTTTAGAAAAAGGAGGATCAAAACTATGAAATCTAAAATGAAAACTGCATCACAAGAAACAACAGAAGCTAGGGAATTGAAACAAAGGCAAACTAAACAGGCAACGAGAGTGGAAAAAGAACTATAGGTATGGGTAACATATCGGGGGGAGGTCAACAGGGAGGGGGAACGGGGAGAGGGAGGGAGATGATATAGGAATTGGGGATCATGGTAGGAGGGAATGGAATAGAAAGAGAGAGGTTGAGAAGAACTATATGCACAACTAATGGACATGGTCTAAAAGTGGGGGACAACTGGAGGGAGGGGGACCACCGGGTGGAGGGGAGCAGAGGGAAGGGAAATTGGGACAAATGTAACATTATAATCAATAAAACACATTAAAAAAAAACTTAAAACATTTGTGCTTCAAAGAAAACTATCAAGAAAATAAATACACAACCCACAGAATGGGATAAAATGTTTGGAAATCATGTATACGATGAAGGACTTATAAAAAGACATTTTTAAAAATGCACAAGTGATTTGAATGGACACTTTTTCAAAGAAGTTATGCAAATGTTTAAGAACCACATGAAAAGACATTCAACATCATTGGCCCTCAGGGAAATACCAGTCAAAACCATAATGTGATACCAGTTCACACCCACTAAGATGGCTATTATTTAAAAAATACAGATAATACAAAGTTTTAACAAAAAAAATTAGAGAAATGTAGAGAAATTAGGACCTTCATACATTGCTGGAGGGGATCTAAAATGGGATAGCCACTTTGAAAAACAGGTTGGTAATCTCTTAAAAAGATAAGCATTGAAGTATCCATATAACCTAACAATTCTACTTCTAGGTACAACTCAAGAGTGCTGAAACCATATGTACACACAAAAACTTGTACATGAATGTTCATTGAAGAATTATTCATAATATCCAAATAGTGGAAGCAACAAATATCCATGAATCAATAAACTGTTGTTTATCCATATGATGGTATTTTATTCAGCTATTCAAAGGGATTATATACTGACACGTACCACAGCATGAGTGAGTCTTGAAAACATTATGATAAGTGAAAGAAGCCAGTCACAAATGACCATCTATTGCATGATTCTATTTATGTAAAATACCTAAATACATGAAATATAGGGATGAAAAACTGATTAATGGTTACCTATTAAATAAGAGTGGCTGTTAACAGTTCTGTGTTTCTTTGTTGTATGATAAAAATATTCTAAAATTGGTTGTAATCATGGTTGCAAATTCCTGTACATGTATTAAAGTCATTGAATTGTACATTCTAAATGAGTACATTTATTTGTTATGTGAATTATATTTTAATAAAGCTATTATATTAAAAAATATTGGCTTACAAAGACTGTCCAGAAAAAGTCCAGACATTGTCAATGTAATGAAAATGATTTGCACAACATTGAGGTAACTTGGCAGCCAAGGAGAGTGGAATGGAATGCATATGTGTGAACAATGAGGACTTCACTGTACTACTCAATAGGGGCAGTAGACATCATTGAGTGAGCATGTGTACTGTGTGGCAATCACATTCAAAATGACTGAGCAGGTAGAGCAACAAATCTGTAGCACATTTTTCATTAAGCTTGAACACTCCTTTGCAGAAACTATTCAGCTTATCAGAAGACCACAGCTATGGGCAACTAGTGACTGGCAGTGTCATAACAACAACATGCCCATTCATGCATCACACGTTGTGCAGTTGTTTTTTGAAATGTCAAATCACTCAGGTGACTCAGTCTCTCTACAGCCCAGATTTGTCATCCTGTGACTTTTGGCTTTTCCCAAAACTAAAATAACCTTTGAAAGGGAGGAGATTTTAGACCACTGATGAAATTGAGGAAAGTACAATAGGGCAACTGATGTGAGGTCCCAAGGTGCCTATTTTGAAGGGGACTGAGGTGTCATTGTCCTGTGTGCAATGTTGTTTGTATTTTGAATTTTCTTCAACATATGTTTCTATTCTTTCATATTGCATGGATAGATACTTTCTGGACCAACCTTATATATGCTTTTTATCACCTTTCTATAGATCCTACAATAGTAGTAAGAACATCATCAGCTAAACAATTGACTGAGATGTCAGTGGGGTAAGTAAGCTTCAGCTATTGTGGAATCCTGAACTTAAATGGCATGATCAGATTGATCTTCTGTCTCTATTTGCTCTGGCCTATTCATTAACCAAGCTCTACACATTGTCTCTGCCCTGGCTGGTTTGGCTCAGTGGATTGAGCGTCGGCCTGCGAGCTAAGTGTCGCTGGTTCGATCTTCCAGTCAGGGCACATCAGAGAAGGAAAACTCTGACTCCAAAAAACCTCCGCTGCCTTGTGGCATACCTCTTCAGGGGAAAGGCTAAGGGAGTAAACCCCGACAGAAAATCCGGAGCCGGAGTCCCTAAGGCGGTTTGACGTTGTAGTCAACACCGGCAAGTCCTGCGGCGCACCTGAAGCCAAGCTGTATTGACTTCGTCTTTCCCTTGGACCCTTCAGCTGCGAAGAGAGGGGGGGTCTGCTGCATGGGCAACAGCAGACCCTCCATATCACCCTGCCCAGGCTCTGTAGCTTCAGCTTCACTGGAGAGGACACTCCAGTGTCATCGCAAGATGTCGATTCAACACGGGAGGAGACAGATACCGTGTCACTCCTGAGTCGGACTGCACAGCCATTCTCGGCGGTGCAGATAGACTCTTAAGAAGCTACACCATTGTCTCTCGAGACGGACGGGCATGGGCAACAGCAGACCTTCCATATTACCCTGCCCAGGCTCTGTAGCTTCAGCTTCACTGGAGAGGACACTCCAGCGTCATCGCAAGATGTCGATTCAACACGGGAGGAGACAGATACCGTGTCACTCCCGAGTCGGACTGCACAGCCATTCTCGACGGTGCAGATAGACTCTTAAGAAGCTACACCATCGTCTCTCGAGATGGACGGCTGCCCCCACACACACATTGTCTCTCCTTTCTCAACTCTTCTACTACCCCCTGTCCCCAAACCTTGCTCCAAGCTTTTCATTGTTGCTGAAGAAATTTCAGGCTGACAGGACATAAGACTTTCAGTGTCTCAATCTTCCCAGGAAAATTGGGGGGCTTAGTTGGTTTAGATCAGTTTAGGTCAAGTGATTAGCCTCTCATTCTGAACCAATCACTGTGGCAAAAAGAATAGAGAAATATGTTGATTCAGTTAGGACAGTGTAACATCTGTATTGTCCTGAAATAGCCCCTGTGTCTAGGGTAAATAGAGATGCAGATTGACTTCAGCCAATCAGGTGCAATTTCTTTTAGACCACATGGCTTAGAATGGGGACAGGATGGCTCTCAACAGAACAATTAGTGTGGTTTGTAGTAGAAAACAGAACCACTAAAACTAAGCAAGAATTAACCAGACAAATGGAGTGGGAGAAATAAAATTGAAACATTCAGCAGTCTATTTTATGCATGTCCTGGTCAAGTATGTTAATCGGTTTATGTTTTATCCTAATAAATATTGTTTGTAAATAGTTGCAAATATGTAAATGAATTGTTCATATTTGTATTTCAAAAATTTATTTTGGCTTCAGTGAAAGATTTATTTCTTTTAACTACTAGATTTCCAGCTTTTCTTAGACGTCAATGCAACCCTCCACACACATTACACTTTAATATCTCTAAGTTGTCGGCAGCCGTCCGTCTCGAGAGACGATGGTGTAGCTTCTTAAGAGTCTATCTGCACCGCCGAGAATGGCTGTGCAGTCCGACTCGGGAGTGACACGGTATCTGTCTCCTCCCGTGTTGAATCGACATCTTGCGATGTCGCTGGAGTGTCCTCTCCAGTGAAGCTGAAGCTACAGAGCCTGGGCAGGGTGATATGGAGGGTCTGCTGTTGCCCATGCAGCAGACCCCCCCTCTCTTCGCAGCTGAAGGGTCCAAGGGAAAGACGGAGTCAATACAGCTTGGCTTCAGGTGCGCCGCAGGAGTTGCCGGTGTTGACTACAATGTCAAACCGCCTTAGGGACTCCAGCTCCGGATTTTCTGTCGGGGTTTACTCCCTTAGCCTTTCCCCTGAAGAGGTATGCTGCAAGGCAGCGGAGGTTTTTTGGAATCAGAGTTTTCCTTCTCTGAGTAATTTTACAATAACTCATACACCTCTGATAATAGAGACTGAGTTCAGGCTAAAGAGAAATAAGGAGCCATAATAGGGAGAAAAAGTATAAGCTGGTAATCATAGGTCATCTTTATTTCCAAAGGTACCTTACTGAAATAGAGCATCATTTTTTTCTCCAATAAGTAATACCATTTTATTGATCATTTATCTACTATGCTCCAGATACTGTGCAAAGTGGTATAAGAATAGACAAATAAATAAAACACTATCCAATCTTTAGTGCAGTTGGAAGAGAAAAAGACATAGATTACTACAATTTAGCCTGTGAAACTACCAGTGGAAACTGTTTCATGGGGTCAGAGATCTGAACTTGCTCAGAACTGGTTTCTACTACCTAGAACATTTCTTGGCCCATAGCTGTCATTTAGCAATTACATGTTGAATAGATGTAAAAAAAGATGATATAAAATTGGTGCCATGATAGTTTAAAGGTGATCATTTCAGGCTCTGGAGGTAATAGACTCCAGAAATAGGTGGCATTTACCTAGGTCTTGAAAGATAGAATAATATTGTGAGAAAAGGAGCTAGGTGAAGAATGTATGAGTGATTTCCTGGAGAAGTGCCAATTAAACCAAAACAAAAGACATGGTGGAAACAAAAGAAAAGAATATTTAGTAAACACATAGTTGAAATTGTCAAGATTTAGGTAGTTATAGAGCAGTAAAGAAAACGCTATAGAAGTCAAATGGTGGTTTGTTGTTGTTCTTTTTTTTTTTAATTGGAAAGGGGTGAGAGTTAGCTTCCTGGTTAAAGAAATTGAGGAGCTTGCAGGGGGAATAGAGGCACAAATGGAGTAAAAAAGTATATTTCTTGGTTCATTTTTGTGCTGGTGGGGCAGTGGGGAAAGGCATTGGGAATGAACAACAAAAACAATAACCTTAATGGGCCCAAAAGAGTCATAAACACAGGAATTGTATCATGTTTTCATTAAACTATAGTATTTTGCCATAATAAAAATCAATAACAATTGTTATTTTCCTAAACATGCCTTACAGAAATATATTCCTATTCTATTAAGTTCTATAATAAATAAACATCACAAGTAAAAACATAAAAGTGAATAATTGAGGACCTTTTCCACAATATTTTTATAATACATTCACAAATTTAAAAAAATAATGTTTCTAAAGAAGAAAATATCATTATATGTTCTCCTGTACAAATGACTTAAAACATTGTCTCTTCACCTTAAATACTCATATTTTATTTTTATTTAAATTATTTTAATAAATTATCCAAAGGCTATGATAATTTTAAAGCTACTGATGTCGATGTAAATAACTAAAATGTTGTTGTTACTTATACTGATTATAAGTAGGTTTCACCATTTTTAAGTAAACAATTTAATCATATTTGTGTTAGCAATTTTTCTACCTATTGCCTGAAGCATTGAAGTTAAAAATAGCCATGTTTTAGGAGTCTAGCCTGGTAATATAAATTAAAAAGATAATCAATAACCAATTACTAAAAAAAGTCAGCAATCTGCTTGTTAAGTATTGAACACAGCAGTATGTCACAGGTATATTTCAAATTAAGCAGTCAACTTTCATTAGTTTTAGTCTTTTTCTTGGCTTATAAATTAAATGTAATACTAATACATATATATATATAAAATACTGTCTGATTCAAGATATGTTTGGGCCATAACATAGCAGTGCAATTTGTATGGGTCTGGTACTCATAGGGGATACTCTGAATTACTGATGCAATGGCAATCATTACCTTATGGAACATGGATTATCTCTTTTTTACCAAAATGAAAAGGTCTCTAGGCATAATTAGAAATTACTAATTATATTAGAGAAACAAGTATCTTAGGGGTGATCCAAAAGTCACTGAGCAAACTCAAAAACTATTATGCAAGATTATTTTTCACTATGATAGCCTAGATTTAAGTGGTGTTTTAGGAGTGCTATGGGATAGCTTACCTCAAAACAATCAGAGGAGAGTTTGATTGAAGGAAGACATTAGGGGCTTCTGGTCAAGATGGCAGCATAGGTAAATGTGGTACTTGAATCCTCCCACAACCACGTCAATATTGCAACTAAACTACAGGAAAAAAAAACATAATTCAGAACTACCTGAAATCTAGCTGAAAAGAAGTCCTACTACTAAGGATATAAAGAAGAAGCCACATGGGAATTAGTAACAGGAGCAAAGGGATGGAATGGGCTGGTCCCACACCCATGTGTGGCAGATAAAAAATTAAAAGGGATATCTCAGCTGTGGATTAGCCCTGAAAAGCAAGGAGACCCAGCCCCAAAACAAGCCCCCAGCTCAGGGTTCCATTGCGGGCAAAAGTCCCAATAACTTCTGTCTGAGAAAATCAATGGGGATTGTGTCTGAGTGAAACAGATGGCTACTGGAGTCCCAGGCAGTTCCTTTTAAAGGGTCCACACATGGATTTACTCTGACTCATGGGCTCTGAGCTCCAGCATTGGGAAAGTGGCTTAAAAGGTGTCAGGGGCATACAAAGAAAGAGAAACTGAATTATCTGATATCAGGGAGAGGGCTGTAGGGGTAGTTTTCTCCCAGACAGAAGAGCCATTTTTCCTTTTCTGAGCCCTTTCTATTATAGTCTCAACAGGCAAGCACCATATCTAAGTCTCCATCAACCTAGTGAATACTGGTAGCCCTGCCCTGATAATTCCCTAAAATCCTGAGCCACCCAAATTTCAGATCAACCCAAGCTGTTTCCAGTGGATTTTCCATATAAGTGGCCTGTCTTGGATCATGCTGCAGAATTTCCTAAAATATCTCAAACAAGCAGCACCTGGCCTCAGCATGCCACATACTTTTTGCCAAGTGGACCAAAACCAGGCACTAGGGGCAGCCAGTCTTGCTTCATATCTTGGCTTCTGCTCGGCACTTCCAAGCCCATCACAAGTAGTAGGTATTATAAATCACTTTGTAGTTCATGGTCAGTGACTCCAGGCAGAACATAGGAGGCAGCTGACCATGGCCTGAACCTCCCAGGAGTCCCCAGAGCATGTTCACCTAGTGAACAGCTTCACCTAACTACCACCGTGAGCCACACCTCATGGGGCAAATTCAGCATGCACCAAAGCCTCACTGAAACAAGCCTTGCTCCATAGGAGCAGCTGCTGCACAGCTGATCCTCCATGGTAGTCAGTCATTTCTTGTATTCAATCAGCTTGGGGCTAAGTCCCTCCCACTGTTGTACCAACAACAATCAAGACTTAACTACAGTAGGAGGGTGTACACAGGTCACACAGGGGAGATGAAGAAGAGTATACCTGGAATACCCACCTAGGTGAATGGAGGGCTTGTGCCACAGGACCCTACAAGACTCCTACTACATAAGGCCACCCTGTCAAGTCCATGTGACATTGCAGCCCAATCTAATACATAAAAACACAAGTAGTCTGTCAAAATGAGGAGAAAAAGAAGCATGCCAAATAAAAGAACAGAACAAAATTTGAGAAAATTAAATAAACAAAATGGAGACAAGCAATCTACTAGATCCAGAGTTCAAAACACTGATTATACGCATTTTGAATAAATGTGGTGAAAAAGTAGATGAACTGCGTGAGCACTTCAACACATATAGAAAACATTAAAAAATGGAGATAGAAGATGTAAAAAAGAACAAAGCAGAAAGGAAGACTATATTAAGCAAAAATAAAGAATACATTAACTTAAATACATTACAAGGAGTCACCATTGGTGGAAATGAAACAGAGTATCAAATCAAGATATGGAAGATAACAAAGCAGAAGCAGAAATCACCTACTCAGAACAACAAATTTAAAAAAAGAATCTGAAAAAATGAGAATGGCATAAGGATAACTTTAAACATACCAACATTCATATCATGGAGGTGCCAGAAAGAGAAGAGAGAAAGCAAGGAATTAAAAACCTGTGTGAAGAAACACAATAACAGAAAACTTCCCTAACCTTGTGAAGGAAACAGACATGTAAGTCCCGGAAATGTAGAGAGTTCCAAACAAGATCAGCCCAAAGAGGCCCACACCAATACACAATATAATTAAAATGCAAAAGGTTAAAGACAAAAAGAGATTCTTAAAAGAATCAAGAGAAAAGCAGTTCATTACCCACAAGGAAGCTCCCATAAGACTGTCAGCTGATTTCTCAACAGAAACTTAGCAGGCCATAAGAGAGTGACAAGATTACTCTACCCAGAAAAGCTATCATTTAGAACTGAAGGTCATATGAAGAGCTTCCCAGACAAGAAAAAGCTAAGAGTTCACCACCACCAAATGAATAATACAAGAAGTGTTAAACAATTTTCTTTAGGAAGAAGAAAAAACCAAAAATATGAATAATAAAATACAATACATACATATTTATCAAGAATTAAATTTTAAAAAATGAACAAGCATAACAGAAACAGACTCATAGATACAGAGAATATTTAGATGGCTGTCAAATGGGAGGGGGTTGGTGGGATAGGTATAAAAGATGAAAGGATTAAGAAATACAATTGGTAGTTACAGAACAGTCATGAGGATAAAAAGTTCAGCATAAGGAGTATAGTCAGTAATATTGTAACAGCTATGTAATGGTGTCAGATAAGTACAAGATTTATCAAGAGGATCTCTTACTAAGTTAGATAATGTCCATTCACTGGGTTGTACACATGAAACTAATTTTATATTGTTTGTCAACTGTAATTGAAATACAAAAAAAATTATTTAAAGTAAAAAAAATAATAAAATGTAAGTGTAAAAAAAAAAGGAATAAAGCTATTTGAGCTAAATTTCAGATCTTTATAGTCAGTAACTAAGAGAAGGCTGGCTTCCAAGAATCTTCCTTTTAAAAAGCTCACTAATTCTCTAAAGTCTTCAAATCATTTCGTAAGTGCCTATTTTCACTGTTAAAAAACAGTATTTTAAAAATAGTTGTATGATACTTTATTTAGGGGAGCACAGTCAGGTGGACCTTATGTAAGGAGTAATAAAAATAAGAAAATAAGAGACTTTATTCTCCCTGTTGATAATAAAGGGAAGAAAAAAAAAAAAACTTTTGTGTGCTACTCTTTTTTTTTCAGAACATTTACTTTAGAAAATTGTCTATGCATACTTCTACTTTCTCCTGTCTTTGAAATGTATATAAATCCATCTGAAAACTGGTAGGTTTTTTGCCAGCTTTATGACCCAGGAATATAAACTTTGTCAAGAGCATGTGATCCATCTTTTGGAATGAAATCATTAACAAAGATAGCTCCTGTATTTCCCAGTTTCTATGGGGAGATAAGAAGCTAACTTCTCTGGGCACTTTGCTCCTATGTGCAAAGCTACTTCTTATCATAAAAGTATGAGTTTTGTTTTTGTTTTTCTGTGAATAAAGCCAAGAAGCTAACACTGATGGTCAGTCTAATTACTAGGTAAAGCTAGGGAAATTATGTGTGAAACCAGGGTGCTGTCACGTCCTCTTACTTGAGGACTAGTTATTATCTTAGAAATAAGGGTTTTATCTGTTTAGCTATAAAAGAGATGAGATTTTCTTATGTCTTTGTAATCTCTTAGCAGATCGCCTGTGATGCATAGCACATTCTGACTTAATTTTTTTTAAATAATTTATTTATTTGTTTGTTTATTTATTTTTAGAAAGAGTGGAAAAGAGAAAGAGAGGGAGAGAAACATCACTGTGTGGTTGCCTCTCACTCGCGCCCCCAACTGGGGACCTGACATGCAACCTAGTCATGTTCCCTGACTGGGAATCAAACCAGCGACACTTGGCTCACAGGCCGACGCTCAGTAATAAAAATATGCTTTTTCTCTAATACCTCTATAGAGACAATATCTGGGTTAGAAGATAATTTTTTTAAATTATGTTTTTGCAACACTTGCAAACCCAATGCTGTCTCAAATGACCTGGTAACATGGATGTGTGAAATACATAGGAGTTAAGAAATTATCCATGGTAAATAAAAGTGTGCATATCCCTGTTAAAATTGCATGAGAATTCAATGTTTAAGCACTAGTCAATATAAATAAAACATGAAGTCATGGATTGCCAGTTTGCATCCCTGTTTTATATATTAACTGTGTTCTTGAAAAAAGAATTCGTAAGTATTTGTTAAAAACAAGAGAACAGACCCAAATGAAGTCACTTATGCTAAACTCCATGTCACCAAAATAAGATTCAATTTTACAGTTATAGCTCTCCCAGAAATGCAATCTTAAACCAGTCAATTAGGAATCACTTATCAGCACTAGTTAGGTAATCTGCCTGGTAAACTCCTGCCATTTCCTAAAAGAAAATAACTCAGTAACCAACTTGCTTTTTGCCTGGTATGACTTCCTTGTTCCCACTCCCTTCTGTCTATAAAAAATATTTTCATTCCTCAAAACTCTTTTCTATGTGCTAGAATGGATGCTTCCCAATTCAAATCATTTGCTTAAATAAACTCTTAAAAATTTTAATATGTTCCAGTTTATCTTTTAACAGTTCTGATGTCAGAAGATGGAACTGGAAGAGACTCCTCACAACTCCCAGGAGCAATGAGCAGCCAGGTGAAGCTACCTATTAAGGCCCTTGAGCTCACTGCTTTCTCAATGCCTCTAGAGATTGTGGGTAAGTCCTTCCAGATCCAAGCTCCACAGTTTTGCATTATGAGCTTTCATCTTGAATTACAGAAGCTACAAGGGAGAAATTTTAACCTAGATAAGTTTATCCACTTAGGAAATGTCCTATAGAAAACAGTCTCAGTCATTCACTCACAACAAAGTATAAAGGGAAAATTATATTTTTCCTCTATATTTCTTTTGACCAGGATGAGACCCACTGACACACCCCAGTTGCTCCAAATTCTGCAGATAAGATCCTGGGAAAACTGACAGAAGCTGGCCAAATGTGAGAATTCTTACCGAAGTCAGCTCTCCCAGTTCTCTCTCTGTGGGGCCTGATAGATTGGAACTTAAAAATTCACACTGTTCCTTCCTTTCCAAATTCAGATTGGCAGGCAAAAGAAATGAAAGTAATAATTGTAGGGAACTGCTCCTCATGATTTAGGGAGTTGTAGCTCCAGCCTGAGCATGACTGCTGCCGGCATTCTGGTTGTGCTTGTCTTTAAGTCTCAACATAAGGCTGTGTGTGAAACAACCAAAAGCCACTCAGAGGGTTTCTGTGGGAATAAGATTTAAAGAATGCTTATTATGCTTTAGAACTTGCTCTGCTTGTCTTTTAATATAACATAAACAATCTCTAGCAAGGAATGTATGAAACCTTGCAGCTAATGCCAGTGTGGCATCCAGATGTTTGATAGACCCTGACACAGACTAGTCGCTGTACCCTCTGTACTAGTACACTTAATCTATTACTGTCACCTGTAATCCTAATGCCTCCAAGCTATTGATGATTCATAAATCTTGACCTTGTATCTCTCATGTGTATCCTCCTCAATAAAAGGCACGAGGGAAGAAGGTCTAATTGCTGTTCTCCACTAGAGAGAGCAGTCACCTTTCTTCCCCCAGACATAATGAAATGTCCTGGTAAAAGTTTGTTCCGCCGTGGTCACGAAGCCTCTGCTGGACAGAGCAGCTTCCAACTGAGCCTAGGGTGTGTGAGGCACATCCACCTCATTGGCAAGCAAAATAAATAAAAGTAATAATTATATCGTTTGTGTTCTGAGAAGTTCACTTGGCAGCCATCAAATTGGGGGGGCCCCCCAAAACATTGCTATACATAAATGTGGATAGCTTTCTATTTGCATCTAGGGTCCTGTTGATTATTGCCAGCTCTCAGGGGAATTGTCTGAGTCTTTTGGTTAAGCATACCACTGAAACTTGGGATATTAGTATCTTTTGAACCCTGTTTGGGGACATCTCTTGCATCTAAGAGGTTGTTCAGTACTGGCAGATGTATTTATTGTTTGTCCCAACTGCAACCTAGCAAGATATTTAAAAGCATTTTTTAAAAGTAACTTTAGTCAGAAGTTGGCCAAATTGGAAGCTGATATTCAGGGCCTGATAGAAACTGTTTTTACTCTTTTTTCCTGGACTTCTTCCCAAATTAAAATAAAATTATGTACTTAGAGAAAAAGAAAAACATTCTGAAGCATTCACAGAAGAATTTACTAACACATTCTAAAGACACACAGCTCTAAATGTAGAACATAGGAATCTTTTGACTTCCACCTTAGTTGAAGATTTTCTTCCTGATATAAAGAAGCAAATTAAAAATTGAAGATAATGTAGTTGGATGTCTGTAGTAGCCTCTTGATATCATTCAGGTTGCAACCCAATTCTCTAAAGCACTAGAAACAACTGTACTTTCTTCCAAATCTGATCTTTAAAATAACAGAAATGTGGCTCTAGAAACAATTCCAAGACTATTTCTTTTGCCAACCCCCAAACCCACTCTATTAATTTCAAAATACTTGCAGACATTGTAAAACATCTATCTACACATAGGAAACAAGTCATTCTTGGTGGAAGTTGCATTTCTTCTCTGTGCCTTTTGAGATTACGTAAGAAACCTGGCCTTCTCCAGGAACCAAGATGATTGTTAGGAGGAGGAAAAAAAAAAAAGGCTATTCTGAACATTAAAACTAGGTCTTTGAAATATCTTAAAACTCTTTTTATGTATATTAGCTTTAGTCATCTGCACAAGTAACCTTAACTTAGTCCATCTGCCAGAAAGCCAATTTAGAGCCAACTGTTCTTTAATAAAGTAGTAAAATTTGCATTATTATAACTGTTTCATGGCTGAAATTTTAAAACAAAAACTAAAAGGTATCTGTTTGTATCTTGTCTATATGTTTATGTATATCTATGTGTATATGTTAAAAATGTGTAATTTTTCTTACCCCTGAATGATATTAACAAAATTAATTTATAAAAAGCCATATATGATTGGCTTAAATACAAACACTGATTTTTATAAATTAAGTATACTCTCAGAAATGTAGGACCTCCCAAATAATTTTCAAGTTTACATAATCTAGATAATCATTAGTATATATAAACCAATTTAAGTTTATTGTTTTAAGTAAAGCAGACATGCATTAGTTATCAGAATTAAATAAAATACTTTAACTCTAAATTTACTGAAAGTAAAATATACTTATTTTTCTCTGTTATAGAATTTATCAGCAAGAAAAGTAACTGAAGATAATTAGCTATTTAATGTCTTATAAGTCCTAAACCTAATTGTTAAAAATGAGTAACTTAAATAGATGTAAATAATAAGCAAACATTTTAACTATAATTATGCTTTGAAATATGTCTACTTAAAAATAGTTTCCAAAATCTTTTGAAACTTGAAAACTTAAAGTTATACAGAGATAAGTTAATTATTAATATTGATCATCTAGATCATTTCCAAATATGAAATTATCGAACACAAGTTTATATACTTTTGGCTTGTTATTACAAAGAAACTAAAGATATCTGAGTCTATTAGTAAATGGGTCTTGTGCAACTTTTAAAAATTTACTATGAGAAAGAACAGACTTTTAAAATTATAAATATATTTATAAATTTGCCAATCAACAGCATGCTAGTTTTAACAGACAATTCACATTAACTTATCAGTTTTTATGAGAAATAAAGAATTATGAGAGTAGTAATTCCAAAGAATAAATTTTAATATCATAAATTATGCTAGTACAAAATTAGATTTTGGTTTTGTCTTTGTGAGAACAATGTTTTCTTGGACCATTTGCTCTTGATAAGAATTGTGAATTTTTATAACCTTTTGGGTAATCTACCTGAAAAGATAATTTTTTATTTTACCAAAACAATTTACTGTGCTTCATGTTGTCTTTGTTTGGTGTTTAGTTACTTAAGAAAACCCAGTCTGCTCAATGTTAAGAGAGCTAAGTTTTATTTACAACTTTTTACATTCTATATTTGCCTTTAATATCCATAGTCACTCTAATTAAATAGGTAATTAAGTATTTTTTAATAATGATCTGTGATTTTATTTAGTCATATGTTCAAACCATTTGATATTTTGACAACTTCCCAAAATCAAAGTATAAATGCAGTCTTTTTTACCTCAAAGAAACTTTGATATTTTCCAGTGGATCCCTGGAAAATTTTAAAGGATTTGTCTTTCACCTTGTAAAGGGAGGTGTTAAACTAATCAGATTCATATGTTAAATTTTATGGCATACATTGTCAAATAAGTAATGATACACTTTCTTAGGTTATAGTTATATGGATGCGTGGTATTAACATGTGTTCTAGAAATTGTGAAATTCCTAAAAATCTAATAAATCCCAGAATAATGTGATCAGTCACAACTCTAATTACTATCTTAAAATGTATATTGCAGAAATAATCACATTTCCTTGTCAATTTCATTAAATCTTTGACTGTGGGCATTTAAAAATCGATTGTTCTTTACAGACAATTATTGCTTTACTCTGATGCTCTGCAAAGTGAGGTTCATGCAATGACCCTACCAAGTACTCTTGTCAAATGACACTACTGCCAAATTTTAAGGTGTTGAAACTTCAGTGCTTATACAACTAAAGAGGTTCCATCTGACATCTGGTCTTGTGAAAATGCTGGAGAGCTCCAACTCAAATTGACTAGGAAGAGAAGTAACTTACATAGAGGTAGACTGCTTCCTCCCAAACTATCAAATCAATAAACTTTCTTTCCATTCCTTCTTCCCTCTCTGCCAATTGTTTACCCAATTCTTACACTATGAAAGCATTTATGATTCTTTTATTCACCTTTTATCTTTTTCTGGCCTGGAAAGAAAATTGAAATTATATCAAGCATCTTCTCAGATCACAATGGCTTAAAATTGGAAATCAACCTCAAGGAAAAAAACTCAAAAACATTCAAACTCATGGAGAATGAATAACATGCTATTAAATAATGAATGGGTTAACAATGACATCAAGGAAGATATCAAAAAGTTTGTGGAAACTAATGGTTATGAACACGCAACAACCCAAAACTTAAGGGATAAAGCGAAAGCAGTCCTGAGAGGAAAGTTCATAGCAATACAGGCCAACCTAAAAAAGCTAGAAGGATCTCTAATAAAAAATTTAACCCTACAGCTACAAGAACTAGAGGAAGAACAATAAGCAAAGCCCAGATCAAGTCGTCGTCGTCGTCGTCGTCGTCGTCGGCAGCCGTCCGTCTCGAGAGACGATGGCGTAGCTTCCTGAGAGTCTATCTGCACCGCCGAGAATGGCTGTGCAGTCCGATTCGGGAGTGACAATCCCTGCCGCACTTGGTACAGGTGAAGGCAGATGGCCGTTGTTGCTGCTGTTGATGCTGCTTCCGCCTCGATCTTTTCTGGACCGCCTCCTCGTTGCGTGCAGCCTCTGCCTGTGACGTACCTTGCCTGACCGCGAGCCTCCAGGCTAGGCGGTCGTCTGCTTGAACTTCCCATGTGTTGAGATTGATGGAGCATTGTGTCATGTCCTTTTTGCAGATGTCTTTGAACCGCAGTTTTGGGCGCCCTGTCATCCTCTGGCCTTCTGCTAGCTCGCCGTAGAGGAGGTCTTTGGGGATACGGCCTGCATCCATTCTTTTGACATGGCCGAGCCACCTGAGGCGTCTCTCACTAAGAACTGCATGCAAACTGCTCATATTGGCTCGCTTCAGCACCTCGGTGTTGGGGACCTTATCCTGCCAGGCGACATGCAGGACGCGTCGCAGGCACCTCATGTGGAAGCTGTTGAGTTTCCTTTCGTGCCTTGCGTAGGTGGTCCACGTCTCGCTGCCATAGAGGAGAGTGCTGAGCACGCAGGCTTCGTAGATGCGCAGTCTGGTTTTCTCAGTGAGGCTGGAATTGTTCCACGCTCGCTGATTCAGTCTGGCCATAACTGTGGCTGCCCTGGCGATTCTCCGGTTGACCTCCAAGTCGACTGACAGAGAGCTCGAGATGGTGGACCCGAGGTAAGTGAAGTCGTTGACAACCTCCAGGGTGTATCCGTCGATGGTGATGCATGGGGGAGTCCCCGTGCCTTGAGCCATAACATTCGTCTTCGTCAGGCTGATGGCTAGTCCGAACTCCTTGCATGCGTGGGAAAGGCAAGTGACTAGCTGCTGGAGTCCCTCTTCGGAGTGTGATGTCAAAGCTGCGTCGTCGGCGAAGAGCATCTCACGGATGAGCACCTCTTTGACTTTGGTCTTGGCTCGTAGACGGGCCAGGTTGTAGAGCTTGCCATCGGATCTGGTGTGAATGAAGACACCCTCTCTGCAGTCCTTAAAGGCGTATTGGAGGAGCATGGAGAAGAAGATTCCGAACAGCGTAGGCGCGAGGACGCAGCCCTGCTTTACTCCGCTGCTGACTGGGAAGGCCTCAGAGGTTGCGCCGTTGTAGGACACCGTGCTGTGCATGTTGTCGTGAAAGGACATGACCACAGCAAGCAGATGTGGTGGACAGCCAATCTTCCGTAGCAAGCTGAAGAGTCCACTTCGACTGACCAGATCAAACGCCTTCGTGAGGTCAATAAAGGCGAGGTAGAGTGGTTTATGCTGCTCGTGACACTTTTCCTGCAGCTGGCGTAGGGAGAAGATCATGTCCACTGTTGATCGGCCAGCTCTGAAGCCACACTGGGACTCTGGGTAGACGCGGGAAGCAAGGGTCTGCAGGCGGGCAAGAGCGACCCGGGCGAATACTTTGCCGACGACGCTGAGGAGAGAGATGCCCCGGTAGTTGTTGCAGTCGCTGCGGTCTCCTTTGTTCTTGTACATGGTGATAATGTTGGCGTCTCTCATATCCTGGGGGATGTAACCCTCCTTCCAGCAGAGACAGAGTAGATGGTGGAGCGCCAGATCAAGTAGAAGGAAGGAAATCAACAAGATCAGAACACAATTAAATGACATAGGGACTAAACTAATTCAAAAGATCAACATAAGTAGGAACTTGTTCTTTGAAAAGATAAACAAAACCAACAAGCCTTCAACCAGGCTCATCAAGAAAAAAAGAGAGGGGACCCAATAATAACATTCGTATACTGGATCTGCGCATCAACGGTTGTAAAAGCGCCGAAACCTAAAAGCTGCTCAAAGGTTGCGCCAGGCGGATTGAGATGCGCGTTGTTACGAGCAACATGTTCTGCCTCTTCACGCCACCAAGACTTAAATTGTAAATACTGAGCAGGCTCTAGAGAAGAGTGGGGAATAGTATCCCAATCAATAGGTATTAGCAAATTATCTGCAGCAAAAGAGGTGAGCAACCATAAACATAAGGTGAGTTAGGACCGTATGCAGTAACAGATGACTAAAAGCTTCAGAAACTGAAATTCTATGCCATGATATCTAAGTTGAAGACCCGGTTGATTATTTCTGCAGGGCGGCCTTTCATCGAGAAGAATGGGGAAAAAAAGTTAGATGGAGAGTGATCGTCTGGTGGGGAGGAATCCTCTATCTGTAAAAAGGCAGAAGTATAACCGTGGGGCTTATCTGCGAAGAAAAGATTAGGATCCGCATACTGTCTGGGTCTTTTTCTTCTAAAGACATAGAAAATAAATGAGGTGACGGCTGCCGCGGCGAAGCATAGGCGGGGGCAGGATTAGCGGAATGACGAGGGTGGACATATCGCGGGAGCGGAGCCAAGGGGGCTGTCGGCACAAGCGTATCGTGACGTCATGAGGACTCAAGATCGTTAACCCAGGAAAGCAAACTTTTTAATAAAGATAATATTTCCTGTACTGAGTCGGGAGGCAGCTGCGCAAGAAGAGATTGATAAAGATGAGTAGTTTCACTTTTGGTTTGAGGGTCGATGTAAGAGACAGAGCTAGGATCGGAACCCTCCGAGGAGGGGACAATATCCTCCTGTACGGGGACCTGAGCCTCAGTAGAATTAGGAGCAGCTGCGGCAGCATTATTCCCGTCAGCGGGTTCAATAGCTGGTGCATCATAAATGCAAGAAAGAGGCCATTTTTTCCTGATCAAGCGCTGGCGGTTCATATTCTGAATCAGTCTGAAAAGGTTGTAAAGCTATAGTCACTAAATTATAGTCATACCAAATTTCATGATGGCTAGGAGATCCAGATCGATGTGCATGGCGGAGCAGCTTGCCAACCTGTTTCCATACCTTTAAACTAAATTGATTTTTCTTTTCGGGAATAAACCAATAACAATGTTTCTTAACCTGTGCAAGTAAATCAACAAGAGAACTTTCTTTTACTTTAATTTGAGACCCCTTTAAAAGGGAGTGTATGAGGATCGCATACTCTTCCTCTACAGACCGCAAATTCCCCATTACCCCAATTTGTATTGCTGAGAAGTCTGCGTACTCCACGCAACCAACCCTTCTCGGTTCTATCTGTTCCCATTTCTTACCTTCAGGTCTCTGTGGTCGGGCGCCAGATGTAGTGTTGTATGCGAGCGGAGACGCTGAGGTAATTCCAGCAGACAGAATTCTTGGATGAATGGGGGGGGGTGCTGCACACTCAGGCAAGTCAGCCAAGAGCAGAGCAGAAGTCCATCCTTTTATTGAGTTTAACATGATACTAAAAATAGATCAATGAGAACAGGCTCAAGGTAAAGAATTTAAAAAATTTACAGAACACAATGATTATCTATAAAAGTTAAACAGGATGACATATGGTGAGGCTTTAACTTCTTGAAACTAAGGACAAAGCTATAAATCCTTAGGTCTGGTTTCAAGCAAGATGTTATCTATAAGGCAAGGAGATGGAGTACTCAGCAAGGTCTCTTTGCTCTCAGGATACCACGGCTCAGTGGCCTGAAACAGCTTTCAGCTTCAGGCATCAGCAAGGCCAGCTTGCTTATCTGAGTCACAGGACACCTGGACTGAAAGGCATGGGAACATGTCCTTCCTCAGAGGCCTTATTTCCTCCAACAAGCTGTCTTAAAACCTCTTCATTCTTGTTCCGTCTTTTTGCATTTTGTAGCACTGTCTGGGAATATTTTTCTACAATGTCCTCCAGCTCACTGATTCAATCTTCTGCTTCCTCTAGCCTGCTTCTCATTCCTTCTACTGTGTTCTTCAATTCAGAAATTGTATTCTTCATTTCCTCCTGGCTCTTATTGATAGCTTCTATGTCCTTTTTCATGCTGGTGTAATTCTCAGTAAGTTCCTTGTAGTTTTCCTGGAGTTCCTTATAGTTTCCCTGCAATTCTTTGTAGTTTTCCTTGAGCTTGCTGAGCTCATTTAGCTTTCCCATAATCCATCTTTTGAATTCCATATCTGATAGTTTGCTTCCCTCTATTTCAGTTAGCACTCTTTCAGGGGATTCTTCCTTTCCTTTCAATGGGGGGTTGTTTCTCTGACTCCCCATTTTTATGACTCTTCTTGTTTGTTGCTGCTTCTTAGATTGTTCTTCACTTCCTGGATCTGCCCATGGTGGTGTCAGATTGTGTACCAGTCTGGGCCTAGGCAGCCTGTTGGAGACTACCACAGGTTGAAGGACCGAGGCTCGGGCAGCTTAATTCCTGTAGGCAGGGATTTTGCTTCTCCTCAGGATGAGGTTACTCAGAGGGGAATGGTCTGCCTGCAGTATTGGGAATGAGTCAGCACTGGGACCTGGTCAGCTGTTCCCCCAGTTCTCTCCTGAAAGCCACCACCCCAAATTCTTCCAAGGTGTTTTTTAGTCCTCTCTGCCTTTCTTCTGCTTGAGCCCAGGGTAATGGGGGCCGAAATATTTTCATATGTGATCTTCTTAAGAGCTCTTTTTCTCCAGCTGTTTCTCTCTGGCTAGCAAGAAACCCTGTGGCTTTTCACTTTTCACAGCTGGATACTATTTTACTTTCTACTCTGTTGCTGTAGTCTGGGAAGCCCAGGCGGGGTTTAGACCCTGCCCTTCTCAGGGGGATTTCCTGGCCGCTGAGCTGTTTCTCAGTCCCTTCAGCTGCCACTTGTGGGAGCCCAGCCAGCCCTTTCGTGTCTCTGCACTTCCTACTGGTCATGTTGTGATGTAGTGGCCCTTTTTTCTCACCGTGGTTATAAGACTTCTCCCCAGCTAGTGTTCAGTTGGTTATTCCAGATAAGTTCTCCATAATTAAGTTGTAAATTCAGACTTCTCCTGGGAGGAGGTTAGTGTAGCCTCCACTTACTCCTCTGCCATCTTGGATCCCTGTCTCTGTTTCTTTATTCACATGCCTGGTTCCCCACTGCTTAGTGATCTGCTGGAATGATATTGTAGAAGTTTTTCAGAAGACTTCATTTAGGTTTAAATAATCTCAGCAGCAGTTGTTGACTGTATACATCCCCCAAGGTAGAACCTTCCTAGGGCATTGAGTGCTAGGGGAGGTTCATAGCTGGGAGATGGTGGGATTGTATTCTCAGAGAGAGGGCCTGTGTATCCCAAGGCAGAGAAGGCAAGGTCTCCCTGCAGGGCTTTCTTAAGCTCTGCTGACTGACTCGAGAAGAGGAAGTCTCTATGAAAGCACGAGTACAACCTATAAGACTTCATACAGTCTATTCTAAATGTTATTTAATTCTGCAGTATCATCTCGTTTCTTCTTAGCACTTGCTGTACATCTATTTTTTCCTAAAAGATAACAAATAAATATATAGAAAAAACTGATAGAAATATGAGGCATGGCACAGAAGAATCCCTAAGTAAAATCTTACTTCAATCTAACTTATCCAAATACAAATATTTAATTGTATGTTCATATATTTATATATCAGTTTTTATTATATTTCACCTCTTACTTGGTTTACAATATGTGTCATTTATATTAATTTCTATTTTAACTGATGTTAACATTGCTTATCTTCATATAAAACAATAAGATGCCAGCCTTCTATAGGATTTATAAAAATTATATATATATGTACATATACTATATATAATATATTAACATAATATTATATATTATTGTATAAATATAATAAATATTGTGTTAATACACAAATATAATTTTATAATATATTATTTATATTAATACATTTATTTTATATTAACATTAAAATATAATACCTGTTACATATGTACATATTTGTTAGATTGGCATATTTTTATTCTGCCAGTGGCTGGCAAGGTACTTGATATGTAGTGTAAACTCAATATATTTCTGTTGAATGACTGAGTGAATGGATGACTGTTCAAATAACTTTAATTTCTCTGTAGCTTCTGACAAAGTTCTGAGAAAGAAAAATTGTTCTGTGTTTAAAATAAACATCAATCAAACAACCCTTTTTGAATACCTCATCTATTAATACAGAAAGAAAATGACACCTAGATAAGGGTGTAATGGAGGATAAATATCTTGACATCATCCTTCAAGGTTATTGAGGTTCCCAGAATACCTTATTTACCTTTATCACCTCCTATGGCTAGAGCACACCCACTCAAATCTCTAACTTCAACTACAACTGGAACTTCTCTTGGGATAATCCTATTTAAGTTGGCTACCTAATGCATAAAAATGTATTTTGGGGATTTTTAATTTGCTACATCTGTTAGTTCTGAGGAAGAGGCTGATAATGGAGGCTCCTTCTGAGACTATTTTGATGTAATGTTATTTCAATTCTGTTCAATGCTAAAAAATACAAAAGTTAAAAGGAATTTAACCCCTCTGAGAAGTGAGACTGCAGTTCCTCCAAATCCTGGCATCATATAGATGCCATCCCATTACCTCCAAGGGACTCAGCCATGTTTCTAGCTTCTGCCTAGTGACCCCCAACTGCAATGCATTAGGATTATCAAGGTGTTTAAAACCAACACTTCTTAGCCCGTGAACATTCTGTGGTAGCCTTTTACATTGAGTAAGTGTGACTTGCAGGATGTCATAGAAATTACCTTTATTTTTCTCACTAAGATCTTTAAAATCTACTTAGGGCTAAGGCATGTCTGGTTTCTCTGAAATCTTTTAAACATTAAAAAGTACTCCAGTTATATTTTAATAACAGTCTCAGTTATTGAAATATCCAATCTTGTGTAGTAACCATGAATTCTTTATCATTGGGGATCTCCCATCCTTCCTTAAAATACTCAGTGCTTCTCCCCTTGTGAGTCAATTGGGATCCCTCCTTCATTTGCCAAGTTTATGCTTTCTCTGGCCCCTTTAACCCAGTGGCATTCTCCATTCTTGGAAAGTTTTTTACAGAAGCCATGTGTTCTCTGTTTCAGTTTGTATTGGTTACTATCTATACCAGTTAAACTGCTGTCAGTTTTGACCTTATGTTTATTACCATAAAGAAAATCCATTTGCCTCTCTTTTGTTGGATCCTCTGTTTTCTGGATCCCTAGAAGTTTGTATTAAGTGGCACTATTCAGCTGAGAAAGAATGCATCAATCTCCTTTCAATTCTTCACTACATGTTATTTGCATACCATAAGTATATGAAAACATATTCATTTTTCATTCAAACTGGATTGCTGTTACATAAAAGTTCTCAGGGCTGAGAGACCATAGGAAAGGGCTGACAACTCTATCATTATATCAAGAGTTTCCTAAGGGAACTTACATACTAGTAAGTCTTGGCTGGTGGCCAGTCAACATGGATATCCTTCCCACTATATGGAAGATGCTAAGAAGTTATATAAAACAGGACAGGATGGATAGGGGTACTGGGGTGTGAGCCACCCCAGATAAAGATAAAAGGCCTTACCTGTTTGTTTGTGGTGGGGCAATGGCCTGTTCCAGTAACCAGCATAAATCAATTCATTGTGGGACTCAGGAGAGAGATCAATCAGCCTGGGCCTGCGGGGATGGAGGGTTTTTTCTGGACATAACCTCTGTTCCTATCAGAATCTAGATGGTGGGTCTGGCAGTGGTAAGGGAGCAGTCTCTATATGAGATATTCTCTCTTCCACAACTGTGAATCAGGCTAGGTATAGGGTTATAGATTGGAAACCTGGCTGCAATATGTGCTACCTATTTGAGTTTTTGAAAATTTGCTATGAGAGGTATGTGTATGTCTATGCATGTGTGTGTGTATGGATGAGTGATTGTAACTTGGAAGTTTTATGGTTTTTTTATTCCTACATTATAGTCTTAAATTTTCTTATTATGTGACTTAAGGTAGATCATTTTTCACATACTTTACTGAACACTAAGTGGCTAACTCAATTTGGAAACTCATATTCTGGAAGTTTTTTTTTTTACTTCATTTTTAAAAGTTTCTCCCACACACCAAATTCTTTCTTTCTCTTTCTGGGTCTCTTCTTCCACAAATGTGAAATCCCCTAGATTGATACTCTAATATCTTAGTTTCTCTCCTATTTCCTATATCTGAGTTTACTGTATAGCCTAAGAGTGTTGGAGACTGGCAACATCAGTGTCAATTGCAAATTTGTTAAAAACACACAATCTTCTGCCCACCCAGGTATCCTGAATCAGAATTTGCATTTGGTCAAATCCCCCAAGTTATTTGTATATGCATTAAAATTTGAAAAGTACTGCTCTAGCTAGAACTGCTGTGAATTTGTGCTTCAGTCATTATGTAGAATTTTAAAATTTCTGCTGCCACATTTTTTATGTCACTGGTCTTCTTTGTTTTCTGACTATTCCATTTTATAATAGCATTCTTCCTTTGTTTTGCAAAGAAAATATCTAATTTACCTCTCTGATAATATAATTATATATTTTGAAGCTTTCTCCCCCACTCTTGCATGGTCTCTGCTTCTTTAAATTTCTTAATCTGTTCATTTGTTTTGGTCTCTGTCATTCATGTTATAGTTATTTTCTTAAATATCTAGTAATTTGATTTTTTATTTTTAAAGTGAATAAAGTGAGCGGCAGCTTTGTGTGTGTTTTGGGTTTGTTGGAATGAAGATGAAGTGGGTGCATGCCTGGTCTTACATCAATTAGTAAAGGGTTTTGGGTTTTGGCTTTATTTTTCTTAAATCAGTCTATTCTACCAGGTTTATAAGCCTGAATGTTAACAGCATTCTGGTGACTTTTGGGAAGAAAACCAAGGGGCAATCACCATTCATAACACAGATTGTAGTTAAATTACTTTGTATTAAGATCAAATAACCTTCTTCAGTCTGCCCCGTGTTCCTGAACTCAAAGCCTGTAGTATCAACACATTAGAGACTAACTAATCTGTTTGTCACAGAGGAGGGGTAGAAAAGAAATGTTGCTGGTTGGTGTGTGGGATCTCGCAGTTTAAATGCCCCAAGTACCAATTTTCTTGTGTTTAGCATCACCCAACATCCTCAGCTTTGGATGTACTACAATAATTCCCAATCTTTCTGAAGTTTGGGACCACAAGTCATTTATCTTGTTTTTCTTCTGCAGATATTTAATATTCAGCTTTTCAAACTCTAATAAAACAGTTGCTATTCCTTTCTCAGCTTCATATATTCAAAAATTTTGCTGCTGTGTCTTATCTCTGGCACCTCTTTTACCATTTTTGTCCTTGAATTTATACTTTGCATTTGTTATCATTTCAGTGAGGAAAATTATAGGACAAATATTTTTAAAGTTTGTGTTTCATGTTCCTTGTTTATGAGGGTGTCTTTTTTCTTACTTTTATCTTTTTAGCAATCCTGTCCCCTAGTGAGCTAAGAAAGGAGTTTGTGAAAGATAATATGCTTGGCCAAGGTAAAAAAAACTACTAAAGATATTCAGCTTGAAGCCACATTTTCTGACTTCATGTCCTCTGGTCTTTCTACTATTCTCTATATCATGGCTGGGTGAGCAAACCACAGACCATGAGTCAAATCTGGCCCACTGTATGTTTTGTTAATAATATTTTATTGAAGCGCAGTCAACAAATCTGTTTATGTATTATCTATGGCAGCTTCCACATTATAGTTGAGTATATCCAAAGAGACCAAAATATTTACTATTCAAACCTTTGCAGAAAATGTTTGCCAATCCTTTCTCTAAATCCTTACATGGATACAATCTTTCATTACCTTTTTTACTAGCCCTGTCTGCACCTTTGCACATAGTCGCACCTCGGGAAAAATGAACATCTCCATCCATCTCACTGCACTTCACTCTATTTGGTGCGCACATGTGTGTGCATGTGTTGTTCAACCAACTCCTTAAATAATTGCATAAGATATATAAACTCTAGTTTGAATTAGTCTCCAACTTATCCAGAGGCATTTTTTTTAAGTTTTAATTTATATTTTGCTCATAAAAATATTTATAACTGTCAAGGTACCTGGTAGATTTTTGGCAAAGGACATTTGGACACTTCCTTAACCTCTTTATGCAAAATGCTTTGCACATTTGATAATTTTAGATTGTGACCACCATCTGGATTTGGTCAAACAACATAATTATGTCCTTACTAACCAAATAGAAGCATCTGTTATATCTGTGTATCTTGTTAAACACTAAGTCATACTGGTCTTGCTAAAAACAACACATTTAAACAAATTCTTAGGCTCTATCTCATTTATCTGATAATTAATTTATATGACTCTTTTTCTATGTTTGTACCCACAAATAAGGTATATATGAAAGTAGTCTATTTATTGGCACAAATAGATATTCTACAACATGCATTTCACAATTGTAATATTCTTAATGTTTTCATTTTGTGTCTCATTAGGAGCAATGTTTTTAATTTAAGGCATGGCTGTGATGAAGAGTTTTCATGTAAATAATCCAAACCACAGAAAAATGTAATTTCCAGCATGATGGAATTTATTGTGTCACCATCAAAAGATCATTCTTTGGCAATTAACTGCAATATAATAAAACCTCACATTCCAAAAATAATTAGCCAGTAATGTAGGACTACATTTCAAAGCAGAAAGAACAACTAAATGTATTGAAATAATTCTGCTTGACAAACTGTTACCAGAAAGGCATTTGAGCTGACTGAGAAAGAATAAGCATAGAATATTATATGTAGCATTTTACAAAACAAAGATAGGGTGGTTTAGCACCTGAACTGCATTCAAAGTAACTGATTTTTACTCTCATCTCTGCACTAATTTGTTCTATGACATTTACTCATCATAGGTATCAGTTCTATTACAAAAAAGGTAAAACACAAACTAACAAAAACTTGTGAGTTGAATTGGGTGATGTTATAGAGTCCTTCTGGCTCTCTCAAATTTTAAGTCCTAGCTATACCATTTACTGATAATTCTGTTAAAAATAATATAGGAATAATTATGTAAGCTTAGTGTTCAAAGAAAATTCTCACCACATAGCCTGTTTTAATAATGAGTGAGAATATTTCCCCATTCTGAAGATTTATGATCAGATCATGCATAGTATTGAGCACCTTGTGACACTAATAAATGTACCTTGATGTTTTGGTTCTGTTTGTGTTCCATTAAAATAACACTAATGACTTGTCTAATAATTCAGGTATTCCAGACATAATGAATGCATTTACTGATGATTTTTGCATACCTGAACCCCAAAAAGTAACAAGTCTGAGCAACATTTAAATATAATGTTGATGCAAAATTAATGTCCAATTTCGAGGTCTATTTTAAAAATGAGAAAGCCCATGATTATGAAAACATTTATTCATTAACATAACCTCCTTTTCTTTCTAGAACCACATTCCATATGTCAACTAGCTTATAAATGCCACGCTTGTAAAATTCTTTAGGTTTTGAAGCAAAATATGAATCCAATTCATTTTCAGCCTCTTCTCTTGATGTCAACCTAAGACCATAAAAATGGTTCTGTAGTCCCCAAAACAAGTGATAATCAGAAGGAGCAAGGTCAGGAGAATATGGAGGATGAAGCAATATTTCCCATCCAAGCTCCTTCAAAAAATTTTTTGGTGAGTTGAGCTGTGTGAGGATGAGCATTATTGTGATGGAAGATAACACCCTTTCTGTTGACTAAGGAGGGTCACTTGATTCAAAGTTGCTTTCAAATGATAAAGTTGTTCACAATAAAAATTAGCAGTAATTGTTTAATTGTTGTCTAACAGTTCATAATGGACAATGCCTTCCATATTCCACCATACGCTCAACATGACCTTCTTTGGATGAAGTCCTCCTCTTGGTTGTTGAACTCTTCTTCCTCCTCAACTGATCCACAATTAGTGGCATTTAACATTATGGTAAAGGATCCATTTCTCAGCACCTGTAACAAACCTACCTAAATATGGTGCCTGAAGGTGTCGTGAAAACAATAATTCACAACAAGCAACACACTGTTGCAGATTCTCTGGAGAAAGTTTGTGTGTGACCCATTTTTCAACTACTGAAACCTCTCCGATCCTTTTCAGTTGGTGTAGCACAGTTGTATAAGCTATGTTAAACTGTTCTGCAAATTCTGTAGAGGTAATGGTGGGGTTTTCTGTGACAACAGCTTCTAACACTTTGCAATCAAGTTTTTTTGGTCGACCTCTTTTGGCTCATTTTTCAGGTTGAAATCTCCACTTCAGAAATGGGAAAACTACCTCCTGCAATTTTTTTTCAATCACTGCATCATCCCCATAAGTGCTCTGAATAGACTGTGCTGCTGTACTTGCATTGGCACCCTTATGAAACTCACAGAGTAAAACATTTCTAATGTGGTCTTTAGATGGGACGAACATTGGTGCAAATATTGTGGATGATTATGAACAATACTTTGATAATCTGAAAAAATAAGGTATACATTAGTCACTGTAACATCAAAAAATTATAAGAAGAGCACAAATTTAATGAATACTATCTAAAACTTTCTTTTAAAAAGGTCTGACATTACTTTTGCACCAACCTGATATTTACTATTTTATACTGAGAAAAAATATTGAACATTAAAAATGAAGTTCATCATAAATTCCAAAACCACTGTGTGAATTATCAGAACTTTAATGAGATACTTGTACAGAGTTTGATCAGGGGTCTCCAATAACTGACTATTGTAGGCAAAAGCAACACTTGCAAAGGTGATGAAACATTGAAAGGCAAATAATTACCATTTCTCAGAAAGGAATGTTAGTCACTACTTCTTCAAGAGAATATTATTTTTTATTTTACTAACATTGGTTATTGGGAGCTAGAGAAAAATAACTCTGATAGCAGGCCCATGGTACACATAGCCCTAGATATAGTTTCAGTTTCAGAGGGAATTTTTCATAGAGCAAAACGCTTACATTAAAAATCCTGAGGAAAAGGAAAAAGAGACATACTTCCTAAGTAAAGAGAATTAGTGAGTCAGCCAAATCAGGAAGCAGCTTACAGAAGTGCACCTCTCAACAAAGACCTAAGGGAATGGCTCTTTGTTATAATATCCAAAAAGGGGGAAAAAAATCACAAACTGAGCATCCTTGTCTGAACCAAGTGTGTCTTGTTGGATAGTATATGATTAACCATGTGCCTATTAAAATACACTGAAAGCAGTTTACATTGTGTTATAAAATAATTCTAAGGCTTTATATTTTTAGAACAGTTTTAGATTCACAGCAAGACTGAGAGGGAGATACAGAGATTTCTTGATATTCCCTGCCCTCACAAATGTGTAACTTTCATTACTCACACCCCCTGCCAGAGTCATTCATTTGTTACAAGTGATTAACCAAAACTGACACGTCATCATCACCCAAAGTGAATAGTTTACCTTAGAGTTTGACTCTTGCTGTTGTATTTTCTGTGGATTTGGACATATAATTCCAGGTAGCCTTCATTATAGTAGCATACAGAGATTTTTACTGCCCTAAAATCCTGTGTTCCACCTATTCAACTTTCCTGTTTGCCTATCCCAGCCCGTGGAAAACACCAATCTTTTTACTGTCTCCATCATTTCACCTTTTCCAGAATGTCATATAATTGGAATCATATAGTATGTAGTCTTTTCAGACTGGCTTCTTTAGTAATATGCATTTATGTTTTCTCCAAGTGTTTTCATGACTTGAAAGCCTATTTGTATTTTAGCACCAAATAATTTTCTAACACCTAGTACCTATGACTGTGACTTTATTTAGAAATGAGGTCATACTCTACAAGAGTGGGCCCTAATCCATAATGACTGGTGTCTTCATAAGAACAGAAATCAGACGTAGACACAAAGGTAAAACACCACTTGAAGATGAAAAAGATAGTTGTTTTGTAGCAGTAAACTAAGAAATAACAAGGATTGAAGACCACCATTAAAAACTAAAAAGAGGCAAGTAAGGATTCTACTCAAAATCTCAGATGGATCATGGCCTTGCTTGGCTTATAAATTTCTGTTATATAAACCCCAAACTATGAGAGAATATCTTTCTGTTATTTTAAACCACATAGTTTGTAGTATTTTATTATTGCAAGTATGAGTTAATATAAATATGGAAATTAATTGTAAAAAGTTCAGATAATCAGACATCTTCCATATAAGAATAGTTTCATTAACAATGACTACCTTGAGAACAAAGAACATAAGGTGACAATATGAGATAAACAACATTGGAATTAAATAAATCTTGAGAGTGATTTTTTCAATCTCTTTTTAATCCCCCACAAGATAAACAGTTGATTTCTATGATAGAGACTATACAGGAATCCAAACTGCATTATTTTTTGTCTAACATGTATATTGATCAGTCTCATTTTAAGTCATGAATATCATATATTATCTCTCAAAAACCTGAAATAAGCCTTAGTTTCACAGTCAAGTCAATGTAGGAGTTTATTTAAGATTACTTTGTATGCATTCTGGAAAACATTAGTGTAAAGTATTTTTGATCTCATGTGGGGAGTAAAAATCCATTATGTAGAAAATAGTAATAACATTTTTGGTTAGGGAAAGAATTGCTGGCAGCACGTTGAATAAATGTGCTATGTTAATCATGCTTGTTTGCCATTGTTTTAGTATGTAAAACTAGATGCCATTAAATATTGACATTCTTCAAATTTAAGATATTAAAATCCTTCTACAAATCTGAACTGACATAGAAACAACAAAATAAACAAATCCAAAATTGTAGTTAGAAAATTTAATATTCTTCTTTTGGAAACTTACAAAACAACTAGACAAAAATTAGTAGGTATACAGAGGATATAAATAACACTACGAGATAAATGCCTTGACCTAATTTACACTTATGAAGCACTACATCTAACAGTAAAATACACATTCTTTTCAAGAACATATGAAATGTTCACAAGTGTATACTCTTTGCCTATAATAGAATTATGTTAGAAAGCCATAAAACAAAATACCTAAACCCCCCCAATATTTGAAAATTAAATAACTCACGTCTGCATGACCAGTGATACACAAATAAAGAAATATTGGGTTGGCCAAAAAAAAGTTGGCTCTAATAGCACTTAGTTGCCTTTAACTATATCCAGAACAAATTTGTTAAATTTTATTGTGACAGCTGTCATATCAGAGTACATAAAAAAAAAATATATCAGCTCTGGCTAGTGTGGCTCAGTGAATTGAGTGCTGGTCTGAAAACTGAAGGGTTACCAGTTGTGAAGTGCTATATAAGAAAATAAAAATGTTTTAAAAGCAATGATCTAAGTTTGTACCTAAAAGAAATTTATAAAAGATAACTAAATTAACTCAACATAAGTAGAAGGTAGAAAATTGTCTTTATAAAGAAAGAAATCAGTGCAACAGAAAGTGGATAATGGAAAAAGAATCAAAATCAAATTGCACTTTTTAAAGTTTTAAAATTGGTAAACCTATAGAAAGGCTAAACAAAAGAGAGAAAACAAATAACCAATGTCAGAAATGAAGGAGGAGATATGACCAAAACTCCTGTGCTCTTGAAACAAGAAATATGATGAACAAAACCTATGTCAATGAATCTGGCAACTCAGATACAATAGAAAATTTAGTCTTTTAAAAAATAACTTTACAAAAAGATGAAATAGAAAATTTGAATAATTTTTCTTTAAAAAATAAGTTTGAATCAGCAAAAACCTTCCCATAAAGTAAACACCAAGTTCAGACGGTTTCACTGGTGATTACCAGTTGCACATGACAACTTGCAAAATATACAGAAAAAGGAACATTTCCCAGCTGGTCTTATGTTGCTGGCATAATCCTAATACCAAAACCTGATGTTAGAGAAATTAAAAATTTGGACTAAAATCTCTAAAAGTATAGATTTAAACATTTTAAAGAACATGTGAAGGAGAGGTGACTTCCAGCCAAGATGGACGCCTAGACAGACCTGCTGCATCTCCCTCCACAACAAAGAGTGAATACAACTACCTCAAAACTAGAGACAACCAGAAATTCCAGAAAACCGAGCTGCATGGAAGCGCAACAAACAAAGATATAAGGAAGAAATACTCATCCAGAGAGGTAGGAAAGGCGGAGCCGGGATGGAGAGGACCCAGTGTGGTGGCGGCAGCAGTGGCATCAGTGGCAGGTTGGCCGAAAGCGTAATCACACTTTTTAAGGGGAGGGACACCTGGGGAGTGCTCTCAGCATCAGACCAGACCATGCAGCTCAAGGTTCCAGTGCCAGGGAAAGTCGAGTCTCATTGCTTCTGACTGTGCAAACCAGTGGGGATTGGGGTGGAGGAAAAAACTGTCTGTCTCTCAGCAGAGTCCACTTATTTAAATGGCCCCCAAAGTCCTAGAATGTCTGTAGGCTCACTCACTCTGGTAACCACAGCCAGAACAACAACTAGAGAGGAGCCAGTTACATATAAAGTGGGAAAAGTGCCTGGAAAAAGGGGAAGTGCTGAGCAAGAAGCATTGTTCCCTCTCAATTCCCACCCCCACCTACAGCACCACAATATGGTGAAACGGGTCGCCCTGTACTGACAAATTCCTAAGGCTCCACCCCTTATAATATAATAGGATCAACAGCTCTATGTAAGACACAGAGGCAAATGAACACAGTAGCCTGTCAAGATGAGGAGACAGAGAAGTATGAACCCAAAGGGGGAGTGGATCAAGGTTCCAGTGGGAGAACTAAGCAATGAGGAGATAGCCAACCTAACAGACCAGGAGATTGCCAACATAACAGATGCAGAGTTCAAAACACTAGTGATAAAGATGCTCACAGGCTTGAGAGATGTGGTCAAGTATGGCAAACAAATAAGGGAAGAAGTGAAGGCTTTACTAAATTAAATGAAGGAAAATTCACACAAAACCAGTGGTAAAGAAAAGGAAACCTGGGTTCAAATTAATGATTTGGAACATAAGGAAGAAGTAAAACAGTCAACCAGACAGAATGAAGAAACAAGAATTGGA
The DNA here is from genome assembly GCF_987537825.1 of Furipterus horrens. Lineage (NCBI taxonomy): Eukaryota > Metazoa > Chordata > Mammalia > Chiroptera > Furipteridae > Furipterus > Furipterus horrens. The sequence continues at coordinate 161,445,245 of NW_028327172.1, read as the reverse complement.
AAAAAATGAGGAGAGACTTAGGAACCTCTGAGACAACTTTAAACATGCCAAGGTCTGAACCAAAGGGGTAACAGAAGAAGAGGAAGAGCAAAAATTTGAAAACTTTTGTGAGAAAATAGTGAAGGAAAACTACCAAAATTTGATGAAAGAAATAGAAATACAAGTCCAGGAAGTACGAAAGTTCAAAACAAGCTAGATCCAAAGAGGACCAACCCAGCCACATCATAATTAAAATGCCAAAGGTGAAAGATAAAGATAAAATCTTAAAAGCAGCAAGAGAAAAGCAGAGAGTTACCTACAAAGAAGTGCCTATAAGACTATCAGCTGATTTATCAAAAGAAACTTGGCAGACAAGAAGAGACTGGCAAGAATTATTCAGTGTGATGAAAAGCAAGGACCTACAACCAAGATTACTCTATCCAGCAAAGCTATCATTTAGAATGGAAGGGCAGTTGAAGTGCTTCCAAGACAAGGTAAGGCTAAAAGAGTTCATTATCACCAAGCCATTATCATATGAAATGCTAAAGGGAATCATTTAAGAAAAAAAAGATCAAAATTATCAACACTAAAATGACAAAAAAACTCACAACTATCAACAACTGAGTCTAAAAATAAAAACAAAATCCAACTAAGTAAACCAGAATAGAACAGATTCATAGGTATGGGGATCATTTGGAGGGTTATCAGCTGGGACGGTGAAGAGGGAGAAATGGGGAAATGGTATAGGGATTAAGAAGCATAATTGTTTGATACAAAATAGACAGGAGGAAGTTAAGAATAATATAGGAAAAGGTGAAGCCAAAGAACTTATATGCATGACCCATAGACGTGAACTAAGTGGGGTGGGATTGCTGAAGGGAAGGGGGGTACTGGGTGGAGGCAAAGAAAAGAAAAGAAAATTGGGACTACTGTACTATAACAACATAATCAATAAAATTACTAAAAAAAAGGGAATATGTCGACAACTAACATCAATAATATATAAAATACTAATTCATCACTATAAAGTGGAGTTTGTAAGATCAAAAAATGCAAGATTTGCTTAAAAATGAAAGCCACTCAGAAGTTTAAAAAAATCATATCAAATCATCTAAATACATGCAGAATAAAACATCTGACAAAAGGCAATATCTATGAAGATTTTTTTAAAAGATGAATGCAGGAAAACATATTTAAAAAATAGGAAGCAAAGGGAATCAGTGAAGAATTATAACTAACAGAAATAATTATTGGTGAAATAGTAAATGTGGCCCCACCCATGTCAGGAAAAAGATAAAGAAGTTAATTCTTGGCAATTCTATTCAACATTTTAGTAGTTCTATATAATATAAATGGGTATGAAAGTAATGAAAAGCTTCAAGTTTAGATATAAGAAGTAAAAATTCACTGTTCACAAATGGCAAATTTATTATGTAAAAAAACCTAAGGAGTATGTAAAACAACTACTTGAATTAATAAATTAATTTAGCACAACACAGTGGAAAAGTCAATTATATTTTAATTATTAACAGCAAATAATTAAAAATAAAATATTTATGTATAAAAGCTTCAAAAATATAAAATTAACGAGATATTTAAGAGCATTACATCATAATTAGAAATTATTACCAAAATAAAATGAAGAAATTAATTAATGGAGATATATACTATGTTTTGGATTGGAATACCCAATATTGTTAGGTGTCAATTCAAATTTTCCCTAATCAATTTGTGAGTTCAACATAATCTTAGTCATAATCATAGCAAGTTCTGTAAGAAAATTAACAAGGTTATTAAAATTTTATATGGAAGTTCAAATAACTTCAAGGAGACAAAAAAAAAAACATGGAAAAGAATAATAAAAGTAGAAACCTTGTAACACCTGGCTTCACTATATAATTTAGACCAACAGTAATGAAGACATTATGATACTGGCAAAAGAAGAGTAAACTCTCTGTGAGTGCCAGGCCTCTCCATGGGCGCCTCTGGCCTGGACTCTGGGACAGTTGCAGATTTAGTGCATCTGTGGGAACAGGTGAGCCAGGGATATTTCTATGTCACCATTTTGAACCAGAATCCCAGGACACTCCATCTTACAGGAAGCATAGGATGTAGGATTTCTTGCTGGCCTGAGAGAAACAGCTGGAGAAAAAGAGCTCTTAAGCGGATCATGTACAAAAATATTTTGGCACCCACTTACCCTGGGCAGAGAGGACCAGAGATGCTTGGGGAAAATTTGGGGTGGTGGCTTTGAGGGGAGAACTGAGGGAGCAGCTAAACAGTCCCAGTGCTGACTCACTCTCCATACTTCAGGCAGACCATTCCCCTTCAAGTGGCAACAGACTGAGGGGAAGCAAAAGCCCTGCCTACAGAAATTACGATGCCCCACCTCAGTCCTTATGCCTGACAGCTGATCACAGATTGAATAGATTAACAACTAAAGGAGACAGACAAAGGCAGACTATCTCTGATAGTCTCCAACAGGCTTCCTAGGCCCAGACTGGTACACTATCTGATGCCACCATGGGCAGATCCAGGAAGTGCAGATCGTTCTAAGAAGGAACAAGAAACAAGAAGAGTCACAAAAATGGGGAGACAGAAAAACAACCTCCATTGAAAGGAAAGGAAGAATCCCCAGAAAGAGTGTTAAATGAAATAGAAGAAAGCAAATTATTAGACATGGAATTCAAAAGATGGATTATAGGGAAGTTCAATGAGCTCAGTGAGCTCAAAGAAAACTTACAAAGAACTCCAGGGAAACTACAAGGAACTCCAGGGAAACTACAAGGAACTTACTGAGACTTACACCAGCATGAAAAAGGACATAGGAGCTATCAATAAGAGCCAAGAGGAAATGAAGAATACAATTTCAGAATTGAAGAACACAGTAGAAGGAATGAGAAGCAAGCTAGAGGTAGCATAAGATTGGGTCAGTGAGCTGGAGGACATTGTAGGAAAAAATTCCCAGACATTGCTACAAAATAAAAAAAGACTGGAAAAGAATGAAGAGGTTTTAAGACAGCTGCAGGACAACATGAAATATAATAATATCCATATCATAGGAATTCCAGAAGGAGAAGAAGAGGAGCAAGGGATAGAAGACCTCTTTGAAAAACTAATGAGAGAAAACTTCCCTAACATGGTGAGAGAAAGAGTCATGCAAGTCCAGAAAGTACAGAGGGTCCCAATGAAGATGAATTCAAACAGACCCAGTTGAAGACACATCATAATTAAAATGGCAACATTCAAAGACAAAGAGAGAATCCTAAAAGCAGCAAGAGAGAAAAAGCTAATACCACACAAGGGAGCTCCAATAAGGCTAGCATCATTCTCAACAGAGACACTGCAAGCCAGAAGGGAATGGCAAAAAGTATTCAAAGCAATGAAAAACAAAGACTAACAACCAAGAATACTTTACCCAGCAAGGCTCTCATTCAATATGGAAGGTGAAATAAGGAGCTTCCCAGACAAAAGAAGGCTAAAAAAAATACATCTCCACCAAACCAGCATTGCAAGAGATGCTAAAAGGTCTGCTTTAAGAAGATGAAGAAACAGAGAGAGACAGAGAGGAACACAAGTACAAAGGGGGAAAATGACAATGAATAAGTACCTATCGATAATAACCTTAAATGTATATGGATTAAATGCATCAATCAAACCTGACTGGTGTGGCTCAGTGATTGAGCATCGGCCTGCGAACCAAGTGTCACTGGTTCGATTACCAGTCAGGGCACATAACTAGGTTGCATGTCAGGTCCCCAGTTGGGGGCGCGAGTGAGAGGTAACCACACAGTGATGTTTCTCTTCCTCTCTATCTCCTTTCCCCTCTCTCTATAAATAAATAAATAAATAAATAAATAAATAAACAAACAAACAAACAAACAAACAAAGACATAGGGTAACTGAATGGATTAGAAAGCATGACCCACATATATCCTGTCTACAAGAGACCCACCTTAGAACAAACGGTCTACACCAACTGAAAGTGAAGGGATGGAACAAAGTGATTCAAGCAAATAGACATGAAATTAAAAAGCTGGGGTAGGAATACTTATATCAGACAAAACAGATTTCACAGCAAAGGCCATAAAAAGAGACAATGAAGGACATTTCATGATACTTAAGGGGAAAATCCATCAAGAAGATATAATCAGAAGATGGCAGAAGAGTAAGGGGAGGCTGCACTTTCTTGCTCCCAAAAACTGTCTGTAGTTTGAACTAATTGCAAGAACTTCTCAGTCAACATCTGGATACTGGCAGGAGTTGAGCCTTGGCACTGCTGGATCAGCGAAGACCATCTGGGAGTGACGTGTTTGGTGAGGATAGTGGAGGGAAAAGGGATGAGATGGGATTTCTGACTGGGTTTGCTTCCCAAGCTGCAGCTAGAAGTACACAAAGACTTTTTAGTGACCACAGGTTACTTCAGAGAAGAATTGGGAAGAGCCAGGAATGGGCCAGGTGGTATCTGGCGTTGAGAGGCAAGAAACAGTGTACTGCTGTGTATGTATGAATGTGTTTTTCCTTTTTGTTTTCTCTTTTGTCTTTTGTGGAAGGAGGAGGAGAGGTTAGGGGTGGGACTAGATTCTTGAGGAGTGCAGGTGCAGAAGCGCACTCGCCCACTCCCCAACGCTCCCACTGGGTCATACGAGTGTGCACAGGGAGGTGCCCCCGTCTGTTGGCCCAGGCGCACAACCAAGTGGCTGGCTGTAGAGCCCAGGTGCCCCTCGGGCCCACCTCAACAGGTACAAAATCAACATGCCTGCTGCCAGGCACAGATGCCCACCTCCACTGTCCTCAGGTGCCTGCGGCCCCACCCCAACAGGTGCAAACTTAACTCCCGTGCATGCAGTCCACTGTGCTCAGGTACCCCTGGCCTGCCCCAATAGGCACCAAACCAACGGGCCGGCCACTTGCCCAGGTGCTACTTGCACATGCCCCAGTGGGCACAAGAACAGCTGGCTGGCCATAGCTCACAGATGCCCACCTCCACCGTGCACAGTTGTCTGGGTACCTGCCCCAATGGGAGAAAAACCAACTCCCCTGGGTGTGGCTCAGCAGGCACTAGGCTCGTGTGCCGGCCACTACACGCAAGCACCCTGGCCCACTCCAATAGGTGCCAAACAAATGCTCTGGCCACCGCACATGGGTGCCACCCGGGCGCAACCCAATGGGCGTGAGGCTAGCGCACCCAATACCACAAGCAGGTGCACACTGCAGCCGCCATGCCCAGGCACCTCTGGCCCACCGCAATAGGTGCCAAACCAACATGCTGTCCAATGCACCCAGGTGCCACCCAGGCATGCCCCAGCAGACACAAGACCAGAGGGCTGGCTGCTGCATATATGGACCCACCACTGCCACACACAGGTGCCCGTGGTCCAGCCCCAATGGACACAAAACCAGCTCACCAGCCACCACACATGGGCACAGGCACCACCTGGACCCACCCAAAGAGGAGTGAAACCAACGTGCCACCCACGCCAATAGGCCCACAACAAACCTGCCCACCAGCAAGTTGAGGCCTCCCCCTTTGCTGGAACAGGAGAGCAAGCAGTCTACCTTGGATCCATGCGCCCCAGTGCGCAGTGGGTCAACCTGCCCCTGGCCTTCATGAGGGAATGCACTCGCCTCTGGCTGAGAAAAGACAGTGAAATGAACTAGGGGCACTTTGTAACAAGTTTCAGATGCTGGCTCTTGAGAAAAGAGCTGGGAGAGCAGCAGACTAGGTCCCAGTACAGAAGCATTCCAAGTGCTATAGGAGAAATCACTTAAGCAGACTGCTCCTCTCCAGGTGGCATCAACTGGAGACAGCAGATCAACAACTGTATACAAGAAGTTCACACCATAAAGGCAGAAAATAGAAACAGATCAATCTAAAAAGCAAAACAAGACCAGTGCCCAAAATGGGGAGGTGGACTAAAACACCACCAAACAGAAACAACACTCCACCAAAAAGAAAGGAGGAATTCCCAGAAGGAGGGATAGATGACATAGAAGCAACAAGCTGTCAGACATGGAAGTCAAGACAATAGTAATGAGGAAGCTCAATGAACTCGACAAACTCAAAGAAAACTATAATGAACTCCAGGGGAACTATAAAGAGCTCCAGGGAAGGTATAAGGAACTTACTGAGAACTACAGTAGCATAAAAAAGAACATAGGAACTATCAACAAGAACAGGAAGAAATGAAGAATACAATTTCTGAACTGAACAACGCAGCAGAATCAATCAAAAACAGGCTAAATGAAGCAGAGGACTGGATCAGTGGGTTAGAGAACAACATAGAAAGAAATTCCCAAACAATGCAACAAAATGAAAAAAGACTGAAAAAGAGTGGAGAGCATTTAGGAGAACTGCAGGACAACATGAGACAAAACAACATTCAAATCATAGGGATAAAAGAAGAAGAAGAAGAGGAGCAAAGGATAAAAAACCTCTTTGAAAAACTAATGACTGAAAATTTTCCTGACTAGAGAGAAAAAGTCATGCAAGTCCAGGAAGCACAGAGAGGCCCAATAAAAATGAACCCAAAAAGGACTACTCCAAGGCACATCATATTTAAAATGGCAACATTCAAAGATGAAGAGAGAATCCTAAAAGCAGCAAGAGAAAAACAGCAAATAATATAGAAAGAAGCTCTGAAAAGGCTATCAACTGATTTCTCAACAGAAACACTACAAGCCAGAAAGGAATGGCAAAAGATATTTCAAGCAATGAAAAACAAAAGCCTACAACCAAGAATACTCTACTCAGCAAGGCTCTCCATCAAAATGGAAGGTGAAATAAGGAGTTTCTCTGACAAAGGAAGACTAAAAGAATACATCTCCACCAAATAAGCATTACAAGAGATGCTAAAGGGAATGCTGTAAGAAAAAAAGAGAGAGAGAGAGAGACAGAGAGAGAGAGAGAGAGGAAGACAGAAACAAAGGGAAATGAATAAATACATATCAATAATAACCTTAAATGTATATGGATTAAATGCTCCAATCAAAAGACATAGGGTAGCGGAATGGATTAGAAAGCATTACCCATATATATGCTGTCTACAAGAGATACACCTCAAAACAAAAGATATACACAGACTGAAAGTGAAGGGATGGAAAAAACGAATCCGAGCAAATGGACATGAAAAGAAAGGTGGGGTATCAATACTTATATCAGACAAAACAGATTTCACAGCAAATGCCATAAAAAGAGACAAAGAAGGACATTTCATAATACTTAAGGAAACAATCCATCAAGAAGATATAACCCTCATAAACATATATGCACCAAACATAGGTGCATCAAAATATATAAGGGAAATATTAGAAGACTACAAAAAATATATCAACAGCAACACCCTCATAGTAGGGGACTTTAATACCTCATTGTCAACAAAGGACAGATTTTTGAAGCAAAGAAACAGAAAGTATATTGCGGCATTGAACATAAAAAAAATGGACTTAATTGATATATATATATATAGAACTTTTCACCCCAAAGAAGCAAAATATACATTATTTTCAAATGCACAGGGAACATTTTCAAAGATAGACCACATGGTAGGACACAAGACAAGTCTCAACAAATTCAATAAAATTGAAATTAAATCAAGCATCTTCTTAGATCACAATGGCTTAAAATTGGAAATCAACCTAAAGGAAAAAACTCAAAAACATTCAAACTCATGGAGAATGAATAACATGCTATTAAATAATGAATGGGATAACAATGACATCAAGGAAGAAATCAAAAAGTTTCTGGAAACAAATGATAATGAACACACAACAGACCAAAACATATGGGACACAGAAAGAGCAGTCCTGAGAGGAAAGTTCATAGCAATACAGGCCTACCTAAAAAGTATAGAAGAATCCCAAATAAAAACATCTAACCCTACAGCTACAAGAACTAGAACAATAACAAAGAAAGCCCAGAGCAAGTAGAAGGAAGGAAATCATTGAGGTCAGAGCAGAATAAAAAGACATAAACACTAAACAAACAATTCAAAAGATCTACATAAGTAGGAGCTGGTTCTTTGAAAAGATAAACAAAATTGACAAGCCTTTTATCAGGCTCATCAAGAAAAAAATGAGCACTCAAATAAACAAAATCAGAAATTAAAGGGGAGATATTATGACCCATATCACCGAAATACAACGGATTGTAAGAAATTATTACCAACAAATATATGGCAAGAAAGTTGACAACCTAGATGAAATGGACAAATTTCTAGAAACATATAATCTTCCAAAACTACATCAAGAAGAAGAAGAAAGCATGAACACACTGATAACAAAGAGTGAAATTGAAACAGTAATCAAAAAACTCCTGGCACACAAAACTCCTGAACCACATGGCTTCACAGGTGAATTTTACAAAACATTTAGGGAAGAACTAACTCCTATCCTTCTCAGTCTATTCCAAAAAATCCGAGAAGAGAAAAGACTCCCAGACTCGTTCTATGAAGCCAGTATTACCCCAATTCCAAAACCAGGTCAAGACACAACAAAGAAAGAAAACTACAGGCCAGCATCACTGATGAACACAGATGCTAAAATTCTCAACAGAATATTGGCAAACTCGATCCAACAACACATTAAATAGATCATACATCATGATCAAATGGGAATCATCCCAGGGATGCAAGGATGGTTTAATATTCACAAATCAATAAATGTAATGCACCACATAAACACAATGAACGACAAAAACTACATAATTATACTGATAGATGTTGAAAGGCATTTGATAAAATACAACACCCATTTATGATGAAAACACTCAGCAAAATGGGAATAGAGGGAGCATACCTCAACATGATAAAGGCCATATAAAAATTAAAAAAAAAACCGAAACCAAAATCATACTCAATGGACAAAAACTAAAAGCATTCCCCCTGAGGTCAGGAACAAGACAAGGATGTCCACTCTCTCCACTTCTATTCAACATAGTCTTGGAAGTTCTAGCCACAGCAATCAGACAAGAAAGAGAAATAAAAGGCGTCCAAATTGGAAAAGAAGTAAAACGGTCACTAACTGCAAATGACATGATAGCACACATAGAAAACCCTATAGTCTCCACAAAAACGCTACTCGACCTAATAAGTGAATATGGCAAAATAGCAGGGTACAAAGTAAATATTCAGAAATCAAAGGGATTTCTATATATCAACAATAAAATATCAGATATAGAAACTAGAAAAATAATCCATTTACTATAGCAACAATAAAAATACAGTACCTAGGAATAAATTTAACCAAAGAGGTAAAGATCTGTACTCAGAAAACTATATAACCCTGAAGAAAGAAATTAAGGAAGATACAAATAAATGGAAGCATATACCATGTTCATGGATGGAAAGAATCAATATCATTAAAATGTCCATACTACCCAAAGCAATTTATAGATTCAATGCAATTCTTATTAAAATACTAGCAGCATATTTTACAGACCTGAAACAAATACTTCAGAAATTTATATGGAACCAAAAAAGACCTCGAATAGCAAAAGCAATCTTGAGACAGAAGAACGCAATAGGAGGACTCACAATACCTGACATCAAACTATACTACAATGCCACCTTAATCAAAACAGCCTGGAACTGGCATAAGAACAGACATATAGATCAATGGAACAGAATAGAGAGCCCGGAAATAAACCCAGGCCTCTATGGTCAACTAATATTTGACTAAGGGGAAAGAAACATAAAATGGAATGAGAAGAGTCTCTTCAACAAATGGTGCTAGGAGAAGTGGACAGAGACGTGCAAAAAATGAAACTAGACCACCAACTTATGCCACAAACCAGAATAAACTCAAGATAAATCAAAGACTTAAATGTAAGACCTGACACCATAAAAATCTGAGAGGAAAACATAGGCAGGAAATATTCAGATATCCCATGTAACAATATTTTCACTGATACATCTCCTAAGGCAAGGGAAATAAAGGAAAAAAGAAACAAATGGGACTACATCAAACTAAAGAGCTTCTGCTCAACAAAAGAAAACATCAGCAAGATGAAAAGGGAACCAACCAGATGGGAAAATATATTTGCCAATGACAAGGGATTGATCTCGAAAATATATAAAAAACTTATATGACTCAACACCAAGAAGACAGACAACTCAATTAAAAAATGGGCAAAGGACCTGAAGAAACACTTCTCCAAAGAGGACATACAGAGAGTCCATAGACCATATGAGAGGATGCTCAACATCACTAGCCATCAGAGAGATGCCAATAAAGCCCACAATGAGGTATCACCTCAGAATGGCCATCAACAAATCAAAAAACAACATATGATGGCGAAGATGCAGAGAAAAGGGAATCCTGGTGCACTGCTGGTGGGAATGCAGACTGGTGCAGCCACTATGGAAAACAATATGGAATTTCCTCAAAAAACTAAAAATGGAACTGCCTTTTGAACCAACAATTCCACTGCTACGACTATACCCAAAGAGTCCTGAAAAACCAATTCAAAAGAACTTATACACCCCTGTTTTCATAGCAGCAGTGTTTACAATAGCCAAGTGCTGGAAACAGCCTAGGTGCCCTTCTGTAGATGAGTGGATCAAAAACTATGGGACATTTACACAACAGAGTAATATGTAATAGAAAGAAAGAATGAACTTCTACCATTTGCAACAACATGGGTGGAACTGAGAATTATGCTTAGCAAAATAAGCCAGGCAATGAAAGGAAAATATCTTATGCTATCACCTATTACCAGAGACTAATGAACGACACAAACAAATGAATGAGCAAAATTGAACCGGAGATATGTAAACAAGAAGTAGACTAACAGTGACAAGAGGGGAAGGGAGAGGAAGAGAAGTGAGTAAGAAGAGGAAAGGCCTAGTCAAAAAACATGTATAAATGACCCATGGACATGGACAACTGGGTGGGACAACTGGGTGGGCACTGAGTGTGGGAGAGAAAAGTGGGACAACTGTAATAGAAAAACAAACTAACTAAAAAAATACCTCACATGTAGGACAGTGAACAAAAGAAAATGTGAAGTAAGGAAATGCAATTTTAGTGAATATTAGAAGGACAAGGATTTTCCTTCACACTGTATATTTTTCTCCCAACCTGATCCCTCCAGATGTAAGGGATCAGTTTGGCATTGTATAAGTTTGGCATTCTTAAGAAGTAAGTAATGACATAGGGTTCTTTGCATAAAACTAATAAGACCAGTTGTTAATAGAGGTGTTTTTTTACCAAGACTTTAACTGAAATGTCATGCCTAAAGGAGACATGCTTGGGCTCTGGTTGTTACCAAAAAGCCCTGAAGAACTGGGATTGACTTTTGAAGGTAATAAAAGCCCATGAGAAAAAGCCCTGGTACCATGGTTGTTGTGTGGTTCATGGTAATCTTTCAGGGAAGGAATGAAGGTTGTTTTCCTGAAAGATGGCTCTAAGGGACCTTAAGGCACAATGGAAAACCTGAAAGACTTGGAAAAGACAGATATTTACAGGCAAAGCTGAATGGTACTTATGTGTGGCTCAGTTGCTGTGCCCTGAAGGATAGACTGAATGTCACCCTAAAAGCTCCTGGTGTAAGTTCTAGCAAAGCAGACTTAAAGATCATAAGTGATCATTTTCTGCTCTTGTTGTTTTTATTCAAATGAATAGGATATATTAGAACTGAATTTAATTCAGTCCCTTTAATGACAAGGAGGGTAATCTTAAGGAGAAAAATTGTGTTTCAGGAAAAACCACAATGCTCAATGGTAAACTATAAAGTAGTGCAGCTTACTGTCTTTAAAGCTTATTTTCATTTAAAGTTTGTTTTCATTTGAAAGTTAAACTAGGTAGGTCTGTGACATCATCAAATATGCTTAATTTACAGACAAGAAGAATGTCAAATGCCTTGGAACTTGATGTCTTTCCAATAAGAGAGTCTTGCACCTATAGAAACTGGTTTGTGGGTTATGTTGCATAAATTAACATGTGTTCTGCTTTCATAGTACCTAAGCTACTGTTTGTATGTATAGGCCTCACCTAATCTTGTCTGCATTGCTGCCTCCTGAGACTCAGTGGTTTGGCTGAACTAAGTGGTTGGGTTTGTGAAGCATGGGGATGTCTGTGGGCTTCACTTTAAAACTTGTTTATCTTTTCATCCTGAAGGCTTGGACAGAAAGGGCCCAGATGTCTGAGAGGGGTGAAACCTGAAATATTCCCCTCAGCCCAAAGTAAGTATAATAGGAAAAAGGGTTTTGGACAGGTGTGACATGCCTTGCACACCTTCCTCCAAAGAGCCTTTTTTTTTCTTTCCCCCTAATATGGGACATTGAAAAATTAATCCCTGCCTTTTGTCATTGAGTGGTTATGGATTAAATGATGCTTTTAATTCTGTTGCCAAATCTGTTGCCCCCAGAATACAACAAGGATGCCAGCCTGTTAAACCAAGCATGTCATAGTCCAGGGACAGCCAACTGATCTGGAATCTGCAAGATTTTTCCCCATGTGGGAAGGCCACCCTCCCCTCCATACCCCCACTCTTATTAGGGATTTCTGGACCCAAGTGTAGATAGGACGATGATCATGTCCTGCTTGAAGCAGCTAGAGGAGCACGAGACCTTCACCCATTGTCCTTTATAAGATTATAAAGGGTCTTAAGTCTGAGAGGGGGGAATTGTTATTTTTTTGTTTTCATAAAAAGTTAATTAATTTTTTTTTAAGAAGAATATAGGAAATTGTGAAGCCAAAAAACTTGTATGCACAACCCATGGACTTGAACTAAGGGGGGTGTGATTGCTGAGGAAAGTGGAGTAATGGGCGGAGTGGAGCAAAGGGGAAAAAATTGGAACTATTTTAACAACATAATCAATAAAATATACAAAAAAAAACCCCACAAAAAACAAAGAAGATTCAACTCTATGAATTAAACAAAAACAACAAAAAGGATTCTGAAATAAGTCCACACTTTTATGGATATTTGATTCTTTGCAAAGGCATTGAATGCATTGACATCTGAAAGGAAATTATTTCCAATAAATGATGCTACAACAACTGATATCCATATGGGAAAAAAAAAGAGGATCACCCCATGATATACCATATATAAAATTCATTTGATAAAAATTGTGAATTTAAACAAATATGTCAAAATTGTAAAGATGCTAGAGTAAAAATTCAAGAATATTTTTGCCACCTTGGATTAAAAAATGATTATTATAAGGACAAAGAAACCAATAACTAGAGAAAAGTGATAAAATAGACTTTACCAAATTAAAAACTTCTCATGAAAGACATAAATAACAGACAAGACAAAGAGCTGAAGAGAATATTGGATATTCATATCTTATAAAAGACCTGAATCCAGAATATAAAATACTCTTTAAACTTATTTTTAAATTTTCAGTAAATAAATGGACAAAGTATTTGAATAGACAATAAACAAAGATCTATTTTTAAAAATTCCCCATGACATATAAAAAGTGCACTATGTTTTTGATGTGCAGGGAAAATAAACTAAAATCACAATCAGCTAACACTACACATATAGAATAATTAAAATCAGGATTCATGTGACTGTTAGTGATGGTATAAAATAATACAATTCTTTTGGAAAAAAATAGCTTCTTCCCAAGTTTAATATTCATCTGCTTATGCCTCAACATTTTTCAGAGGGCAATAAAAAATCATAGAAGAAAACATAGGCCACAACATCTCAGATATTGCTTGTAGCAATATTTTTTCAGATATATCTCCCCAGGGAAGAGAAACAAAAGAAAAATAAACAAATGGGACTACATCAAACTACAATGTTTTTGCACAGCAAAGGAAACCATCAACAAAATAAAAAGGCTACCCACAGAACAGGAGAACATATTCACCAATAGATCTCATAAGGGGTTAATACTCAAAATTTATAAAAAAATTTACAAAACTCAACACCAAAAAAACAAACAAACTTAATTAAAAAATGGACAAAGGATCTGAATAGAAATTTCTCCAAAGAGGACATACAGATGGGCAATAGACATATGAAAAGATGCTCAAAGTCACTAATCATCAGAGAAGTGTAAATTAAAACCACAGTGAGATATCATTTTACACATGTCAGAATGGCCATCATCAATAAATCAACAAACATCAAATGCTGGTGAAGACATGGAAAAAAGGGAACCTTAATGTGCTGTTGGCAGGGATGTAGACTGGTGTAGCCATTGTGGAAAGCAGTGTGGAGATACCTCAAAAAGTTAAAAATGAATCTGCCTTTTAACCCAACAATCCAACTTCTGGGAGTTTATGCCAAAGGACCCAAAACACTAATTCAAAAGAACATATGCACCCTTATGGTCACTGCAGTCTTATTTCCAAAATTGCGAAGATATGGAAGCAGCCCAAGTGTCCATCAGTAGATCAATGGGTAAAACAATTATGGGACATTTATACAATGAAATACTACTTGATCATAATAAAGAGGAAAATTTTACCCTTTGCAACAGAATAGATGGACCTGGAGAACATTATGCTAAGTGAAATAAGCCAGTTAGATAAAGACAAATACTATATGGTTTCACTCATACATGGAAGCTAAGGAAAAAACAACTAACAAGCAAAATAGAGAGACTCATAGATGGAGAGAAGTATGATAGCTAAGGAAGAAAGATAGCAGATGGAGGGACTGAGCAAAAGTAAAAGGAGCTCATGGACATTGACAACAGTGTGGTGATTGCGGGGTGAGGGGGAAGGGGTGTAAGGGGACTAAATGGTAATGGAAAAAATACAATAAAAATTAGAAATTAAAAAATAAATTTAAAAACTTGTCAATTGATGTTAAATGCAAGGGCTAGAAATTTTATGAGAATCAGATATTTACGTTATATCAAAGCACCTTCCTACATATCACTTGTATGAAGACATCACCATAACTAAGTGACAAAACTAACATAGCCAATATTAGGATGAACTGGCACTGGGTCAGATCATCTTGTTAGTGTGACCACTGCCATAATATAAATCTAATTATGAGGAAAAGTCAGGCAATTCCAAATTTAGGATTATGTTTATTCTTCAAAATAAAGGTCTCCAGAAAATAGATTAAAGAACAAAAATAAACCTGAGGAATTATTTTATATGAAAAAGGGCTAAAGGAACATATAATGAAATCATAGGTTGTATCTTGAACCCAGAATAAAAATGAGCTATAAATATCATTATGGTAAGTTATAAAATACGTATATAGAATACTGTATAAATACTGATAAATCAATGTTAAATTACTTAAATTTTATAGCTATTCTCTGGTATTATAAAGGTATTTCTTTGATCTTAGGAAATACAAAAGTATATAAAGGTAGTAAAGATCATTCTTACGCATATACACACACTGTGATAGGAAACAAATGGCAAATATAAACAATTGGTAAATCGGGGCAGATATATGAGATCCTTGTTTTATTCACACAACTTCTCTGTAATTTTAAAATATCAAAGTAAAAGGAAACAAAGAAAGATAAAAAACTTGCAAGACTTCTGCAAAAGTGGTTGGTAAATTGAAAGCTACAACTAGTTGACTGATGGGGCTGATTCCTCAAGAGAGCAGTTTTTTAAGGAAAGGCTATCTTTTTCTTGAGCAGTTATTTCTTTGTGATACAATCACAGTAACTCTAAGAGGACTCATAATAAAGATCCCAAACTACTTGGACATTATGTCCATCCTAACTACAAACTGACTTTCACTGCAAA
The DNA here is from genome assembly GCF_987537825.1 of Furipterus horrens. Lineage (NCBI taxonomy): Eukaryota > Metazoa > Chordata > Mammalia > Chiroptera > Furipteridae > Furipterus > Furipterus horrens. The sequence continues at coordinate 161,429,579 of NW_028327172.1, read as the reverse complement.
TAGCAAAACCTTTCATTCAAAAAGCTGCTTCAAAGCAATTCTTCATGCTCAGCAGGTTATTCTGCACCCTACTTTCCTAAAATAATTACATCATTTGTAATTTTAGTTCTGTTATTTTCCCCCAACTCTCCATATATTTATATCACACTCAAGATACCCTGTGCTATCAACTATTCTGAACTTCCTATCTCAGAAAAGTTGCTCCTTTATCCAAATTTAATGTCCCTCTTTCTCAAAACAAACCTATTTTTCCACTACTGCCTGGTCTCCTAATCTCATTCTGTCACATCATGAGGACTCCACACGCACATTCATGGCCAACTCACCATCCCCTAACATAGTTGAGATTTTTTAAGACTTTATTTTTTTAGAACAGATCTAGGTTTACAACAAAATTAAGAGAAAGGCACAGAAATTCTCCATATACTTCATGTCTCATAGCCTTCTCCACTTTCAACATCACTCACCAGAATAGTATACTTTTTTAAACTAAGGGTGAAACTACATTTATACATCATACTCATCCGAAGTTCATAGATACTATTATTCTTTTCCTTTGACTTTAAACTTGAAATTAGTTCATTATATATATAAAATATAGTTGTTTTATGTTTCATAAATCTGCAGAAATTTTCTTCTTGCATTAATATCACTATGTAGAGGTCTGAAGCAAACTTGATTATTCTTTCTTGTACATCACTTGTTCTTTTCCATCTGCATGGTTATACTGTTCTTTCTTTAAAGTTAAGAGATATTATCAAGACATACTTTGTGCTTGTCCTTAAGGTGTTTGAGCTACCTTTTCAACTAGATACAATCTTTATATCAGAAAACGGTTTCCTATTATATAATTGAATATATTCTTTATCATCACTGGCTGTATGGATTAATCTGTATCTTTGGTCAAATTCCCACTTCTTTCATGACTTTCCCTGGACCAGCATTTATAGTTGCTGAATTCCATCAGCACCAATCACAGACCATCATAACTGGCGCTCCTCAGTTGTCCTATATGGTGGCCTTGGCCTACCCACAACTACACATATAGTCATCCTAATAAATTATTTGCAGGAAAATACTTTTAGATTCTGACAGTTACATTTCCTGAAGTTGGTACCGTCTTTGGAGTCAGAGAGGTATATGCTTATTTCTAATGCCTTGACTGAATCTTGAACATGAACATTTCATGAGGGATATTTGTCTATAATTTTCTTTTTCTAGTTATGTCTTTTTCTGGTTTGCTAGCCTCATGAGAATAAGATATTTTCTTTTCTATTTTCATAAATAGTTTGTGTAGAATTGTTATGAATTCCTCCATAACCATTTGATAAATATCATAGTGAAGCAATCAGTTCTAGAGTATTTCTTGGAATGACTTTTAACTGCAAACTTAATTAATAAAAATCTCAAAATTATCTACCTTTTCATGAGTAGGCTTTGGTAGCTTGTCCCTACCAAGATATTTCCCAATTTTATCAATGTTGTTCAATTTCTTTGAATGCAATTTACTATGTTATCACGTTATCATAATTTTAATGTCAGTAGTGACATCTCACTTTCATTCCTGATAATGTTTATTTTACCTTGTCTATTTTTATGTCTTGTTAGAGATGTGTGAATATTATTGCTCCTTTTAGAAAACCAGATTTTTATTTTATTAATTTTTTTCTCTTGTTTGTTTTCAATTTCACTGGTTCTTGCTCTTGTCCTAATTGTATTTTTCATTATCCTTACTTTGAATTTAGTTTGCAATTTCTTTCTACTTTCTTAAGGTGGAAGATTACATAATTAATTGAGATTTTCCTTGTTTTTCAATACTACATTTAATGCTAATGCTCATCTTGGCACTGTTTTGAATATGCTTTACACTTTTTGATCTGTTCAATTTTTAATTTTATTAAATCAAAAATATTCTTTATTATTCCTTTTGACTTCCTCTATGACCCATGGGTTACATAAAAGTATGTTGTTTATTTTCAAATCTTTGAGGACTTTTTCATATATTTTTCTGTTTTTAGTTTCTAGTTTAATCTCACTTTGATCAGAGTAAATGCTTTATATTGTTTTAATTTCTTAGTTGGTTGAGATTTATTTTATGGACCAAAATGTGGCTCATCTAAATAAATATTTCATGTATACTTTGAAAAAATATGCTATCTGATGTTTGTGGGTCACCTATTTCATAAATGTCAATTAAATCAAGTTAATTGATAATGTTTAATCTTCTATATCCTCAGTGACTTTTTTCTTTACTTGTTCTATTAAAGACTAAGAGATTAATATTGAAGTATCCAACTGTTATTGAAGATCTATATATTTATTCTGTCACTTCTAACAGTTTTTGCTTTATATGCTTTAAAGCATTATTGTTAGATGCATAGATATTTAGATATACTATACAATTTTTAGTGAATTGATCTCTTTATTGTTATGTAATAGTGTTGCTTTTCTTGCTCTACTGTGACTCTTGTAATTTTTAGTCAAATACCTGACTTTGTTTGTGAAATACTTGATACTGTGGCAAATTTTATTAACACCTACAAATACCATTCTATCATGCAGTTAGTAGCAATGTTGAGTCAATTTTGTCAGGATTTGAGGTAAATTGGGATGTGTGGTTGCTATGGCTACCTTTAGTGCAATGCAGGTTCAAATTTCCTCAATAGGTTGCTTGTACTGGTATTTGAGTGCTGAAGGGTTTTTCACAATATTTGTTCTCCACCTTCAGATTCTAGCCAACAGTGAATGCCTGTGACACATAGGATTCTCGCTCTATGCTCTTACTCTTCAAGAGCAATAGATTCTACCTACTGCTTTCTAGGTTGGTTGGTAAGAGGTGGAAGAATCCTCTGTTGTTTTTATTCAAGCTCAGTCTTATACAAACACTGTGTGTCTGGGTCTTGGAGATGGGCACTTGCCAGCCTTTCTGCCACTCTTCTCCATGGCAGGCAAATGCTGTCCTTTATCTGTAATGAACCTTGTCTGAGAGTTTCTTGTTCCTCCACCAGGAAAAGACCTCTACTTTATTTTTCAGTGTTTAAGAGTAGTCTTTCTCCTACCCTTTCCCCAGCAAAAACAGCTAGTTAATTATTCCTTGAGGTGACATAGTTTTCTACCTTTCCAGAAAAGCTTGAACATTTTGCTCCTTATGAGAGAGTGGACTGTGCAAGGGTTTGGGCCTCTATGTCTTTCTTGCAACACATGCTGATTCTTTCTCTATGAATTATAGTTAAATAAGAGAAGTAAATCACTAGAATATGCACATGGACTTATTACTGTAATTTGGCCTTAACCAATTGTAGGAGATAGTTAAGCAGTCACTGTGTCTTTTCATATAATACTGGAACTTGAAATCTATTGGGCAGGCAATTGGGAAGAGAAGGTGAATATAAAGTGTGAAGATGAAGAACATGATGGAAACTCCAAGCACAGGCCAGAATCTTATTAGAATAAATTAAAATGCTCTCAGGTTTTGATGCTTCTGAACTGAGGATCCAGGAAAAAGAATAGAAGCATCCTGCTATAAAGGTGAATGAGCTTATTAATAACAAACTGGTAACACACAGTATTAGTAATTCTGGAAATAGAATTCACCCTGGCCAAGGTGATACTTTAAAAAGCTTTCACATCATTCTCAACTTCTGTAGTCCAAGATAACTTCTTTCTACTCTTTCTCACCCCACCCTGTTTTCCATATATACCAAATCGTTTTCTAATATAAGAAAACTAAAAATAATAAATTGATGATTATTTCCATGGGAATCCTTGGAATATGGAGCTGGAAAAAACAGGCAAGAAATGGATCATTGACTAAGATCTGCCTTCACAATAGCATCAATGAGCGAGTGAATCAAATGTACAATTGTCAAGACACTATATCCTAGAGTTTTAATAGATGTAGAATTGCAGACAGACATCATTATTTTAAAAAAAAATCTTTTCAGATGAACCTAATGTACTATTGATAAGGCCAAGAATCAGTGGATCAGATGATCTCCATGGTCCAATAAAACTCTAATTCTGGGATACTTAACTAGACTGAATTCTTATTGTAAAGATGGAAAGATATCATAGAACAGCATTCTGCTTGCCATAGTCATTTTCTCAGCTTGCCAAGCATAAAGCTAAATCAATAAAACTGCATTTCTCTGGCCCATTTTCTACAGTTGTTCAATTCCAGAATTACTTAAATCGGTAACAATTGCTGCTCCAATCCATCCAATGGCTGATTCAATACTAAATTTTCTTTACCCCAGGACCCTTTAGCTATGTGCATTCTAGGTTTATGTATTCTTTGGAAGAATACTGTTTTTCTCATTCAGTGTATCTATAGTAACACCATTATATGTGACTGGATCCTTAACTACTAAGCATTCCCAAATATTTATTTCTGTGTTAGTCATAAACCCTTTTAGTTGAATAAACAGGAATACCTCTAGAAGATACCTGTAATGATAAAGATACTTTTCCCATCTATAATTAAACCTTTCAGTGGATTTTCAAAATGTTATTCAAATGACCATTTTGCTTATCAACAAGGTCTTAATGATTTGTCTTTTCACTTATTCTCTGTAATTATATCCTGCTCCCCTCCCTATCATTTACTCTATGTTTAGGTCCATAGACTTTATTGTTTTTCCTGTTGTGTACCAAGACACTTCTCTTTAGGATTATTATTTATGTTGATCTCTCTTACTTTTGCACTCTCATTAGAAAGATGCATAGCATTCTCCTTTTTCTTTAACCACTGTCACTTCATCAGAAATGCCACCTTTCAGCAACCTCTCTTTCACTTGTATATTTCCTTTCACAGAACTGATCACTTCATGTTATAATGTTACTTTGCCTGTTTCTTTTCAGTATCGTCTACCTAATATATAAACTCAGTTTGTTTGATTACTGGTTTTATTCCCAGTTTCCATATCAGTGCCTCCCACATAAGAGGTGCTTGGTAAATATTTGGTGAATGAATAAGAAAAAGAATGGATAATAGGTAAATTTCATGACCAGGGATTATAATTTGCTAATCAATCAAAGGCTGGTGGTAGAGTTAAATCTGGTTATCTGAGATTTCTGGTTTCTCTGTTCTGACGCCACTGGTTGCAGAGACAAGATTCAGTACAAGGAGAGAGAAGGGTAGTTGAGAGTTAGCCAAGTGGAGCTTTAGGTTTTATGTAAGAATATGTGCTAACTAATTTAATTCAATGGAATACACAAAATAGTCATCATACACTAGTATGGAGGCATGCAAAACTACAAGTAATAAGAGATACAATTTCCAAGCCATGCACAACAAAGGTGTATGCTGTGCATTCTTATACTTTCAAGGTAGAAAGTATTTGACTTTGACAAAGTATTATCCTAACACAATATACACATTAATACCAGATCCATTTAATTAGTGGGTAGTATAAGTTAATTGATATGCTCTAATTTCAGTCCTGTTAAATGTAGCAAATCTCCAGTGTGAAATAATTTTAACAATCAACATAAAAATAGTGAGCACATTAGTCTAATTTTATATTCTGCATAGACCTTAACAGTTTAGCTCAGCCTATAATTAAAGCTTATATTAGAAATATAATTTTTAAATACATAAGTAATTTGAGTTTTAAAGAGCTCCCCTTACAAGTACATTATAAAAATATATTTATCAAGTAAACTTGATTTCAAATTTTTCTGAGAATTCATACGTAAAAAAATGTTTGAGCCAGTGAAAGTCTCCATTTCTTTATGAAATTTTCAACATGGCTGCTGTGTATGTAGAGCATTTAATAATGCCAGTTAACCCTCTTAGTTCCCAGATGCTCTCCTAATCTCTACACCTTTATGTTGACAGCACAAAACTGCTTTGGTCCAATTCCTTTTTGTTATATATATATGGCAAAGTCCTTTATCAAGTCTAAAATGAATCACTAAAAGTCTGAATTACTTTTTTTTCACTAATTATAATTAAATTGGAATTTTATGATAATATACACAGAAGATAAATTAATAATAAAACTTAAATAACAAATATGTCTAGTCAAGCACATTTAAAAACATAATGTGGAGGCAAACAAACACAAGAGCCTGTCTAGATGAGGAGACAACTTCCATCCAAGATGGAGGCCTAGGTGGACATGCTCCGTCCCCTCTACAACTAAGAAGGAATACAACTACCACAAAAGCAGAAATAACCAGAAGTTCCAGAAAATAAATGGAAGTCCAATGTATGAAGTAATAAATAAATGGTGCTTGTTCAGACAGGTAGGAGGGGCAAAGCCGAGGCAGAGAGGTCAAGCTGTGCTGGTGGCAGCAGCAGTGGTGACGGCGAGGGGAAAGTGGTAAGCACAGACTCCTGTATTTAGGGGAGGCAAGAAGCAACTGGGGAGCATGCCCAGCTGCAGACCAAACCTGTCAGCTCGAGATTCCAACACCAGGCAAGGCAGACCCCCATTGCCTCAGACTGTGAGGGCCAGAGAGGGTGAGGATGGAGGAGGAGGCTCCTGGGCACTCAGGGAAGGGTGAATGGCAGAAATCTATCTTGGACACCTGCTTCCACGCAAAACACCACAGTGTCGTGAGAAGGGTTGCCCGGTTGTGACAAGTGCATGGGGCTCTGCCTCCTATAGCGTATGCAGTGTGACAGCCCTGCCCAGGAAGCAAAGGTAAACACAAAACTGTCAAGATGGCACACATCATGATAGGGATCCTGGTGATGCAGCTGACCAGACAGCAAATATCTAATCTAATGAAGCAGCAGATAGGAAATCTTTCTGAGGCACAGTTCAGAACTTTGGTTATATGAATGCTTACAGATCTAACAGCAAATCTTAAACAAGGTGGGGAAGGGATGAAGGCTAGTCCTGCTGAAATAAATGAAAACACATACAAAACTAGCAGTGAGGGGGGAAAAAAGGGAATCAAATCAACAAATTGGAACACAGGGAAGAAACAAACAGTCAACCAGTGCAGAAAGAGGAAACAAAAACTGAGGAAAATGAGGAGAGGCTCAGAAACCTATGGGACAGCTATAAGCGGGCCAACATCTGAATCATAGGGTTGCCAGAAGGTGGAGAAGAAGAACTAGAAATGGAAAAATTATGTGAAAAAAAAATGAAGCAGAACTTCCCTAACTTGGGGAAGGAAATAGACTTAAAGGTCCAGGAAGCACAGAGTTCCAAAAAACCTGGACCCAGGGAGAACCACACTGAGACACATTATAATCAAAATGTCAGAAATTAAGGATAAAGAGACAATCTTAAAAGCAGCAAGAGAGAAGAGAATTACATACAAAGGGGTCCCAACAAGACTCTCAGCTCATTTCTCAAAAGAAACTCTGCAGGGAAGAAGGGACTGGCAAGAAATATTCAAAGTAATAAAAAGCAAAAAGCTACAACTATGATTACTCTATCCAGTGAAGCTGTCGTTCAGAATAGAAGGACAGAGAAAGTGCTTCCAGGACAAAGTAAAACTGAAGGAGTTCATCAGATCCAAACCACTGTTATTGAGATGTTAAAGGACTTGTTTAGGAGAAAGAGGATCAAAACTATGAGCATTAAAATGAAAACTGTATCACAACAACCAACAGCAGAAGCTAGGGAATCGAAACAGGCAAACTAAGTAGGCCACAAGAGTAGAAAATAATTATAGGTATGGGGAACACTTTGTGGGGATGTCAGCAGGGAGGGGGAAGGGGGAAAATGGAGGGAGATGGTACAGGAAGTAAGAAGCAAAGTAGGAGGGAGTGGAGTAGATAGGAAGATATTGAGAAGAACTATATGCACAACTAATGGGCATGGGTTAAGAGGGAGGGCAACTGGAGGGAGTGAGGAAAAGACTTTGCAGAAAAAGGGGTCATTTTGAGGCAAGATATGGACAAAAATAAAACATGGTTTATGAAGAAAACCATAAACCTTTGGTGTTTGTATTAGGGAGTGACAAGAGTTAAGGCTGAAGGGCTTAGTTAGAATTAGATTGTGGAGCCACCTGTATCCCCAATTAAGGATGTTGAAGTGAATATAAAGAGTGATAAAAGAGAACATATGGAGAAAATTAATCTGAATAAAATTAACCTTTGATTAATAAAGACAAACAGATTAAAGCCTACATGACAAATAACATCAGCACCTATACTATATAAAATATTTATACGAAGTCAATTGCAATCAAAAGCAAGGTCATGTCTGCCTCTAATGAAGAAAAGGGCCTGACTTAGAAACAAGATAGTTTGGATCCTAAAGAATATGAAGAAGTTCACCAGTAGAGCATGGATGTTGAATATGGGAAATAATATAAAAAGAAAAAAAAAGTAAGCATATACAACTGATAACATGACAAGGAGGCAACAAATCTAGTGTACAGATGACTTTTACTCACTTGCTTTTAAAAACAAGTCATAAGGGAAATATATACAAAAATATCTCCATTTTTATATGAAGTTATGCCTCTACAATGTGAATAAATAATGACCATAGCAGTAATTCTTCATTATGTATTACATTATTATATTTTGTAAACTTCTAAGTCAACTCCAGAGGCTACTTTGTTAGGTTTCCAAGATGACTAAGTTGAAGAAATGAATTTGCATTTAAAATATTCAAAACATTTCTGCCAAGACTCACATTCACTGGCTAGCTCACTTACCTAAAGATTGTTCATTGAGAGTATCAGAAATTATAAGTTGGTCTCATTAAAAACCTCAGTTTAACTAAGTTCCCATTAAGGATGAAGAAAACTGAAAGGTACATTGTTTCTGCTTAACAACAAGAAACCTGGGGTCAATAAAGTAGAGTGAAACCCAAAGAAAGATAGGAGTTTCTCAGAACAGATAGGACACAAATCCAGGATTCCCTGAGACAGAGCATGGGAGGAAATATGCCAGGTGGCATAAAAAGCAATAAGAATTCAGCTACATTTTAAACACATTCATAGACTGAATAAAGGCTAGAATAAGAGTATGATGGAAAAGAATTGCTGGTAGCCACAGACACAGGGGTATTTCATTCACATGGACAAGCTCTTCAACAAATCTCTACTGAGTGCTTAACAGAAACACTGGGATGAGGCAACAGGCTCTAGTGATGCATGCCTGGAAAGACAATTTGGAAGTTTCTTATAAAGTTTAACATACACTTAAAATACAACTGAACAACCACTCCTAAATATTTACTTAATAGAAAATATATTTTAGGAAAATGGAAATGAAAAATAAAAAGTTAGGGTAGCAAATCTCATATCAGACAAAATAGAATTTGTTATTTAACAGTTTTTTTTAATTAGGTTGTGGAAGTTCCCCTCTATTCTTCATTTGCTGCTAATTTTTATCAGAAATGAATTTCTAATTTTGTGAAATAAATGCTTTTTATGTACCTATGGAAATAATCATATGACATTTGGATTTTAGTCTGTTACAATGATGAGAATGACATTGATTGATTTCCACTTATTAAAAACAACTTTGAGTTTATGGGACAAATCCCACTTGGTAACTGTGTACTGTACTTTTTATATGTTGCTAGATTCAATTTGCTTAAATTTTGTTGAGAATTTAGCATCTATGTTTATGAGCAATATTGGTCTGCAGTTTTATTTTTTGTTAATTTTTTGTATTATTTTTCTCTTTATGTATTTTATTATGTTCTGCTTTTATCTTTTTTTTTTTTAATGTCCTATTCTTCCCTTGGTTTTATTTATTTATTTATTTATTTATTTTTAATTTTATTTTTTGGTTATTCAATTACAGTTGTCCCATTTTTCCCCCATTGCTCCCCCCTCCCAGCCCATCCCTTCTCTCACAATTATATCCCTCTCCATTGTCCATGTCCATGAGTCATTCATATACATTCCTTGACTAGACCCTTCCCTTACTTATCCCCCTTCTCTCCCTCCCCCCTCCCCCTACTCTATTTAACAGTTTTTAATAGTATTGTTTCCATTGCTATTTATCCCTCTTATATTTTCTTCTACCTCCACAAGATAGACTTTAAAACAAAGGCTACAACAAGAGACAAAAGAGGACCCATCAATTCCAATTCTGGGTATTTATCCAAAGAAACCCAAAACTCTAATTCAAAAAGACATATATATCCACATGTTCATTGCAGCATTGTTTATAATAACCATGATATGGAAGCAACTTAAGTGTCCAGGAATAAAAGGATGGATAAAGAAGTGGTGCATATATATAATGAAATATGACTCAGCCATAAAAAAGAATGAAATATTGCCATCAGCAATAACATGGATGGACTTAGAAGGTATTGTGATGAGTGAAATAAGTCAGACAGAAAAAGACAAATACACCTGATGTCCAAATTTATATTAGTTTCAGGTGTACCACCGTGATTAGACATTTATATAACTTAACAAGTGATCACCCTGATAAATCTAGTACCCATATGACACCGTACATAGTTATTATGATATTATTGACTCTTTCTTATGCTATACTTTATACCTCCATGACTATTCTGTAACTATCAATTTATACTTTGTAATCCCATTACCTTTTTCATCTATACCCCCAAAACTCTTCCCATATGGCAACTATCAAAATATTCTCTGTATCTTTGATTGTGTTTCAGTCTTACTTGCTCATTTATTTTGTGTGGGTCATGGTCTCAGGTAATCACCAGGTTGAGGGAGACTCAGATATGGATCTTTGGGATAATGCTTAGCAAAGGCACAATGGACTCTGCCAGTACTTCTGTCTGGGAGAAAGCTGTACCTTCTGATTTGACCCCAAAGCCAGACTATTCAGTTCCTCTTGATATGACCCTAGTCCCTTTTGAGATGCTGTCCAGTGCTCAGAGTGAGTGACTCTGAAAAAGTTTGCGTGAAGACCCTTTAAAAAGAACACCTCGGACTCCAGTAGTTCTCCGTCTCAATCACAATCCTTGCTGGTTTCCACAGTCAGAAGTTGTGGGGACTTCACTTTCTGGCACTGGAACCCTGGCCTGGGGAGCATGGTGTGGGGCTGGAACCCCTTGCTCCACAGGGATGACCTCCAACTGAGATAACTGCCTGAATTTTTTTTTTAATTTTAATTTTTTGGTTTTTCAATTACAGTTGTCCCTAACTGTCTGAAGTTTTAACTACCACATGTGGGTGTGGGACCAGCCACTTCTGTGTCTCCACCCCTCCTATCAGTCTCAACTTGGCTTCTTCTATATATCCTTAGTTATAAGATTTGTATTCCGCTAGATTTCATGTGGTGCTGAATAATGGTTATGTTACTAAACAGAAGTGAAGTTCGGCTGCCCACAACCCACAGGCATATTCTGAAGACAAAGGGTGGGGGAAGAAAGAAGGTGTTTATTAAAATGTTGCACAATTTGGGAGGGTGGGAGACTCCCCAACATCAGGCTAATCTCTTTGACAAAACCCAGAAAAAAAGAACTATTCCCAGAACCAGAAACAGTGCTGAGGAATTCAGCTCCATTCTTATATGTCCTTTGGAGCCTGAAGCTGCTAAGTTGATGGCTCTGTCTTCAGACTGCTTCCCTAGAGTCTGTGTGTGGAACAAGTACCACCATACCATGTGGCCACTTCCACAGTGGGGGCCCAGGGCTGTTGCCAACTGCTGTGGCTGGCCTTGTGGGGCTTATTGCCTCTTGCCTGGCCACAAAGCCTCCAAGGACCACGAGGTCCCACAAGCAGTCTGGCCCACACACCCATGCAGTAGATTCCAGAGGAAGAGGGTGAGTCTCTGTCATTCCTCTGTTTAGGTGTCCTGGCCCAAACTTTCCTCCACTCCAGAGGGTTCAGCTCCCCCAGCCAATCTCATTTTTTTCCCGGGTAGGGCAACACCTCTCCCTGCCCCCATGTTGACCTTTATAGTATACACACCACTATGTCCTGTGGTTTCCCCTTCAGTCAGTCACCAGAAGAGGGTAGGAGGGCTTTTCTCTTTTTCCATCACTCTTGCTAGCCTCACATAGACTCAGGGCAATGGCTTCCTCCTGCTTTGTCTCTGCTCAGGAACAGGTAATCTGTCATCATGAGGTACTTGGTTGGTTATTGGGGCAATGCAAGGCTGCCGTACTGATGCTGCCTCGTCTGACAGCCTCCTCTTCTGGCCCCTCTCACATTCCCAGGTCTGGCCAGGCCATTTGGCCAGGTAGACCAGTACCAGTTTTTCTGTAGTTTATTTGTATTTTTGATGTGGTTGTGGGAGGATATAAGTACTGTGTATAGTTACACTGTTATCTTGACCAGAAGCTATCTATAGTGGTTTATTCATAACTACCAAAATTTGGAAACAGAATAATATCCTTTGACTAGTGAATGAATACACAAATTGTGCTGCACCCATATAATGGATACTAGTCAATAACAAAAATAAACCTCTAATACATTTAATAACATGGATAAATATCACACTTACTATAAGTTCAAGAAAGCAGATGAAATAGCTACATCCTGAAACAATTCCACTTGTCCTGAAAGGACAATTTAAGGGCATATCAGTCCTTTTCATAGGCCAGTGTGGGTTACAGTTTAACTCCAAAAGAGCATATATGAGTTTTTTGAAGAGATGAAACTAAACTATTCTTATTTTGATTGAATTGGTAGTTATAGTAATGTATGAGTTTGTCAAAATCATAAGACTATGCACTGAAAATGATGAATTTTACTGTATGTAAATTATATCATAATGAAAATAGAATAAAATGATGAAACCTCTTTCTCTTTTACAAACTGAGTTGTCATCCTTGGCTTGGCACATGAGAAAAGAAGCAGCAAAACATTTTAGTCTCAGGGATCAGCCAATTACCAATGTTACAGTTCTCAACATAATTCTGTTCTCCTTTCTTTAAAACTGAGCTATAAATGACTGAAGAGTCTATTTGGAAAACTCAATGCAAAACAGCAAGTCAAATTTGTTGGGAATGCATTTTAGGCTTGTATGTTTAATTTTGCAGCAATACTCTAGAAACAATCTAAATAAAATAATACTCTAAACAAAATATTGCTCATTATTTATGACAAAGGGAATAAGAATTTTATACTAGCTTTTAATCAACCTGTTATTATTAGGATGAATAGTAGATCTTGAATAAGTACTACTACCATATAATTTAAGAAAATATTAATATTACTTCTTTCCAGTAGTGTAAAATTTAAGCCAAAAATGCTGTGCATGTGTATACATGTGTATGTATGTATATATTTATGATTAGTTCACATTTTCATAAGCTGCTAACTGGGGCAATATCTTTATTACAGGTTAAAATTTCTGTGATGTACAGGAGTGGGCAAAAGTAGGTTTATAGTTGCTTATATGGAAAAATACAATAATTAATAAATAAGAATTCAAGAATAAACTTTGTGCTTCACATACTCTAAACTGTCTACCTACTTTACACACCATTGGAGAAAAGTAGACAGTGCCCTTGGCCTCCTCACAAATAGATATGCCATCTCTACTTTTTTGCTTGGTAATTATTTGCATGGAGCAAGGCACCCAGGGGTATTGCTATGAGGGAGAAAAGAAAGACTTAAATAATTTCCTCTCTGTTTAACAGTGAAGAGAACAATAAATGAATATCTTTGTCCATAGTTTGACACAAGGGAACCCAGTAGTCCATCTGAAATCACAGATGTCATTTTAGGAGCAACAGCTCTTTTGAGTGTCTGACTTCTTGGCAGACTCTTCCAGAAGCAGTTGGTGAGACTAGTATCTTTTGAACTGCCTTGAGGGCTGTCATATGCTTTGGTGGTTGTTAAATTAATGGTCTCCTCAGCAATCCTGACCCCAAATTCTTTAATGTGCTTAAATTATCAAACTAAATGAGTGAATAAATGAAAATGAAATAAAATTGAAATAATTTTATGATTTCAGAAGTCTCATGAAATTAAATAACAACCATTTCAAGATTTGATATTTTTGTGATTGGTGTGTCAGAGAGTCAAATAACTGAAGGTGAATAGTTTTTTATGCCATTTAATGTAATTAGGGCCATATATCTGACTGCTCATTTATTGAGCAGGTAATATGTGATCACCATTGTTGTAAGCATTGAGTATATACACATCAATGAACAAGGCATGGACCCTGTACTCAGGAATTGAAAGTTTAATAGGCAAGACAAATATATAATGATAATGAGACATTGCTGCCCAGTGAAATTTTATAGGTATCTGAAATTCAAGCCAAGAAACACACACACACACACACATGCACTAAGGCAACTAAGTCTTCTTCAAGGCATTAAGAAAAGTTTCACAGAAGTTATATATAATTTATCTGAATTTAAAAAATAAACATAAACCAGGTGAACAAAGAGCAAAAGGCATTTCAAACATTCACAAGATCAAGAATATGAGGAAGGATATGATGTGCTAGAAAAAAATGGTGAAATATCAGGAATAACTAAAGAGGAATGCATTGAGTGAAGTTACAATATAAGACTGAAGAGTTGGATATAGATTAAGTTGAGAAATATTGTGTATGTTTATTCTAGATATTGCTCTTTTGTTGCAAGACAGAAAACCCTAAATTGACAAACTGAGGGAAGGATAAAAAAAATTTCTTTAAATATAATAACAGAATACACAATAAAACCAGACCTTATATGAACTAGCGATCCCATGTCCTTCCTATATGTGCTCTCTTCAATGCTCAATGACCACATGGTTTCTCATTCCTGCTTTTTTTCTGCATTTATTCTATTATTTTTTATTTTGACAGACATTCTGTCTTTGAATTTTTGATATGTTCTTAAAGTGAATAACTTAATTCAGAAACCTAAGTAAACTATTTCAAGTTCAGCCAGCTGGTTTATTTCTCCTCTCACCCCATTATCATTTCATGCCATTCTGTGGTACTTTTCAATTTGAAGACTTGAGGCAGCCTTCAGAACAAACATTTGTTTTTCTTTTCTTTGGTTGTTGTAGAATTTTTATCTCCATCCTTTCTCCTAAATACCCATTAGACATTGTTGGAAACTATGGATCATTTCTCTATATATCATAAATCTTTTCCCTTAGATAATATATCTTTGCCCTTTTGCATTACAATTTGATAAAATTACTTAGATAAATTTTAATTCTTTTGTTAAATTTTATGCTGTGTTAATTTTATTAAATTCATCTTATTAACGCAGTTCTCTTTCTTATTACCTGCTACTCCTCTTCCTCCTCCTCTTCTGCCTCCTCCTCTTCCTCCTCCTTCTTCTAATAAATATTAGTCAGGTTAAGCTATGCTATCTTGTGGTAACAAATTAAACCTGAAAAACTTTAGTGGCTTAACACAGTGATAATTTATTATATACTCATTAAATAATGGCAGTAAAGAATTTTTTTTCCATTTTGGGGCTATGAAATCAGAAGCAAGTAGTTTTCAAGATCATTATGGCAGGGAGGAGAAGCTGAATAAATGCATGGACTACTACTAATAACCAGGTCTATATAACTTTCACTCACATTTTATTATCGATAGCCCAGCCATTTAACCTAAGTGCCAGGGAGTTTAGAGAATAGATAAAGAAAAAGAAAATAAATATTTGATTTTAAAAAATGTTTGTGTCTGCCAAAATTTCAATCTCCAAGATTCCTATAGATTATACCATTGAGAATATTGCTTAGATATTACTCCATTTATCTAAATTTTTTGTTTACCCACTATTATTTTCTCTGCAGCAGAAATTGGTCCCAAGCTTATAATTAATATTAACAATCTTCTTCTTCTACTGACTATTCTAGATGCTACTTACTCTCAGCTAACAATTCTGCTAACTAGAAGGTCAGATCTTCATCCCTGGTGGAAAAATTTAAGTCTCATCCTGCTTGCCATGTCGTTTCAGACCATGCATACTGCAACTCCCCACCTACCTTTATCACCAGGCAAAGGGAATCAAGAAGAACATCAGTATATCCCTGATTTCAGACATACTCCTCCCTACCCCAATAACATAGCAGCAACCCTTTCACGTCAATATAATAAGTCAATTACTTCTGATAGAGTAGTAACTCCTTTCTTTCCCTGCTAGTTCAATGCCATAGGAGTGGACAAAATGTCCAGTGGCAAATACTTCAAGACTTTTTGGAACCCTATGATGTCCACTAGTGGAAGTAACCTCACTTCAAAGCTGGGAATTCAGACAGAGACTGTAATAAGGAGGAAAGGTGGTAAAAATTATCCACATGAGCCAATGACATTCAGTGATGGTGAAAAGGATGTAATCTACACTCAGAGACATCTACTCTACTGTTGAGGATACTTCCCATATAATAATTGTTGGCTAAACTCTAATCCCACAAGGATATTCATTCCTGAAAGCTCAATTTAGATATATCTTCTATCAAGTAACTCTAATTTTTATCAGAAAACAGTCCCTGAATGATGCAGTATAAGATAGAACCAATACATCTCGTGGTCTTATATTTTTATACCATTTTCATAGTCAAATATAGTCATTAGCTCTAAATGATATTATGAAAAAAAACATGATCGTAAATATTTTCTGAGTCTCAGACAGTGATACTAGCTGAGACAGTAAAGACAAACCCATACCCAGGAAGCAAATCAATCTCAGTAAAGACATGATCTGAAATGAGCAACTTGTCACTAAGTAGTTGGTTGCTGTCCTCAAGGCATTATGCCAGAATGAGAGTGTCAGTCTCTGATCTTGACAGGTCTTGCATTTATCATTAACAACAGCTGAATATCTAGGAAGTCTAGGTGAAAGCATACATATGCTGTTATTTCAATGCATAGCCTTCATCCTTGCATCATAACTAGCCCATTTATCAGACTGTTTTAAAAGTGATGAAGTAGTAAAGGACAAAGGATGCCCAATTGTCACTGAAAGAAATGTGTTGTTGTTCAGTACTCCTCTACAGTATTTGCTTTTTTTTTTTGAGCATTATTTAGTTATCTAGTATTGTGTAACAAATTACCCCAACATTTAGCAGCTTAAAACACTTATTGTGCCAAAGTTTATGTGGAGAAATAAGCAGCCATGTTGAGAGTTTTCTACTGAGAGGTCCATGTGGCAAGGAAATGATATCTCTGGCCAAGAGCCAACAAGTATCTAAGGCTGCCAACAGCCTCATGTCCAACTTGCTCCTGTAGACCCAGAAATTTTAGGGGTACTTGGATATATAGCACACCTATGCTTATGCTTATGCCCCTTTTCCATAATTTTGCCCATGTTTTGCCCTTTACATTCTTATCTTTTTTAAAAGACTTGTTTGGGCTATGATTCAAGTCTGCTCCTATAACAATCTGATTCTGGTCTCATTTTCAGCTCAGCCTGCTTTCTGCCCATAGAAGATAAGGGTCTTTTTAACTTTGTTTTTTATGTATTGATTTTAGAGAGAGACAGGAGGAGAAACAGATAGAGATAGAGAAAGAGACATTGAGTTGCTGTTCCACTCATCCATGCATTCATTTATTGATCCCACATGTGCCCTAATTGGGGATTGAACCCACAACCCCAAAACATGAAAACAATGCTCCAACCAACTGACCTACCAAGTCAAGGCCAAGAGTCTCTTTAAATGTTATCATAGACATCTTCTATTTTTCACATCTTACCCCAAGGAGTTAAATACCTGACCTGAATCCATAATTTTTTCTTCTATGTTTTGAGGGCAGTTAAATAAAAGCAACAAACAACACAATCTCTTAAAGTACCATTTGTCTCATATCACTTAAATGCTTGTTATTTTCCATAAGCCAGTTTGAGTGGGTAGAATAATGCCCTCCCAAAGATGCCCACATCTTAATCCCCAGCATTTTTTAAAATGTTAATTGACATGTCTAAAGAGAATTTGCATGTATGATTAGGTAAGGACTCTGAAATAATAAAATTATTTTAGATAACTATCTAATTAAAATATGATTGAAACCAATGAAATCACATGAACCCTATAAAGCAAAGAATCTTTCGCATTTGGGGTAACAGGGAAAGGTGGCTATGGAAGAATGGTCAGAGACAGGCAATGTTACAGATTTTTGCAGGTAAAAGAAAGTCAAGGAATGTAGGTGGCCTCCAAAAAGCTGGGGTTTAATCCTATTTGAAGAACTGAGGAAAACAGAGAACATCCCAGCCAAGTGACAAAGGAGACGGGATAAAGATCCAGATATTACCATCAACCATTGATTAAGGGATGGCTGATCCTGAGAGCTATTGATTCACCAGCATTTCTAGTCCAGGTTTTGATGGTGAGGAAAACCTCTGCGGCAAGTCAGAGATATTGGTAGTTGAAATTTCAGTAAGAGTGCAGGAAAATTGGAAATGTTAAAGGGGAGATGGGCGGATCACTTACAGTTTGCTATAATTATCAGTTCATTTTTGTTTTACCTACAATATATCTATCACACCTGTTATATTATATTCATGCCTTTTGGTACCATCGTCGTCGTCGGCAGCCGTCTGTCTCGAGAGACGATGGTGTAGCTTCTTTAGAGTCTGTCTGCACTGCCGAGAATGGTTGTGCAGTCCGACTCGGGAGTGACACAGTGTCTCCTCCCGTGTTGAATCGACATCTTGTGATGACGCTGGAGTGTCCTCTCCAGTGAAGCTGAAGCTACAGAGCCTCAAGAGACGATGGTGTAGCTTCTTAAGAGTCTATCTGCACCGCCAAGAATGGCTGTGCAGTCCGACTCGGGAGTGACACGGTATCTGTCTCCTCCCGTGTTGAATCAACATCTTGCGATGACGCTGGAGTGTCCTCTCCAGTGGAGCTGAAGCTACAGAGCCTGGGCAGGGTGATATGGAGGGTCTGCTGTTGCCCATGCAGCAGAACCCCCCTCTCTTCGCAGCTGAAAGGTCCAAGGGAAAGACGGAGTCAATACAGCTTGGCTTCAGGTGCGCCGCAGGAGTTGCCGGTGTTGACTACAACGTCAAACCGCCTTAGGGACTCCGGCTCCGGATTTTCTGTCGGGGTTTACTCCCTTAGCCTTTCCCCTGAAGAGGCATGCCGCAAGGCAGCGGAGGTTTTTTGGAATCAGAGTTTTCCTTCTCTGATGTGCCCTGACTGGAAGATCGAACCAGCGACACTTAGCTCGCAGGCCGACGCTCAATCCACTGAGCCAAACCAGCCAGGGTATGGTACCATCAACTTCATATGATTATTATATTTCATCTGGCCTCCTGTATTAAATTGATTATTTTCTCTGATTCCACTCTCTATATTTTTCTCTCCTTCACTAATAATGTTACTTGTGTTCTAACTAAGTTTTAATTTTCTCTCAATTCTTCATCATTTTTAAAATCATTCTATTCCTAGTTTTGTAATCTGGCTCAAAAATTCTCTAGGATCTCAAACCAGTTTTTTTCCATAATTTTTCATTTCAAGTACATCCAGATCTTTACATATTTTCACAAATGTTAGAAATAAAATATGATATGTAATATATTTCTCTGATCCTACGTTATATAATTCTTCTGCTACTTTCATTCATACTGCATTTTATCCCTAAGTTATTCTCTCTTTCCTAAATGTATCACATGCTTTATCTTCTCCACATCTTTGTTCCTATAGGTTTTTATAATTTGATTTATCTCATTTTTAAGAGCCAACCCAACTGTCACTTATTCTGTGATCATTTTATAATTTCTTAGGTAAAATAAATGAGCCCTTCCATAGTACTATGTGATTGATTTATATTAAAGCTATTGCCTCTTATCTCTCCCAATAAATTGTGAGCCTCTCAGGTCATACACCTTCCTGAATGCTTTACACATAATATATGCCTAATAAACAGGTCTCTGGTAAGTTAGAGAATCAAACTAACTGGTCTACCAGATGGAATGAGAAGTAGTATTAGAAAATAATATATAATAAAATAAATATAATTGTTGTTTCATTAGAAGAATACTCAATTAACCACTCTCAGGATTAAGGAAAACCCGTCCTTAGCAATCTTTTGAAATACTCTACTAAAGACAATACACTAAAATAAATAATTATTAGAATGATCATTTTCTTATGACCAAATTTATATTTTCTTTCTTAATGTTATTTCAAGCAATTCAAATGGGTTTAATTTACTTTATCTTTAAAGTCCTCTGGGGGAAAAATTATTTTCTAATGAAGTATAAATGGGAATCAATTTTCTGTGTCAGTAAATGGTTCTGAAATTCTATTGATAGATTGGCTGCCATCCAGACTCTGTGAATGACATGGCTCAAATAAGGCATAGTGCAGACTCTCTCTTACATGTTAAAATTATACTTGAAAACAAAACAGAACAAAACAGAAGTCCAGCAAAATGCAATAAAAATGATTAAATGGATAAATTAAACCTGTGTTAGAAAGGTTTAATGATGAGATGTGTAATCAAAATAAATAAATCAATCAAAAGCAACACTTCAATTACTTATTAACTATTTGAAAGAAAAACTTAGCATTACTTATTAACTATATAAACATATAATTTATTTATTAAGTTAAAATGCTTACTGAGCTCTATTTGAACAGCATAAAATGAAAAGTAAATTTATCTAATTATTTTCTTAGCTATACATTGAATATGCTTGATTACTAGGGTTATTCATTTGTCAAATAAACAAAAAGTAATGTGTTTAAGCACATTTTTCCTAGACATCTTTCAGAATTGCTTAAATGTATAAATGAGGCACTTACCTGACTAGAAACATGAAAATGAACTTAACGTTTTTCAAATTGTAGATTTGTTTTTTAAAAATCAGGCTTAGATGCCATGTTTCCAAAGTCACAGTGAAATAAAAGATCACCCCATTAATAATTTCATAAGTAAATTGGTATAAACAGTGATGGTGAAAATATCATTGGAACATCATGAAGGTTAACCAGTGGTTTATTGTACTGATGATCCTTGTATTTCATATTCATGGATATTGAAATGTTCAGATTTAAGTCTAAAGGGGATGTCTTTGTTGAAAAGCAAAAATTAGGTAAGGTAGGGTAGGATGTCTGCTGTGGGTTAAGTGTGTAAGAAACTGCCAAGAAGAGTAAATTTTTCACTCTCAATTTGTTTTGAACTGTAGTTATTTGGACAGCTGGAGAAAGGCAGTAGAATGAAGGCCTCACAATATGGAGCAAGCTATAGGAATAACAGCAGAGTATCAACATTAGTGAAATATAATGAACAAAAGTACTGTCATTGTTTATGTGAAAAATCATTGTGACCCTGGAGAGTGCCTGAATGATTTTCAGTGCCTCTAGGGGACCATGAATATCTGATAATATCTAGCCCAACTCCACTGCCCAAGGCTCTAGGGAGTCTGCAGTACAAGAAGAGAGTGTTTTCATATTTGACCTCTGTTAGGGACTATCACTGGCCCAACATGTTTGTCCCTGTGTTAAAAAAACACCTAGAGAAGAAGCAGCCACATTATTGTAGATGCTACACAATGGTACCATAATGAGATGTACTTTTATTCTTTCAATGCCCATGGCTGATGAAAACCTGTATTCTTTATGTTTGTATTTAGTCTCTCACAATTGAATGCCTAATCTGTTCATTCTGGACCTCTGACCCAAACTCTTGTTTCTTGTTTCTTGCTTTCTTGATCTCTACTTTCTCTTTCTTCCTGGCCATCACATGAATAATCTTTTGAGTATGTTTCCAGTTCATTTTTCTCACCAGTGCACATCCCTCTTGAGCTATCCCATTGAATAATGGCCTAGGTTTATGGACAGGAGGTAGGATGAAATGGCCACAGTTTACTAGTAGCAGTTTTCCTCCAGGGGAACAGTTAATATATAAACTTCTAAGATAAAAGTTTTTTCCTTCTTATTAGTTCATCTTTTTTTTCTTTCAATTATTAGCTGAATTTATAAATTAGACATATTGAGATATTAATTTCTTTCAGTATTTTCAGAAATTAGTGATGCTGAAATCCAGATGTAGTACCTAAGCAGCAGCACTTCCCAATTCCTGACTATAAAAATCATATCAGTAAAGACACAGGTATATGTACTATCTGTTATAGATATTGGTGATAACTGATTCTCTTTCTAAAGAAAAAAAAAACAATATTTTTCAGGTCCACATTCTCTAATATATATAATCAACTTTATTTCACTGTTTTAAAAGTAGAAAAACTGTTCTTTAGTTGCAAAATTCTAATTTGTTTTAATATTCTATAAATTTCAAACATTAATTCACCAAGGTTATCTCTAAATTTCATTATGACATAAATTTGTACTTTTGGACTGGCAGTGTCAGATTTCTTTAGACCATCTATGACTTTTCTTATAATTTTCTCTCATGTATTAAAATGTGATTCATTCTTAACCATTTTTTTTTGTTGTGATTATTTCATCATCATTATATTTTGTGTTAAAGAAAGTTCATGGACCAAATACACTGGTGTTTCATTTGTGATTTACCACTTTGAAGCTTGGTGCCTTTAATCAACTCTTTGTTCCATTATTTTAAATTAGCACCTAAGTTATACTGTTATTGAAATTTTACCCCTTATGATCAAACCTGCAGGAAGAATACTGCCATGTTAGGTCTCCCTTTCTTTAACTTTGAACAGCATAAAAGAGACATTAAGAAAAGATGATAAGTAAGCACAGTACTTGCACCCTCCCACAACCACATCAAAATTACAGCTAAACTAGTGAACAACCATCATTCAGAACCACCTGAAACGTAGATGAACAGAAGTCCTATAACTAAAGATATAAAGAAGAAGCCAATTAAGACTGGTAGGAGATATGGAGAGTCGGAACAGGCCAATCCCAAACACACCTGTGGCAGTGAAAAATGGAGAGGGACATCTCGGTTGTGGAAGTCACCCCTAAAAAGTAAGGTGTAACAGGCTCCCCTCAAGCCAGGGTTCAGTGCCAGAAAGAGAAGTATCCATAACCTCTGGCTGTGAAAACCAGCAGGGATAGTGGCTGAATTGACGGAAAACTGCTGCAGTCCCAGGCATTCCCCTTAAAGGCCCCAAGCAATAACAAACTAGGACTCGCTCCTTCTGAACTTTAGCACTGGGAAAAAAGCTTGAAATATGCCTGAGACATGTGGGGAGGAACTGAATTATTGGTATTAGAGTGAGTTCCCCTGGGGGGGGGGCAGCTTCCTCCCAGACAGAAGTGCTGGTAGAAGCCACTCTTTGATTAGCCCACCCCCAACAGATCCACCAGGTAGGTGCCATATCTGAGTCATCATCAACTTGGCTAACACTGTTTGCTCCACTCTGGTAATTCCCTGAGACTGTTTCACCCAGGCCCACCCAGGCCCTTTCCAGTGGCTTTTCCATATAAATGACCTGTCTTTGCTCATACTTCAGACTGTCCTACAACCTCTTAAACAACCAGCATATGGCCCCCTTGTACCCTATACCTCTTGCTAAATGACTTCAGAATGTGCACTAGTGGAAGCCAGCCTAAATTTGTAGCTTGCCCTCTTTTGGGCACCTCCAAGTTTAGCACAAGTAGCACTCATCTGCAGATTTCTCTGTAGTTTTTGTCAGGTGGACCCATGCAGGACACAGGTGGTGGCTGACCTTGGCCTGCACTTGCAGGAGGCCTCAAAGCCAGAAACTCTGTGGATAGCTTTATAACACATCAAAGCACCACCCAACCACATCCATGACAAACACACTCAAGGGGTGGTCTCAGCATGTACCTAAGCCTTGCTGAAATAAATTCTGCCCAATGGGATCAGCCCCTGCACAATAAATCCTCCACTGTGGTCATGAACAGTCCTTGCAGCCAATTGGCTTGGGTGTAAATAATTCCCATTGA
Organism: Furipterus horrens; assembly: GCF_987537825.1. NCBI lineage: Eukaryota > Metazoa > Chordata > Mammalia > Chiroptera > Furipteridae > Furipterus > Furipterus horrens. The sequence goes on along the minus strand of NW_028327172.1, from coordinate 161,405,897 downwards.
CATGCCAACAGCAATTAAGGCTCAACTGCAACAAGAGGGTGCACAGAGCCCACACATGGGGCACACCTGGAGCACCCAGCTCAAATAACTATGGAGGTTGTGCCACTGGGCCCTAATACATAAACACAAACTCAAAGAGTCAGCCAATATGAGGAGACACAAATGAAAGAACAGAACAAAACTCCAGAAAAATAACTGAGTAAAGTGGAGACAATCAATTGACCAGATACAGAGTACAAAATACTGGTTATAGGATGCTCAGTAAACTTCTCTTGGAAGAGAAGATAAACTTAGTGAGAACTTCAACAAAAAGATAGGAAACATGAAAATGAAGCTAGAAAATAAAAGAAATTAAAAAAAAACCACGAAGAATACATTGCAGAAAATTAACAGTAAACAGAGGATCAAGTCAGTAATTTAGAATATGAGGAAACAGAAAACATTCAATCAGAAAAGCAAAAAGCAAAAAGAATCTATAAAGATGAGAATTGTGTAAGGAGCTTCTGACAAAACTTGAAGTGCACCAACATTTGAATTATGGGAGTGCCCCAAAGAGAAGAGACAGAGCAAGAAATTGAAAACCTATTAAAAAAATAATGATGGAAAATTCCCTAACCTGTTGAAGGAAATAGACATACGAGTCCAGGAATCACAGAAAATTGAAAGCTAGATGAACCCAAAGAGGCCCACATGAAGAAATTTTATAAGTAAAATGCCAGAGCTTAAAGACAAAGAGAGAATTTTAAAAGCAGCAAGAGAAAAGCAGTTTGTTACCTACAAGACTGTCAGCTGGTTCCTCAACAAAAACTTTGCAAGACAGAAGGGATTGGCAAGAAATATTCAATGTGAAGATAAGCAAGGAACTACAACCAAGATTACTCTACCTAGCAAAACTACCATTTAGTTTAGAAAAACAGATAAGAGTTTACCAGACAAGAAAAAGCTAAATGAATTCATTGCCACCAAACTAGTGTTACATGAAAGGTTAAAGGGTTTTCTTTAAAAAGAAGAAAAGAGAACAAGGTAAAAAATATGAATAATGCGTTGCCAATAAATACATACCTATCAACAATTACTTTAAATGAAAACAGATTACAGTCTTTGATCAAAACATACAGAGACTGAATAGATAGCAAAACCACACTCTTACATATGCAGTATACAAGTGACAAGCTTCAGATCAAAGGACACACGCAGACTGAAAATAAAAGGATGGAAAAAAGTATTTCATAAAATGGAAATGGGATAAAAAGCTGGGGTAGCAATATTTAAACTAGATGAAATAGACTTTTAAACCAAGGCTCTAACAAGAGAAAAAGAAGGACCCAATGATTCCACTTCTGGGTATTGATCTGAAAAATCCCAAAACACTAAATCAAAAAGACATATACACACATTTGTTCACTGCCACATTTTTCATAATAGCCAAGATATTGAAGCAACCTAAGCATCCATCAGTAGATGAATAGATATATAAGCGGTGAATACATAAAATAGAATATGACTCAGCCATAAATAAGCTTGTGCCATCTACAACAGGACAGATAAATCTAGAGGGGACTGTGCTGAGTAAAATAAGTTACACAGGAAAAGACAAATGCCATATAATTTTACTAATATGTGGAATAAAAGTAAAACAAACTAAATGAGAAGAAGAACAGAAAGAGACTCATAGTTTCAGAGAATGTTTTGACAATTGTCAGCTTGGAGCAGGTTTGAGAGGATGGGTGAAAAAGTGGAAAGATAACTGTGGGAGAAGGGGTGGGCTGGGTGGGGGAGAGAAATGGGGGGGATGGGACAACCGTAATTGAAAAACAATAATAAAAAACAGAAGTACAAATTGGTAGTTATAAAATAACCATGGGGATGTAAAATACAGCATAGGGAATAGAGTCAATAATATTTTATTAACTATGTATGGTATCACATGGGTACTAAATTTATCAGGGTGATCACTTCCTAAGTTATATAAATATCTAATTACATTGCTGTACAAATGAAGCCAATATATAATTGTATGTCAACTGTAAATTAAAAATAAAAAAAGTGATGCAAATGAAAAAAAATAAGACACAAATAACATAGTAGTTTTTTTTTTTTTTTTTGGCTCTTCCTTTGGACTATAAATCCTTCAATAGTAAAGATTATATTTAATCAACTTTGTATTTTCAGAAACAGAAATAGTGTTAGGCAGAGAGTTGTTATTAAAAGAAAAAAATAGTTTTTCTTGGCCTAAGCTGTCATTGTAACTAAATAAAAACAGTACTTTACTTCTTGTCATCATGTGTGCATATTGAACAACTGCCTCAACATCAGGATTAAAACTACATTGAATCATACACCAGAATAAACTCAAGATGGATCAAAGAGTTAAATGTAAGCCATGGCAGCATAAAAGTCCTAGAGGAAAAAGTAGGTAGGAAAACTTCAGATATCCCACATAGCAATATTTTCACTGATGTATCTCCTAAGGCAAGGGAAATAAAAGAAGGAATAAACAAATGGGACTACATCAAACTAAAGAGTTTCTGCTCAGCAAAAGAAAACATCAGCAAGATGAAAAGGGAACTTACCATATGAGAAAATATATTTGCCAATGATACCTTAGATAAAGGATTGAGCTCCAAAATATATAAAGACCTTATACGACTCAACACCAAGAAGACAGACAACCCAATTAAAAAATGGGCAAAGGACCTGAACAAACACTTCTATAAAGAGAATATACAGAGGGTCCATAGACACATGAAAGAATGCTCAACATCACTAGCCATCAGAGAGATGCAAATAAAAACCACAATGAGATAACACCTCACACCAGTCAGAATGGCCATCATCAACAAACCAAAAAACAACTTGTGCTGAAGAGGATGCAGAGAAATTGGAACCCTGGTGCATTGCTGGTGGGAATGCAGACTGGTGCAGCCACTATGAAAAACAGTATGGAATTTTCTCAAAAAACTAAAAATGGAACTGTCTTTTGAACCAGCAATTCCATTGCTATGATTATATCTGAAAAATAGTGAAACACCAATTCAAAAGAACCTATGCACCACTATGTTCATAGCAGCACTATTTACAATAGCCAAGTGCTGGAAACAACCTAAGTGCCCATTTGTAGATGAGTGGATCAGAAAACTGTGGTACATTTACACAATGGAGTACTATGTAGCAGAAAGAAAGAAGGAACTTCTACCATTTGCAACAACATGGATGGAACTAGAGAGAATTATGCTTAGCGGGATAAGCCAGGCAATGAAAGAAAAATACCTTATACTATCACCTATTACAGGAAACTAATGAACAACACAAACAAATGAGCAAAATTGAACCAGAGGTATGTAAACATGGAGTAGACTAACAGTAACAAGGGGGGAGGCGGGAGAGAGAGAAGTGGGTAAGAAGGGGAAGGGTCTAGTCAAAGAATATGTATAAATAACCTATGGACATGGACAACTGGGTGGGGACTGACTGTGGGAGAAGTGGGGGCAGGGTGCAGGGAAGCAAGAAGGGGGAAAAGTGGGAAAACTGTAATAGAAAAACAAACAAAAAAATTTTTAGTGGGGGAAAAATAAAAATATAAAGAATGGAAATGCTATTTTAATGAACATTAGAAGGACAAGGATTTTCCTTCACACTGTTTATTTTTCTCCCTATCTGATCCCTCCAGAGTTTGGCATTCTAAAGAAGTAAGTAATGACATAAGTTTCTTTGCATAAAACTAATGAGACCAGTTGTTAATAGAGGTTTTTTTCGACCAAGACTTTGACTGGAATGTCATGCCTAAAAGAGATATTCTTGGGCTCTGGTTGTTACCAAAAAGCCCTGAGAAACTGGGATTGACTTTTGAAGGTAATAAAAGTCCTCGAGAAAAAAGGCATGGTACCATGGTTGGTTATGCGGTCCACATCAATCTTTGCAGGGAAGGAATGAAGGTTGTTTTCCTGAAATATGGCTAGAAGGGACCTTAAGGCACAATGGAAAACCATAAGGACTTGGAAAAGACATGTGTGTACAGGCAAGGCTGAATGCCAGGTATGTGGCTCAGCTTCTGTGCCCTGAAGGGCAGACTGAAGGTCACCCTAAATGTTTCTTGCATAAGTTCTAGCAAAGCAGAACTAAAGATCATAAGTGATCATTTGCTGCTCTTGTTGTTTTTATGCAAATGAACAGGATAAATTAAAACTGGACTTAATGCAGTCCCTTTAATGACAAGGAGGGTAATCTTAGGGAGAAAAATCATGATTCAAGGAAAATCACAAGGCTCAGTGGTAGACTATCAAGTAGTGCAGCTAACCGTCTTTAAAGTTTCTTTTCATTTAAAATATATTTTCATTTGAAAGTTAAACTATGTCTGTGATATCATCCAAAATGTTTAATTTACAGGCAAGAAGAATGTCAAATGCCTTGCAACTGGATGTCTTTCCAATAAGACAGTCTTACAGATTTAGAGACTTGTTTATGGGTTGTGTTACAGAAATTAACATGTGTTTTCTGTTTTCAAGGGGCATAAGCCTATGATCTCATTACCTGAGTGATTGTCTGTACATATAGGCCTCACTTAATCCTTTCTGCTGCACTGCCTCCTGAGACTCAACAGTTTGGCTGAACTCAGTGGCTGAGTTGATGAAGTATGGGCTGGTTTATGGGCTTCTGTTTTCTATCCTAATGGCTTGGACAGAAAGAGCCCAGAGGTCTGAGAGGGAGGAAACCTAAAATATTTCCCTCAGCCCAAACTAAGTATAACGGGCAAAAGGGTTTTGGACAGGTGAGATTTGCCTGGCACAGCTTTATCCAAAGGAGCTCTTTTTTTCCCTAATGTGGGACATTGAAAAATTAATACCTTCCTTTTGTCATCTAGTGGTTATGGGTTGAATGATGTCTTTTAACCTGTTGCCAAATCTGTTGCCTCCAGAATATAACAAGGATGCCAGCTTGTTAAATCAAGCACGCCATTGTCCAGGGACAGCCAACTGACCTGGATTCTGCAAGATCCTTCCCCATGTGGGAAGGCCACCCTCACCTCCACACCCCCGCTCTTATTAGGGATTTCTGGACCCAAGGGTAGGTAGTACGACAAACATGTCCAGCTCAAAGCAGCTAGAGGAGCTTGAAACCTTCGCCCATTGTCCTTTATAAGATTATAAAGGGTCTTAAGTCCGAGAGGAAGGGATTGTTATTTTTTATTGTTAAAGTAATTAATTAATTAATTATTTTTAAATAAAGAAGAAGATATGAAAGGGTGAGGTGGGAGAGCTTGTATGTATGACCTATGGGCATGGACTTTGTGGGGAGATTGCTGGGGGAGTGGGTCGCTGGGCAGAGGGGCACAAAGGGGAAAAAATTGTAACAATATAATAAATAAAATATACTCTAAAAAACTACATTGAAAGTCACTTTACACATAATAAACTTTATAAATGCCTTTCTGAATATTTTATGCCTTTTCAAGTCTTTCTCACTCTGAGCATGAGAATTTCTGGAAATATGCTGTCAATTTTAGTCATTAATTTATATTTGACTATATTTGTGTTTTTCCTTTGTCATCTTTATGAGCCTCTTCAGGGAAAAAAAAAAAAAAAAAAAAGCTATGGAAGAGAGGGAATGCCTTGACCTTTCCTCACTTATCACATCTGCACTTTGGTCTTAACAATTTTATTATAAAAGAGACAAAATAATGATACTGTGTGTGCTTGAAACACATAATCTGTTTAGATCTCTTAGTCTAACATTAAGAAATTATGTCACAAGAATATGATCGCCCAATTAGTTGTGTATATTTGTTTTATTATCATTTTTTTTAGTCATAGACTTTCCTTACTCTACATGCTTGTGGGTAATCAGGGAAAGTCTATGGCTGAACCTTCAACCGTATCCTATTGCCTAATGAATCAAGAGATGCATTTTGTCTGATTGTTAGTCTGTTCCTAAAATATCAAACATTTTCTCCTAACACTTGGCAGAATCCTTTTGGAAAACAGAGTGAAAATATCACTCATACTGCATCCCTCAACCTCCTCCATGTGTTAGCTCTTTACAATACTATATTCACTATCTTGTCCATGGGGGATATATTCCAAGACCCCCAGTAGATATCTGAAATTTCACATAGTAATGAACCCTATACATACCATATTTTGTACTATACACACATACCTATAATAAAGTTTAAATGATCAGTTAGACATATAAGAGATAAACAATAACAATAAATTAAAATAATATACTGTAATAGCAGTTATATAAATGTGGTGTCTCTTCCTCTCTCTCTCTTTTTAAAAATATTGTATTGTAATCTATGTACTTACCTTTCCATTTAAAGAAAGCACTTGACAATGTCTTTTGGCTTAAGCAAACTGCTAACATCACTATCATTGTGCTTTAGGACTATTATTAAGTAAAACAAACATTACTTGAACACAAGCACTATTATACCATGACAGTTCATCTGATAACCAAGATGGTGGCTACTAAGTTACTAATGGGCAAGGAAACATATATAGTGAGTATATACAGCGAAGAGACATTGGACAAAGGGATGATTCAGGTCCTGGGCAGGACTTGAGAGAGTTCATTCAGCTACTCAGAATGGTGCACAATTTAAAACTTATGAATTATTTTTAGAATTTTTTATATAATATTTTCATACTGCAGTTACCTAAGGGTAACTGAAACAATGGGTAACTGAAAGTGCAGAAGCCATGAATGGGGGGCCACTGTATTTGTTCCACTTTCCTTGAATTGATAGACAGTGACAATGTCCCTAAAATATTTAGTTGGCTTTATGCACATCACTAGGGTTTCTTAGTCAACTGTTGTCTCCAAAGGACAGGATGAGGAACCTGTCATTGCCTTCTCCAATAATTTTATAACAGTGAAGGTTTAGATTTTAATAATATTATTTGAATAATGACAGTTTGGAACTTTTAAAAAAAGTTTTTTCAGAAATACAAAATGCAGGCTAAATTTTCTCAAACCACACTCTTTGAATTAGCTGAACCGTAATCACATGGGGTATTCTTGAGTCCATCCATCCAAACTCCCTAAATCAGTGGCTTTGAGGGTAACTTTGAAGAATTTGCATATTTTATAGGAAACCCACATAGTTGTTTTTTCAACATAAAGTTTAAAAACTGCTTTGGCCTGTGTTCCTGAGATTGAAGATTTGTAGGCAAAGGGATATCAAACTTCACATTTTCAGAGAGATCAGAGGTAAATCATTTTCCAAAATCAGTTAAAGGTTTTGGTTTTTGTTTTTAATGGAAAATAAAAATAGTAAGCTTAAGTGATATCCTGCAGTTAGACTATAAATAAAACTTTTGACACATAAGAGCAAGAGGGGAGTTAGAATTAATCTACCTTGTGCATTCTAATTTAATTTGTCACACAGATTATTCTTTTTGGTTAAATTCATTTGTATCCCCTATATCCAAATCTCATCAAGGTAGGAAAAGGGAAGGAGAGAAGGAGACAAAAAATAAAGAAGGAATAAACAGCAGAAAGGTTGTATTTGAGAGGTTTGCCCACCTGAAAGTAGAAATACTGAATTAAACAGACTAAAAACATAGCAGAAACACTTATTGCTAGAAAGGCATAATGATAATAAAATAAATGTCAACACAAGAGGAAATTTGTCTGATATCCTCACAGTTATTAGAGGTTGTAATGAAATTCTAACAAAAATATAATGAGTTCTCTGGATAATGGCTAAATGTAGAAGATACAGAGGAAACTTAAAATTATATCATAAACCATGTAGAACTTTTCAATGTGCCAGCAAGCAGGCACTTTTAAGCAGATTAATAAATATTTCAAACTGATATTAATGTAAGAGATAAGAGGATATTACTTCACATAGAAAGAATAGGGTAATGTTATAAAAGCAATCATATTTATTGCAATGTTTTTCTCAGAGAACATCCTGTATATTAAAATATATATATTCACATTATCATCAAAATTACTACACACAATAAATGCGTTACAGGTTAGTTCACATACTAAGAGACTGTTTTCTCCTGTTACCTTTCTGTTGTTAGCAAACTTGGCTTCCCTCACTCCAACCTGAACTTGCTATCTGCATATTTATACATATTTTTCAGTAATGGTATTAATGACAAATGCATTTTTTATGCCACATGCTAGTGATGTTTAGGATCCTCTCCTCCACATAGGTTGGTCTCAGGAAAAAATGTGTGACATAAGATTTTTCAGTCTGTAATATGACTTTAAGTCAATATACACTTCTCTAAAATGGAAGTACACATTTTAGGTTTGAGCTTACATTCTAAATGTAAGCTCTTTATTTTAGATACTGATAAAGTAATTTTAGAGACCTTGGAACAAATGGATAAAGTGATGTACAATATTAGTCAATATAAATTTTAGACTTTGAAACTATTAATGTTAGTGATTTGAAATAATTTCTGCATTGCAACAGAAAAGTCTGTATCTTGAACTGCATATTCATAATCTTCAAGTGAAAGTTATAGATGTTTTCTGGTGGTACAAGTTAAATTATAAATGAATGAGCCTAATGTTAATATCTATTTTATGACATGTTTTAGTCACTATTATAAATCCAGGCACCTGGTGAAATTTATGGTACTTCATAGACTATCATATTTGTTAAGTATTGAATAAAAACATGCCTAGTTATTATATTTTAGTTTCATGTACATTATCTTATTTGATCAGCAAAAGCCCTGTGAAGTTTATTGCAGCATATTACACGTTATATTTATTTTCAAAAATAGCTATATTTAACTTTATTGCTTGAGAGAAAATTTTTGGATATGTCTTGTTTTGAGAAGACCTAGTATGTTAAACCAAATTGTTCTTTCTTTTGAGAAAATGAAAGATTTACCTTTATACCTAAAGATAAGACTTTTGCCTGGATGAAGAAATTTAGGCATGAGGCGAGGAAGTAACCTTTGTAGGTCACAGCAGTAGATAATGGAGTAAGAATTTGACCTAGGCAGTCAGAATCCTATGCCTGTCCAAGATTTAGATCACTTAAGAACATAACCAAGAGTACAGCTGTGTGCAATTAATGAGAGGAAAACTTTCCAGGAAAGAAAGAAAAAGGAATTTATAATTCAACAGAGAAAACCCAACAAAATATTCTGGGACAGTGAGAGCTAAGAAAAGTGCTTGCAGAAACTGAGTATGAAGTCATTTTGCAAGAGGCTGAGATAGTAGTGAAAGGAAGAGGATGTTGGTGAGAATAAATTATTATTTCATTGACAGTTAAAGAAAGAAAATAGAAGAGTCAAGCAGGTCAGAGAAAGACATTTTTAAAAGTATAGGTATAAAGAGGATGTGTAGGGAAGAAAAAAAGCTGGTCTTTGGGGAGAAATTAAAAGACATGGGAGACAGGAAAAAAAAGATGTAAGAGAAAGCAATGACAGAATAAATTCTCAGAGGACAGGAACAGGGACACACATGAAGAAAATATTATTACATAGAATTGATCATTGTCTGAATCTAACACTTAATCGTTAGAATTGAACTAGTCATCACATTGAAAATCTAGGTATTTTAAAACATAACAGCCTATTTTTATATTTTAAGTTGATTTTTGAACATCTCAATACAGCTGATACTATATTTTCAAGGGTAAGAATCTATTTTTAGGGATTTCAAATACACAAGTTTTGAACACTATCTATAAACTTCATGCATCATGGAGTAGTTAAGAAAGAGTCATAAATATCAATGTAAATAGTATAAAATGCCAATTTCATGAGTGGCAAAGTCATGAAAAAATTAGCTTGTTTAAACATAACCCTGAACAATCATCTCACCAAATTGATAGTTTGTATGGCGGCAAGGATCCTCTATCTGTTATCCACAGAGAAAACTGGATGAATCAGTGTTTGCAAAATGTATTACTAAAATCTCCACTGCATAGTGAGTGTGTATGTTTAACCTTTACAAGAAGAACTTGAGGGGTAGACATTATTTAAAAAAATAACTCAGTTAAAAGCCATTAGAAATGTGCCCTTCTCAAAAGGTAATTGATTCAAGTAACATGTAGTTTTAGACCACAGTCAGTACTCTGTGTTTTGTTACCATGTTTGATTTTTTTTAAAATAAGATAAAGGGTAAATACAAGAAATTGAATAAATTTAAATTAATATTTATCTTTGTGTCATGAATACCCTAAGAGATCTAGGAGTAATGGAAAAGAAGAACATTATACAATATTTATATGCTGTTAAAGAAATAAAAGAGAATGTTATATTTGCTCTACCACATATATAAATAATTATATTTCATAATGAACAAAATTTTTCTAACCAAAAGAATGAAACTAGAAAAGAATAAGGTTTGTCAAAGTAGAGCTCTACTATGATATTGCAAGGATGAAGGAGCTATAAGAATACTTCTTTCAGAAAGGATGTTAGAAACTATCTAATCTATCCTGTCACTGATACAAAATGTTCTCTACAGTGTCCATTTCAATGTACAATATATACCTCCTATGTACCAGTCACCAGGTTTGCAAGTACAATGTTTCTTACCCTTAAGAAAATTACAGTATATAAGTTAAAAAAGTCAAGAAAATAAATGTCCTGTACATACTAATATTTTATTTTTCTGGTAATACAGCAATGCCATAGAAGAGGGAGTGAATTATTACAATGGGTCAGAGAAGGCATCAGGGTGGAGGTAACACTAAGGTGGGTATAGAAGTATTTTAAGAGTTTATCAGGAAAGAAACAACAAAAGATTGAATCAGCACATATTTGAGATATGAAATAGAATGATGTGTTTGGGGAAAATGTCTTAGTGCTTCTGAACAGTAACACACTTTTTATGTACCTAGAGCAGTAGATATAAGGAGAAGATCAATGGGTAAGAAGACTGCAGAGGTGGTTAGGAGCCATATCATCTGAGTTCTTATAGGTCAGACCAAAATATTCCAACTTTAAACTGGAAGCATCAAGGGGTAAGGGAGAGGATTAAGTAAGTGATAGGTAGTATGACTGAATTTGATTTTAAGTAGATCACAGTAGTGGAGCATGTAGAGTGAGGCCAGACTAAGGACGGGGGTAGCCCAGGTGATCATTATAATGGTCCAGACACAATAGAAGGGAAGAATAGAGCTGAGAGATATACATACAGCAGAATTCCAAGATGTGTTCTTTGATTGGAAGTAGGGTTAAAGAATGAGTCGAAGATAATGCTGGATGAGTGAAACAAGGGAATTTAATTAGCATCAATATTTATGTAATGCTTTACCTATGGATGAAATAGATGCTCAGAGTTTTAAGAAAGACTGTGAGCTGCCTTTAATGAATATAAACTCTCCCATGACAATTTTAAGACACTCAGAATGTCATGTACTTTATGGTGATAATGTCCCAGGTAACTGTGATTAGTGAGTATTGCCTTCCTCATTGACCTTTAGCTGCCACATGAATTGGCAGGATAGGTGCTCCAGTGAGCAGTTGTAAATAACTTAAAATTAATTGCTTCTGTTTTTCAGATAATTCTACAGAAGGATGAATTAAATTAAGTTTGTTCTGTAGTTCATTTGGAAGAATGGAGGGAATTTGATCTATTAACTTATGCAAAACAGGACATATATGTACATTTTATGGTTATCATAAAAACCGAATTTTAAAAAAAATTCTTTTGAAGTGTTGGCATACACCACTACACAAAGTTAACACCTCCATATCAAAATATGAGGGTGTTAACAATAATCTTGGGCCATTTTACAAATGAAAATGTTATAAAGAATGAGGTTCATCTTTGTAGATATCCATATAATTGAGGAAGCTACACCAAAGTTTATTTAGCTTCTCTGTGCTTCTACTATCTTCAGTATGAGCTTTATAGAAAAAAATGATTTGATTCTCACTTCATTTTTAGAGAGAGGCTAAAAAAGGGAGAAAGAGGGGGAGAGAAACATTGATCCAAGAGAGAAACATTAATCAGTTGCCTTTTGTATCCAGTGCCACCAGGGATCAAACCTGCAACACCGGCATGTGACCTGATGGAGAATTCTTACAACTTTTTGCTTTGTAGCATGATGCCCAACTAGCTGAACCATACCAGTCAGGGCTGATTCTCACTTTAAACCCTTAATATAACTCACCTGGGACAAGTTTGTAATCATTGCTTGGCCCGGGAATTTAGGCTACTGAGAAGAAGAGAAAATGAGCCAAGAAACTTTAAAATTTTATCAGTGCCATTTTCTTTTACACTTTTGAATGCTCAATCTTTTTGTTTAAAGAAAAGATCTCTCATTTTAATTGCTGTTAATGTATTTGTATTTTTGATAACCTCTAACTAATCCTATTTATATTGCGACATGCAAAAGCAGGAACTCACTGTTCTAGTGTATAAGTTCACAAGATTTATATAATTGGCAAATCCAATCACTAGAAAATTAGTGATGAGACATACAAACAAAAAATTGCAAAATAAGCTAAGTATCTGTTGTGTCAGGGTTACCACAGCCTGGATCCTTGCTTCATCATGCATGTATTTTCATTTTTCTAAGTCACCGTTATCTAAGAATATTCCTTCTGCACAAGTATTATACAGCTCAGGTTGGCACTGTGCCACCTTTGTTAACTTCATGTATATATAAGAGCCCCTGCTCTTCAGGTGGCACAAATGCTTTGTCCCTTGCCATGCCTGCCACCATAAAAGTGAAGGCAGATTTTGTTGTTCCTGCCCTCACCTACTGCTGTGAGACTGAAGGTGGATGATCCTTTGGCCCCTGTCCTCACCTGCCACTGCGCGACTAGACTGAAAGGCAGATTTGATTGCTGTTCTCACCTACTGCTGTGAGATTAAATTGATATGAATTCCCTCCTCAGTGCTCCACTGTCATTTTTTGGTCTTGCTGAATCCAAAGTATACCTGCCTGGAGCTAGGCTCCTGTGCTACAGTATCCTATTATAATTTTCCAATTTTTTGAAGAGTAATTTATATAAACACAAATCAAACTATTTTAAGTATATAGGTGATGGGTTATAAAAATCTCATAATGTTTTGTAAATACCACCAAAATTATGATATGGAATAGTGACCTCATACTAAAAATTTCTCTTCTATTTACAGTGATTCCCCTCACTAAACTCCTGGCTCTAGGCAAACAATAATTTACCTGTTGAAATAGTTTGACCTTTCTAGAATTTTATATAGATGGAATCACACAGTTGTTCTCCTCTGTATTGTTTAAATTAGCATTATATATTCAAGATCTATCCTCATGTGTTTATTTATATTGCTGAATAGTATACCACAGTATATATATACTAACAGGGGATGCTATGATGGAAACCAGAATAGGAGTGACATGAAAGAAGGTCATGAACCAAGGAAGCCAGGTGGTTTTCAGAAGCTGAAAAAGATAAACAAGTGGATTCTTCCCTGAAGTCTCCAGGGGGAATGCAGCCAACACCTTGATTTTAGACTCTATCTAACAAAACTGTAAAATAATAAATTTGTGTTTTCTTAAGCCACTAGTTTGTGATCATTTGTTACAGCAGTAACAGGACTTCAGTGGGAATGTGAATGAGGCTGATCTGCCTAGGACTGATGAGTAAAAAAATTGGTGGAAGGTGGTATTGCTTATATTTTGGGGCTTGAATTTCTGGGTGATACCAAAGGAGGAGAGATGTATTTTGTTCAAAATTGAAATTTCATATGGCATACTGTCTGATGTAATCTGTCTGGTCAATTTGTTTAACCAACCTAACTCAGCTTTATTTGATATGAAACCTAGAACAGGAGATCAGATCTTGGTATTCCATCTAAGTTGATGTAATCCCTTGATGCATGTCATGGGATTCTGGACATAAAATGAATGAGATATTTGCAAAGGTCCTCAAGGGTTTGTTGAAGGAAAGCAAGGATTTTTCATTGGATATAGCTACAAGTTCATTCGTGCAGAAGATCTGACAAGTATTTGAAGTCAAAACCTTGCCATGTGCTGTGAAACAAAAGTATCATGTTAATAAAAATATTTATTCACTTGAAATTAATATAAATATTTTGATTTGTCCATGTATTGGTGTAGAAAGATATTTTCATTTATTTTGGATTAGTTGAGTCATATAGTATGCATGTAGAAATTATTTCAAACAACCAGATCACCTAAAAACATACTGTGTGCCAAGTGGAGGAACATTTTTGTGCCTGATCATTCAAAACTGTTGTTGTATTGACTTGTTGCTGAAATTAACTTAGGCAGGTCAAGATAAATTAATTTTGTGACTAAAAATATGGGCATGGGAATCAAAAAGAACTACATTTTAGTACCTTACTAATTATGGAATGTGGGAAAAGCTACATATCTTCTTTAGTCTTCAGTTTCCTTATCTATATGATGGGAATATTAACATAAGTGATAATATACATTTAAAATTAATTAAAAAAATTGACCCCAAGGTTCACACTAAATATTATGATTATTAATATTTGGCCATTCCCACAGGCCTCTAACACAATGTTTATGTATATGCCAATTCCAGGTATCCAGTTGAAATTATTACAGAATATGAATGTGAGCAGAGTTAGTTGCAAGTTTAGATTCATATATGTCTTTCCAGTTCAGATAAAACTAATAGTAATACACTGTATAAGTTTAAAAATACTACTACTTCATAGGTGGTGGTGATTCTTTCATAAAGTCTGGCTATCTGTTTTAGTGATATCCTCAGCATTGATGACTGTTGTCCATATCCATTAATTCCTTACAAGTTATAAAATGGTGATGTCCTAATTCTATCATTATTTCTTAATTTATTATTATAAATATTAACATAAAATCAAAATTTCCCTTATCAACTATTTGGTTGCCTGGAAGAAATTTTGTACATGGATGCCAAGTTTTCCAAATATCTAAGTGGTTTACTAACATCATCTTAAAGTGACCCCACCTGCTGTTCCCATTCCCCATGTTGATACCCAATATGAAATTAGCATTCTATATCCAAGTATTATTTGGATAGCAACTGGCACATTTCTACAAGAGGGTCAATTTTAGAAAAAAATAAAACACAATTTTTGTTAGAATAGGAAAGTATAGTGATCAATTTTATTAAGCAGTTAGCTAATTAAAGCAGTAGCAAAAAAAATTTCACATTGTTTTCTATTCTGCAAGAAATATTTTAGGTATGTAAGCAGGTGAGAAGTCAAATATTTATTTTATTTTTTAAGATTTTAGTTATTTAATTTTAGAGAGGGGGAAAAGAGGGAGAAAAAGGGGAAGAGAAATATTCATGGGAGAGAGAAACATCAATCAGTTGCCTCTTGTACCCACCGCAACCAGGACTCAAACAACCACCCAGACGTTTGCCCTGACCAGGAATTGAACCAGTGACCTTTTAGTTTAAGGAATGATGCCCAACCAACTGAGCCACATGGCTCAGAGCAGAAGTCAATTATTTTTTTAACTATTCTGAATAATTCTGCCTTTTTCTAAAACAATTATTAAGTAACAGCAAAGACAACAAAACCCCCAAACACACAAAACTCACAAGCCTTAATTTTTCCTGTTTTAATATTAATATTCTAAACCATATTTCATGTATCTAATTAAAAATTAAAATTTTATATAAACAAAAAATTTCTGAAGAACTTGAGTGTTTGATGTTTAGAAAATGAGCTCATTTTGAGGTTATATAAACATCCAAGTAGTCACTGCAGAAACAAACTCAAAGCTAGAAAAAAATGCATATATTATTTATAATAAAGACTATGTATCAGATAAATTACATAGGATAAATCTTGAATGAGAATATCATCAACAGTTCCATCTCTTAATGAAATAATAGATCTAGAAAATGCCTGCTGATGTTGCTAAAATATTAAGTGAAAGCTTTACAGAAACTTATGAAAATGTTGAACTTGACCTGAGTCCTATGCTCCTGGAAAACAACGAGAATTAAGAAATCTCCCACCCTGTTTTAGTTTTGGAAGTAGCTTACTGCAAAGAATCATCCTTCCACATGTGGATGAAAAAGGAGTCACATACTAAACCTGACAGGTTCAGGGAAGGCCAGAATGACAGACCTTATAAATTCAGAGACTTAAACTAACCAATAGGATGTCTTGAATATAAAAATTACTAGCTAAAAGTTATTCATATTTGGTAGTCATATTCTAGACCTGCAACTTCCTTGACAAAGTTCAGTCTTTACCTTAAGTGAGCCTGTCTGTTGTTTTTTTGCATCTAAGATAACATACACGTAGAGTGTCAGAGTAATCTCCTTTTCCCAGACCCTTCAGAGTACACCCACTGCATCAGAACAGAGACAACAGAACCCCTCATTGTTAATCATGTTCCCCAAATACCATATTTATGTGCTGTAAATGTTCATTGTTAACTATCCTACAGATACCAATGTAAAAGAAGTATGTCTCTCTCTGTTTTGCTCTTTATCCAATCCCAGAGATTTCCCACTTTGTTTTCTCCCACCTCACTAATCTACAACCTATGAATTTCATGTAAACTGGCTTATGTCTCCTCCTATAATTATAATGTATTAAAAAACTGTAAAACTGCCATTCTTTAGAGCATTTTCTCAATTTGTTCAGATTTTGCTTCCTTTTTTTTTCCCCATTTTTCCCCCATTGCTCCCCCCTCCCAGCCCATCCCTTCTCCCACAATCATATCCCTCCCTGTTGTCCATGTCCATGAGTCATTCATAGATGTTCCTTGACTAGACCCTTCCCTTACTTATCCCCCTTCTCTCCCTCCCCCCTCCCCCCTACTGACTACTATTCTAGTCTTTGCCTATTTAGTTCGTTTGTTTGTGTTGCTCTTTAGTTTCCTGTATTGGGTGATATCATATGGTATTTTGCTTTCTTTGCCTGGCTTATTTCACTAAGCATAATTCTCTCTAGTTCCATCCGTGTTGTCGCAACAGATTTTGCTTCCTAACAATTGTCAGTTTGGTTCAAATGAACCATAAAATTTTTCTAAAATTTGTGTTACAGAAGGGGGCTGTCCAAAAACCCCCAGAGCCTGAAGGCTGGGGATGGGGAAAAGGAAGCAGCTTTCAGGATGCCTTCACATGCCTGAGGCTAGTGGCTAATGTCTTTGTTGCGCAAATAGATTTGATGCATCCAAGGCCCGGAAAGATGAAAGGGGTTTTGGACAGTGGGATAGTATAGAAACAGCTTACAGAGCCTGTGTGAGGTTCTGTGAATGGTCAGAACTGGTTACCATATCCACTGCATCAGAGGATGCAGTGAGGGGTTTAAAAATAGGTGGCAGACAGTTTAGGGAGGCTTTCCATGCTTTTTGAGAGGGGAAACAGACACACCATGCTGCTTTGAAAAGAAGGCTTCTCCATGCAGTTTGCAAGTAGGGCAGAGGTGCTCTCCATGCAGATTAAAAACAGGGAACACTGTGCAGCTTGGAAAAGGAAGGAACACCATGCAGCTTTGAGAACACCTTGTGGCTTGGAGAAGGGGGAATACCTTTGTGGTTTTGGAAAGGAAAGGCTGAAAATTCATGTGGCTCTGGATTAAATGCTGGTGGACACCATAATACAGACAAGGCCTCCCCAATCAGAATTGAATAATTGGCAGCTACCGGTAAAGCTGAACTGTGTCTAGGAAGTAGGGAAACAGTATCTCTAACTTTTCTAAAACTAGCCTGGTTTGGTAGGGGGAGGCAGAAATGTGTGTGTGGGGTGGTGTTTTAAGGAACATAAGACTTAACGGCAGAAATCCGCAAATAATCTAAATCTATATAACTATTAAATAAACAATTCTTTTTCTTTTCACTAAACTCTGGTATTGAGAGTTATAATTCTGGTGGCGGGCAATCAGGCCCCTAACTAAACAGCCCATGGGCTCTGTTTCAATTGGAGCAGCCCAGGGGTTCTGTTACATTTGGACATTTCTTATATTGACACACATATGACTTTCAAAAATCACAATTACTTCTTTACCTAGCACAAAAACACATTCAGATCCTTCAAAATCCCATTCATTATCTTATGAATTATTAGCTAAACTGTCCCCACTGACAGATCTGGACAAAATGACCCCTAATTTGACTTGATCAAACTTTAATCAGGCTTGTTTTCCATCCTGCCATTTGAACTTCAATCCCTCTTTGACCTGAGCCAGCATCATCATGTAAAACAACCCCATTAATGGCCCCTTTAGGTGAAAAAAATATGAGAGAAGGTGAATTAAAAAAGGAAGGAAGGAAGGAAAGATCAAAATAACAAAAATCTTCTGCTCAACTCTTTGATTCCTCCAAACACAGACATCTGAATATTTCCAGCTTTTTTATTCCATAAAGGAAAAGCCATTGTGCCTGATCTCTGAAGCACTTGCAAATCTTCTAGTAAGAGTGTTCTCTTTATTATAATAGTCCTCCTCACCTTCTACAGAAGTGCTTCACTCTCTATTGCAGTAGTCTTTTTTAACAAAGTCTCTCCTTACCAAAGTTTAGATTTGTTTTTATTTCCTATGTATAATGGGTGGAATAGACTAACACTACCTGAACTGATCAATCTTATCACCAAGACTGGTATGATGCAATAAAAAAATGTCACGACCTATAAAGTATTCTAGCCAAAACAATAACGAGATAATAACAACAACAAAACACCCCAAACCAAAACAAACAAACAAACAAAAAACAGTTAAACCTAAAACTTATCAGGTCCTTTGTTCGAACAACCCATTATAGAAAATAAAAAAGATGGAAGAACACGTTTTTAAAAACACCACGAGGATATAAAGCACCAAATTAAGACCATGAGGAATTCTATAGGACAAATGACCCAGTTCTTTTAATGAACTACTGTCCTGAAGAAAATAGGAGAAGGAAAGAGAATCTTAGGTTAAAGGAGGCTTAAAACATGTATTAAGAAAAACACCTAGACTTTATTTGAATCCTGATTTTAACTATCCATAAAAAAATATTTTCAAACAATCAGGGAAAATTTAATATGGATTGAGTATTATATAGTATTATGGAATTATTAATTTTGGGGGGTCTTATTGCAGTCATGTTTTTGAAATAGCCTCACTTATTAGAGATATTTGATAAAGTATTTATGAATAAAATAGCATGCAGCTTGATATTTGTTTTAAAATATGCAGGTAAAGTAAAAACACTGGAAGCAAAAATGAAACCAATTAACAAATGCTGCTATTTGTGATTGATTTTTGTATGTTTTAAAAATTTTTTAGTCTACAGCTATACCACCCTTAATGCACCCAATCTTGTCTGAAAAATTTTTAAATAAATGCTTAAAATAATGGTATGGACTTAAAGTTTCAACTCTGCATGTAAATATCGTGGAAGTCATCATGTAACAGGGGTCCCCAAAAGTCCTTACAGCTTGTGGTTTTGGGAGTGAGGGAAAACGACAGTGTAGCTTTTTAAATACTTTGCATATCTATGGCAGTCTGGTAGCTAGGGCCAGTAAAAGGGTGAATGATACTCTTTAAAGTACTTTGCATATCAATGGCAAGGGGAGAGCCAGAAGGAAAGAAGAGAGCAATTTGGGGAACAGAACCATGTGGTCTGAAAGAAAGAAAGGAGCCAACCAGAATGAAAGGCAGCAGCCATTTGGCATGGGGCCACACAGTTAGAAAGACTACAGAGGGACCACACTAGCCCACCATGAGGTCCGGTGTGTAGGAAGAGAGCTATGATGTAGCAGCTAGGAAGCTTTGTAGTAAAGCTGGTCTGCAGTGAGAAGGAGGAAACAGCTATGCTTCTGGCCATGCCCCTGAGGCTAGTAAAAAAGCAAACATGCTGCTGCTGTGACTGTGCCAGATCCAGCTGACTTGGAGGCCACCAAGACTATGCCTTGCAGATCTGGACTCTCTCTGGACTCTTGGAACTGGGGCCATGCAAACAGTACTGCCTTTCCTGGACTTCACCAGGATCCAGTGCAATACAGCACATACTTTCCTGGACTACTGTATGGAGGCTGATGAAATGTATCCCAGACCCTGAAGGAGAGACCTGACAGATAAGAAATGGGGAACAGGTTTGGTTTTCTCTTATAGGAATGCTCAGCCCTCACCTCCCCCAGCCCAGGTTGGAATATTGTAAATAAAGACCTGTTTTTCTCAAAACTAATTGTTGAGTCTTACACCAAGGTACCATGTGAATGAACCCCCTTTTGCTCAATAACAATCATTCCTGTGCTCTCAACAAGAAAAAATGCTGAACAAATTGAAAATAGATGACTTCACTTGGACCTATCAGAGAATTAAGATCACAGTGCAAAATGGAACCAAAAATATACAAAGTCAAAAATAGATTAGCTTATCTGGAGTAGAAACCACTGTGAAGAAAACTTAAATAACAATTTTGATGAATTGTTGGAAGCTAAATGTGGTCTAGCAAGAGAATGAGAAATTCCTGGGTGCTGCATCTGACGGGACATACATTCATGGTATGTAACCGTACCAATTAGGTGATAGTCTTTAATTATCTTGGGAAAAAGAACTGTCCTAACCTCTACTTCCTAAGTAGAAAAAAAAGTTTTGTAAAGACAACTTTTCTTTAATTAAAAAAAAGAAAGGATGGCCTTAGCTATACCACTCATTTAATGACAAACTCTTGTTAATTTGTTTGAAGAAATAACATCTGACAAGGTTAACAAAAGAATTTATTCTGAAGCTGAATATTATTTCAGACAGTAGAAATGTTTCAAAGGACATCATAAAAGAACAAAACCCACTATGTATAAATGAACAATTTTAACTGCCATGAATGACACAGCAGCTGCAGGATATATATAGAGGAAAATTACGTATTTAGAGGAAAAGACTGAGATGTTGAAACAAGAGTTAAATTAGAGAGGGTTGGACTCAGAAGCCAACCAACCCTCAAAAGACATGAAATGCAAAGCTCAGTGAATTAGTCAAATCATTGTATCACCAGAAAAGGATCAGACCAGAGTGGGTCTGTCTCGGGCATGTAATGTATGGGTTCTTGACTTTGTGCAGGAAAGATTTCACAATACAAGTCCAGGTGATACTGAGAGTACGTTATTAAAGATGGGGACAGTGAACCAAAGGAAGGGCTTAGGATAGAAGAGGCAATAAGAGAGAGCCTAGCTGGGGCTCTGCTTTGGCTCCCTAGAAACATTATAGAAAGAAGTGAGCCACATGTGATTATGTGCACACACTGAGAAGTAGAACTCACAGTGACAGAAGTGAGCCAAGGCAGGGCTGATTTTAGCTCACTGAAAATAATAAGGGAACTCAAAAACTCAAAAGTTAAAGATTTTTAGCTTTAGTTGCAATTGATGGTCTTAAGTGATTAAAGCATGTTAAAAGCTGTTGTTCCAGGAATAGAGGACATGATCTATGTGACTCCAGGATGTTAGCAAGCAATTTAACCTTTGTACGCCAGGGGGTCTACAAGCAATGAACATATATCTAAGCCATTGTGTTCCATGGAGGAAATATACATGTGATGCAGGTAAAGAATTTTTGATCAGTAGATAAAGAAACACTAGGAAAATCCCCACTGGACTGTAACTCTTATCAAATTAATCTTTTCCCAAAACATTCACAAACTTTTTTCTTCTTCTTATAAAAAGGTCAACTTGAGATGAGATGAAATGAGATATTAAGAAAGTTTTTAGGATATATAAACTGCTCTTCTCTGATTGTTGGCATATGAAGCACCCATAAAGATTCAATTATTGTGCCTACTTATTGATTCTTGTAGTGACAGGCAGCATAAATGCCAAATTTTCTGGTTTCAAAAGGTCAGAGAAATGGGGTCTTGAAGACGGGTTCAGAGGGTTAGCCTGAGATGAGCTGCTGCTGCCTTCTGCTCCCTTGGTTGAAAGTCTCATGGGGACCCTTAGAGTTTAGGAAAAAGAGAGCAGAAGTACACTACCAATTAAAGGAGGGGTGTAGGCATGCTCTGTGGATAGCACCAGCTGGCTTCCTTTATCTTGAGGGGAATTATCTTTTTTCTAAAGGTCAGAAATTTCAGGAGAGATATCAGTAAATCTCAATAACAATATTCATCTGCTTTCCAGGTATATTTTTTCTGAGTTTTGGCTTCCACTGACTGGTAGATGTGGTAGGAGGTTATTAGTCATTGCACCTAGTCTTGATGTCATCCATAGCATCACTCTGTGTGGTTTTTGTCGCTTTTCTTGGCCTGGAGCTGAAACACAACTGAGACCTAAATATTATTTCTAGTTTGGCCAAAACTCTGTCTTTGTCATCAATAGTCCCAAGGCTTTTTTTCTAAGATTATTTGATGCAGGACAAAATGTCATCGTCCTGAGATCCCAATACTTAAGGGAGTGGTCAGGATCTAAAACCACATGACTAGTGATATGCCAGGGGAGGGAAGGTGAGGAGAAGGTCTGAACTGTGAAACCAACTCTATGAAAGGTTAAGAGGTTGAAACTGCATGACCCATGACAAGCTAGAGGAAGAAATGTCACCCTGGGGGCAAAGTCCTTGTTTTACCAATTCTGCCCATTGCTATGCATCTGAGGCTCCAGCCCTGGTGACTTTCTGTACCTGGCCCTTCATCTTTGCTCTTCTCATCTATGTTTAACTACCTACAACAATTAGAGTGACTTAATAATTATTGTATATTCATCGATATCTACTAAGTTTTCACTGTTGTTAAGCAATACACAGAAACAGCAATATTTACTTCAGGTACATCATCAAGGAAGGGTCAGAAGCTGGTAAAGAGATAGACAAATCAAGACTGGCTATGGGTAGATAATTAAAGCTGGGTCATGGATATATGAAATTTCATAACACTCTGCTCCTTACAATTTTATTTGCTCCAAGTTTTCCTCAATAAAATGTTTCACATTTTTCCTTTGACATTGAAAATTTCTATGTATTTTTAGTGATTTACCCACCAGGGCATCAAGATCTTTCTCTGATGTATTAATTAAGTATTAACTCAACATCAGTTGAGTGTAAAATCTTAGATTTATCACACTTTTTCATATTCTAGCCAAGAACTTAGAAGAGAAGTAGAAAGACTGATAATGTTTATCATCAGATTCTAAAAAGTACCAGAACAATGATAATCATGATGCATTTGTAGCAATTATACAATATTCCCCAAACTTAATAGAGAACAAATGAATAAATGAAAAGTAATCAGAAAACTGTAAGAATAATCAAAATTTTTGCCAACCAGAACCACCTGCATGGAGTCTGTGTTGCTCAATAAGAGAAAGAATTTAACACATTGGGATAATAATCTTATTACAAGGTCAGAATATTTCTGTTTATTGTAAAATAAAATTTCCTGACTTTTTGCAATCTCATTAACATTTACTCTTTATTGAAAATGCTTTTATTGAAAAAAAAGGACATGTAAAATTAACTTTATTATTGGCAAAGTAAAGGAAGTAGGTAAATTTAACAGTGAGTTTATTGCCTTGGGACCCCAGCCCAGTTAACAAATTCTCATCATTATCAAGGTCATCAATCAGCATTTCCTGGGTGAGATACAATTCAAGCAGAAAACACAGCTATCAATAATTACAGACTTGTTATTAATTTCTATAAAAATTTAATGTAGATATTTGAATGTTGAGTTCAACATCCCAGAACTCTGCTGCTAAAAAAAGGCCCTTTTTTTATCTTAAAATTTTATTTAAAACATCAATCAGGAACTGATTGAAATGACATTTCTGTTAAGCAAAATATTTTATTTACTTTTGTATCGTCCCACTTTTTCAACATAACCTTTAAATCCAAGTTGTTCTAAGGGCTTTAGAACCTGAGAATTCTTTCATAATATTCTATTTTTATATCTCTACTTTGTAAATACCTACGTGCTATTTCAATAACAATGAGCTTGTTTGTTTGTTTGTTTTTGCTACAAGAGACCCTACCATGCCCGCTGTATGAGAGTGACATATATTTATATGATCATGATATTTCCTTGCCTGAAATATTTCAATAGTTGTTCATTGTCTCCAGAAAAATATCTAAATTTCTTAATTTGGTATGTTAGATGTTTTATGATATTACTCTCACTTTTTCTTCTCTCCTACCATACCTTCATCACCTATTTCTAGCTTTGACCAATACTTGCTCCTCAAAATTGTCATTTTTTTGGTGCTATGATATATAATTTTCTTCCAGTTGCACATATGCAACTTTTCAAACAAGTTACCTTCTCTTAATTTTTAGAACCAATTTCCTGGGGGTCCTTGCTTTGAAAGTTTTCAATCACCTACCCTCTCTGAACCGTCCCAGGTAAACATAAGTCCCTTTGTATTCCCCACACCCAAGCAAATCTCGAACTTCACTTTTACATGTTCCACTGCAATTGTTGGTTTTGTTAGTGATGAACAGGGACTATTAGCTTATTGTTTTTTTGCCTTTTTAAAACTGTTATTCTTTTATAGTTTTGTCAATTTCCCCCCATTGCTCTCCCCTGCCCTGACCACCCTCCACTCCCAGAATCAATCCCCACCCTGTTGTCCATGTCGTCATTTATACATGTTCTTTGACTAGATACTTCCCCTTCTTTCCTCCCTTCTCCCCCTTTCCCTCCCCTCTGGTCACTGTCGGTCCATTCCTTGTTTCTATGCATCTGGTACTATTTGGCTTGTTTTGTTAATTAGGTTCCTCTTATAGGTGTGATCATATTTTTTTTTCACCACATGGTTTATTTCAGTTAGCATAATACTCTCCAGTTCCATCCATGCTGTTGCAAAGGGTAGGAGTTCCTTCTTTCTTTCTGCTGTGTAGTATTCCATCGTGTAAATGTACAACAATTTTTTGATCCACTCATTTACTGATGGGTGTTTAGGCTGTTTCCAGCACTTGGATATTGTAAATAATGCTGCTATGGAAATAGGGGTGCATATTCTATATAGATTTGTGTCTAGTACTCTTTCTAGGACATTTTAAAACTCACGAAATAAGTTAACATTTTATAATAATAACTTCTCAAAATATGTATCCATTTAAATTTTGTTCTTCATTCTGATATTATATTAATCTAGAGAGAGTAACACATTGACTATTTTACTTCCATTTAAAAATTTTTAAGTGCTTCTCATTGCCAACTAAAAAAAAAACCAACAACAACAAAAAAACTCCAAGTGTGTTTTTCAGTAGCTTATTTCCTGTTATTTGAATATCTCCTTTTTACATAACATGTACCCTATTTAACTAGAAATAATTACTCCCTTTCTGTATATACCCCATAGCCATCTTTGTCTTTACAACTTAGCTCATGCATCTCTTGTAACTTTAGTGTTTTTCATATTTTAAAATACAGAATTTGGAATACAAGATAGTGGAGGAATAAGTGGAAGCAACACTAACCTCCCAGGACTAGTCTGGACTTACAACTTAATGGTGGAGAAATCATCTGGAATAACCAACTGCACACTAGCTGGAGAGAAGTCTTATAACCACGGAGAGACAGAAAGGCCGCTTCATCACAAGGTGACCAGTAGGAACTGTGGAGAAATGAAAGGGCTGGCTGGGCTCCCACAGGTGGCAGCTGAAGGGACTGAGAAACAGCTCAGCAGCCAGGAGATCCCCTTGAGAAGGGCAGGGTCTAAACCCCAGCTGGGCTTCCCAGCCTACAGCAACAGAGCAGAAAGTAAAATAGTATCCAGCTGTGAAAAGTGAAAAGCCACAGAGTTTCTTGTGAGCCAGAAAGAAACAGCTGCAGAAAAAGAGCTCTTAAGCAGATTACATACGAAAATATTTTGGCACCCACCTACCCTAAGCTCAAGCAGAGGGAAAACAGAGAGGACTAGAGATGCTTGGGGAGAATTTCGGATGGTGGCTTTGAGGGGAGAACTGGGGGAATAGCTGACCGGGTCCCAGTGCTGACTCATTCCCCATGCTGCAGGCTGACCATTCCCCTCCAAGTGGAGTAAGTCTGAGGGGAAGCAGAAGCCCCACCTACAGGAATTAAGTTGCCACACTGTTGGTCCTTAAATCTGACCTTGGATCACAGATTAAATAAATTAACAACTAAAGGAGAAGAACAAAGGCAGTAGATCTCTGGTAGTCTCCAACAGACTGCCTAGGCCCAGACTCGTACACAATAGGACACCACTGGGGCAGATCCAAGAAGTACACATCATCTAAGAATCAGCAACAAAAAAGAAAAGTCACAAAAATGGGGAGAGAGAGAAACAGGCACTATGGAAAGAAAAGGAAGAGTTCCCAGAAAGAGTGTTAAATAAAACAGAAGGAAGCAAACTATCAGATAGAATTCAAAAGATGGATTATAGGGAAGCTCAATGAGATCAGCAAGCTTGAAGAAAACTACAAATAACTACAGGGAAAGTACAAAGAACTGCAGGGAAACTACAAAAAAACTTACTGAGCATTACACCAGCATGAAAAAGGACATAGAAACTATCGATAAGAGCCAGGATGAAATGAAGAATAAAATTTCTGAATTGAAGAACACAGTAGAAGGAATGAAAAGCAGGCTAGAGGAAGCAGAAGATTGGATCAGCGAGCTGGAGGACAATGTAGAAAAAATTCCCAGACAGTGCAACAAAATGAAAAAAGACTGAAAAAGAATAAAGAGGTTTTAAGACAGCAGCAAGACAACATGAAACATAATTTCTGTATCATAGGAATTCCAGAAGGAGAAGAAGAGGAGCAAAGGATAAAAAACCTCTTTGAAAAACTAATGACAGAAAACTTCCCTGACTTGATGAGAGAAAGGGTCACGTAAGTCCAGGAAGCACAGAGGGTCCCAATGAAGATGAACCCCAACAGGCCCACTTCAAGAACATCATAATTAAAATGGCAACATTCAAAGACAAAGAGAGAATCCTAAAAGCAGCAAGAGAGAAAAAGCTAATACCATACAAGGGAGCTCCAATAAGGCTATCATCAGATTTCTCAGCAGAAACACTACAAGCCAGAACAGAATGGCAAAAAATATTCCAAGCAATGAAAAACAAAGGCCTACAATCAAGAATACTCTACCCTACAAGGCTCTCATTGAAACTGGAAGGTGAAATAAGAAGTTTCCCAACAAAAGAAGGCTAAAAGAATACATCTCCACCAAACCAGCATTGCAAGAGATGCTCAAGGATCTGTTTTAAGAAGATAAAGAAACAGAGAGGAAGAGAGAGAAACACAAGTACAAAGGGGGAAAATGAAAATGAATAAGTACCTATTGATAATAACTTTAAATGTAAATGGATTAAATGCACCAATCAAAAGATATAGGGTAGGTGAATGGAATAGAAAGCGTGACCCACATATATACTGTTTACAAGACACCCACTTTAGAACAAAATACCTACAGAGACTGAAAATGAAGGGATGGAAAAAAGTATTTCAAGCAAATGGACATAAAAAAAAAAAAAGCTGAGGTAGCAATACTTATATCAGACAAAACAGAATTCACAGCAAAGGCCATTAAAAGAGACAAAAAGTACATTTCATAATACTTAAAGAAAAAATCCATCAAGAAGATATAACCTGGGTAAACATATATGCACCCAACATAGGAGCACCCAAATATGTAAGAAAAAATTTGAAAGACTCTGGGAAGAATATAGACAGCAACACACTCATAGTAAGAGAATTTAACACCCCATTGTCAACAATGGACAGATCTTCGAAGCAAAGAAACACTGAAGATATTGAGACATTGAACAACACTCTAGAACAAATGGACTTAGTCAATATATATAAAACTTTTCACCCCAAAGAAGCAAAATATACATGCTTTTCAAGTGCTCATTAAACATTTTCAAAGACAGACCACATGGTAGGACAAAAAACAAGCCTCAACAAATTCAAGACAATTGAAACTATATCAAGCATCTGTTAAGGTCACAATGACTTAAAACTGGAAATCAACCTCAAGGAAAGAACACAAAAACATTCAAACTTATGGAGAATGAATAACATGCTATCCAATAATGAATGGGTTAACAATGACATCAAGGAAGAAATCAAAAAGTTTCTGGAAAAGAATGATAATGAACACACAACCCAAAACCTATGGGATACAGCAAAAGCAGTCCTGAGAGAAAAGTTCATAGCAATACAGGCCTACCAAAAAAAGGTAGAAACATCTCTAATAAAAAATTGAACCCTACAGCTACAAGAACTAGAGAAAGAACAACAAACAAAGCCTAGAGCAAGTAGAAGGAAGAAAATCATTAAGATCAGAGCAGAATTAAATGACAGAGACTAAACTAACAATTCGAAAGATCAACAAAAGTAGGAGCTGGTTCTTTGAAAAGATAAACAAAATCAACAAGCCTTTAACCAGGCTAATCAAGAAAAAAAAAAGAGAGGAACCAAATAAATACAATCAGAAATGAAAGAGGAGAAATCACAACTGATACCACAGAAACACAGGGGATTGTAAGTAATTATTGTTAACAATGGTATCACAAGAAATTTGACAACCTAGATGAAATGGAGAAATTTTTGGAAACATATAATCTTTAAAAACTGAATCCAGAAGAAGCAGAAAGACTGAACAGATCAATAAAACTAGTGAAATTGAAGCAGTAATCAAAAAACTCCTGGCACACAAAAGCCCTGGACCGGATGGCTTACATGTGAATTTAAAAAAAAAATATTAAGGGAAGAACTAACTCTTATCCTTCTCAGACTATTCCAAAAATCCAAGAAGAGGGAAGACTCCCAAACTTGTTCTATGAAGTCAGTATTACCCTAATTCCAAAACCAGGTCAAGGCACAATGAAGAAAGAAAACTACAGGCCAATATCGCTAATGAACATAGGTGCTAAAATCCTAAACAAGATATTGATACACAGTTTCCAGCAACACATTAGAAAGATCATACACCAAGATCAAGCGGGATTCATCTCAGGGATGCAAAATGGTTTAATATTCACAAATCAATGAATGTAATACACCACATAAACAAAATGAAAGACAAAAACCACATGATCATATCAACAGATGCAGAAAAAGCCTTTGATAAAGTATAGCACCCGTTTATGATGAAAACTCTCAGCGAAATGGGAATAGAGGAAGCATACCTCAACATAATAAAGGCCATATTAGAGAAACCTGAAGCCAACATCATACTCAATGGACAAAAACTGAAAGCATTCCCCCCGAGGTCAGGAGCAAGACAAGGATGTCCATTCTCTCCGCTCCTATTCAACATAGTGTTGGAAGTTCTAGCCACAGCAATCAGATAAGAAAGAGAAATAAAAAGCATCCAAATTGGAAAAGAGGAAGTAAAACTGTCATTATTTGCAGATGACATTATAGTGTATATAGAAAACCCTATAGATTCCACCAAAAAACTACTCGACCTAATAAGTGAATTTGGCAAAATAGTAGGATACAAAGTCAATATTCAGAAATTGAAGGCATTTATGTACACAAGTAATAAAATAACAGAGATAACAACTGGAAGAAAAATCCCATTTACCACAGCAACAAGAAAAATAAAGTACTTAGGAATAAACTTAACCAAGGAGGTAAAAGACCTGTACTCAGAAAACTATGTAACACAGAAGAAAGAAATTAAGGAAGATACAAATAAATGGAAGCAAATACCATGTTTACTCTTGGGAACAATCAACATTATTAAAATGTTCATACTACCCAAAGCAATTTACAGACACAACACAATCCCTATTAAAATACCAGTGATGTATTTCACAACCTAGAACAAATACTTCAAAATTTATATAGAACAAAAAGGACCCCAAATAGCCACAGCAACCTTGAGGAAGAAGAACACAGTAGGAGGAATCACAATACTTGATATCAAACTATACTACAAGGCCACAGTAATTAAAACACTCTGGTACTGGCATAAGAACAGACATATAGATCAATGGAACAGAATAGAGAGCCCAGAAATAAACCCAAGTCTATATGGTCAACTAATATTTGACAAAGGGGGATGGAATATAATATGAAATGAAAAGAGCCTCTCTAACAAATGGTGTTGAGAGAACTGGACAGGGACAGGCAAAAAAATGAAACTAGACCACCCACTTACACCATACACTAGAGTAAACTCAAGATGGATCAAAGACTTAAATGTAAGCCATGGAACCATGAAAGTCCTACAGGAAAATATAGGCAAGAAAATTTTAGATATCCCAAGTAGCAATATTTTCACTGATATATCTCCTAAGGAAAGGGAAATGAAGGAAAGAATAAAAAAATGGGACTACATCAAACTAAAAACTTTCTGCTCAGCAAAAGAAAACATCAGCAAGATGAAAAGGGAACCTACTATGTGGGAAAATATATTTGCCAATGATATCTCAGATAAGAGATTGATCTCCAAAATATATAAAGAGCTTATATGACTCACCATCAACAAAACAGACAACCCAATTTAAAAATGGGCAAAGGACCTGAACAAACACTTCTATAAAGAGAATATACAGAGGGTCCATAGACACATGAAAGAATGCTCAACATCACTAGCCATCAGAGAGATGCAAATAAAAACCACAATGAGATAACACCTCACACCAGTCAGAATGGTCATAATCAACAAATCAACAAACAACTTGTGCTGGAGAGGATGTGGAGAAATGGGAACCCTGGTGCATTGCTGGTGGGAATGCAGACTGGTGCAGCCACTATGGAAAACAGTTTGGAATTTCCTCAAAAAACTAAAAATAGAACTGCCTTTTGAACCAGCAATTCCATTGCTAGGATTATATCTGAAGAATCTTGAAACCTCAATTCAAAAGAACCTATGCACCCCTACATTCATAGCAGCACTATTTACAATAGCCAAGTGCTGGAAACAATCTAAGTACCCATCTGTAGATGAGTGGATCAAAAAACTGTGGTACATTTACACAATGGAGTACTATGTAGCAGAAAGAAAGAAGGAACTTCTACCATTTGCAACAACATGGATGGAACTAGAGAGAATTATGCTTAGTGAAATATCCAGGCAATGAAAGAAAAATATCTTATGCTATCACCTATTACAGGAGACTAATGAACAACACAAGCAAATGAGCCAAACTGAACCAGAGGTATGTAAACAAGGAGTAGACTAACAGTGACAAGTGGGGAGGGGAGAGGGAAAGAAGGAGATAAGAAGGGGAAGGGTGTAGTCAAAGTGCATGTATAAATGACCCATGTACATGGACAACTGGGTGGGGACTGAATGTGGGGTGGGGGGGCTGGGTGTGGTGAAGCAGTAGAGAAAAAAGTGGGACAACTCTAATAGAAAAACAAACAAAAATTTTTAATGGGAGAAAAAAAGAAAATATAAAGAATAAATATGCAATTTTAGTGAATATTAGAAGGACAAGGATTTTCCTTCACACCGTATATTTTTCTCCCTACCTGATCCCTCCGAATTTGGCATTCTGAAAAAGTAAGTATTGACATAAGGTTCTTTACATAATACTAAGACCAGTTGTTAATAGAGGTTTTCTTGACCAAATTTTGACTGGAATGTCATGCCTAAAGGAGGCATGCTTGGGCTCTGGTTTTTACCAAAAGCCCTGAGGAACTAGGTTGACTTTCAAAGGTAAAAAATGCCCTTGAGAAAAAAGGCCTGGTACCTTGGTTAGTTGGGCAGTCCATGGCAATCTCTCCAGTGAAGGAACAAAGGTTGCTTTCCTGAAAGATGGCTAGAAGGGACCTTAAGGCACAATGGAAAACCTGAAGGCCTTGGAAAAGACAGGTGTTTACAGGCAAGGCTGAATGGCAGGTATATGGCTCAGCTTCTGTTCCCTGAAGGGCAGACTGAAGGTTACCCTAAATATTCCTTGTGTAAGTTCCAGCAAATCAGACTTAAAGATCATAAACAATCATTTGCTGCTCTTGTGTTTATGTAAACAAACAGGATAAATTAAAAGTGGACTTAAGGCAGTCCCTTTAATGACAAGAAGGGTAATCTTAAGGAGAAAAGTCGTGATTAAAGGAAAATCACAATGCTCAGTGGTAGACTATAAAGTAAGTGCAACTAACTGCCTTTAAAGTTTGTTTTCATTTGAAAGTTAAACTATATCTGTGACATCATCAAAAATGCTTAATTTACAGGCAAGAAGAATGTCAAATGCCTTGCAACTGGGTGTGTTTCCAATAAGACAGTCTTACGGATTTAGAGACTTTTGTAGGTTATTTTTCATAAATTAACATGTGTTTCTGTTTTCAAAGGGCATAAGCCTATGATCTCATAACCTAAGTGATTGTCTGCATGTAAGGTCTCACTTAATCCTCTCTGCATCGCTGCCTCCCAAGATTCAATGGTTTGGCTGAACTCAGTGGCTGGGTTGGTGAAGAATGAAGTGGTTTGTTGGCTTTACTTTAAAACTGGTTTTTCTTTTCTATTCTAATGGGTTGGACAGAAAGGGCCCAGAGGTCTGTGAAGGGGGAAACCTAAAATATTCCCCTCAGCCCAAACTAAGTATAGCGGGCAAAAGGGTTTTGGACAAGTGCCTTGCACATCTTCCTCCAAAGAAACCCTTTTTCCCTAAAGTGAGACATTGAAAACTTAATCTCTGCCTCTTGTCATGTAGTGGTTATTAATTGAATGATATCTTTTAACCCTGTTGCCATATTTGCTGCCCCCAGAATACAACAAAAATGCCAGCCTGTTAAACCAAGCACGGCATTGTCTGGGGACAGCCAACTTACCTGGAGTCTGCAAGATCTTCCCCATGTGGGAAGGCCACCCTCCCCTCTACACCTCCACGCCTTTTAGGGATTTCTGGACCCAAGTGTATGTAGGACGATGACCATGTCCAGCTTGAAGCAGCTAGAGGAGCCCGAGACCTTCATCCATTGTCCTTTATAAGACTGTAAAGGGTCTTAAGTCTGGGGGTGGGGGAGATTGTTATTTTTTACTGTTATAAAAAATAAATTAAATTTTTTTAAAAGAATAATATAGGAAAGGGTGAAGCCAGAGAAATTATATATGCATGACCCATGGGCATGGACTTGTGAGGGGGATGGGATAGCTGGGGGTGGGGTGCTGGGCAGAGGGGAGCAAATGGGAAAAAATTGGAACTATTGTAACAATATAATCAATAAAATATACTTTTAAAAAATACAGAATTTACACTAGAAAAGGGTATAGACAATCATATTTATAATTTTATTTTATTATTTTAATGTTTTCATTTCCTTCCTGGATTAATTAAAAACAATAACTATATATTAATTTTTACTTCCCAAAATATATTGTGCATCACAGCTGATCAATATCTTTGTTGTATGAAAAAAATAACTGCTGGTTGAATAATAAATAAGTAGTTAGTATATATGTATAAGTATATGCGCATGTGTTTGTGCATGTACCAATTTGATTGCTGTTTCTTAATTATGGACATTGTGTATTGCCCTCTCTGAGCCATTTTTAAAAATAGATGATATATTAAAAGTTTCATTTAAGTCTATTATATAATAAGATAATTATGCTCTAATTAATAGGTCATTTTTAATGACTAAAAGTAATATTCAAAATCTTTGGAAAATAATAAAAAATCAGAAATTGTAGCAATGCAGAACAAAACTAAAAAGATTACAGAAAATGCATTTATCATTATTGTTAGGCATATATGTTTTTTTCAAATTTTATTTTCAACCTCTAAGTCTTATGCAAAACTAGATGGAAAAAAAGAGAAAAGAGGGAAAAAGAGGAATGGATATTCTGAATAATTTTCTGACAAGAAGAGGGAATTTGTCTTAGTTCAATGTAGGATCAGCTCTTAGAAAACATGAAAACTTAACCCAACAGAACTTCTAATTAGGCTATTTTTAGCATGTTAACACCTTGTTAATTTGAGTAGGCTCTTACCATACCATGTTATTCATTTTAATAATTAATTCAGAATAGCAGAAATTTCATTCTTTGAAACATAAGTGTTTCACTGAACTTAGTGAAGTATCAGATGCCACTGATTATTTTCTAATGCAATTACAGACTATCCACAAATATACATTTAGCAATGTCAGAAATGTATCCATATTATCAGAAAAAAGTGTACATATGATTGTATCAATAAAATCATTACAAGTAATTATAAAGTCATCTATATTATAGAATCATTACTGAATATGAATTTTAAATACAGGTATAATAACTAAATTATTTTTAGGTCAATTAAGCATTGTTTAATGAAAAGTTTTAAACCATAAATTTTTTTTATAAATTTCATTTCTAGGAACCAAACATAAATAAATAAATATAGATATAAATATTTGGTTAGAGAAATGGCTATTGCAACACTTCATTAAAAAAACTGTGGTAAGCCAAATGTTCAATAATATAATAGTTAATACTACATTTAATACCATGTGTCTAGTATTCACAATATGTAGCTACATATTGAGTAGACATATTACTCACTTGGTAGTGAGGGCTCTGTACTCCCTGCAAACTGCATCTGGGCTGGGAGCCACCAGGAGTCTACTGGGGCAGGGGGAGGTTGCTGCTGGGTCCCGTGTTTGGAGGTGACAGTTCCAGACTCTTTCCAAACCCAGGTCATACTTTCAGGGTCTCCCCACCCCCATGTTGCCTCCTTAGAGTATCTTCCCTCCTGTCCAGGTGTGCGGGGAGCAGCTCCTGTCACCAGCTGGCAGTCAGACCTCTGTGGGACCCCACCTTGAGCCCTCCTCAAAGGTCACAGCATACACCTATCACCAGTGCTCTGGACGTACTGACCAGTGCAGCAAGCCAGAGGATGGGTGGGAGATAGATTAGCAAGTAAGAAGCAAATCATTATCTTCAGTTGCTAGAGTTGCACATGGGGTCACTCATAAGAACCAGCCGTAAAACTTAAACAACAGTGTGCCAGCTAACATAATTAATGCACAAGTCAGCACAACCCCAGGAAGCTCCATGAGGCAGGGCTGAGTGGGCTGTGCCTACTGCTCTTCTCACTGAGAGCTACAGAGCTGATGCAGGGGAAGCCAAAGCTCCCCGATCCCAACCCTGTGATAACTGTACTTAGAGAGTAAGACAGTTGTTTCCAGGATGCCAACCTTAGCCGGGCCCCTTACCTCAGCAACCCATGCCCATGGTGCCACATGGAGTGGACAGAAAGCCCAGAGCAGAGAACAGTGAGCCCACGTGACATTTCAGGCCCCAGCGTCTCGTCACGATGCAGGTGCAGGTACAGCTGAGGTGAGGCCCATCTCCAAGGTGATGGTGCAGTCACACCATTGCTCTCTGTCCACCACCAGCCAGGCTTGAAGGGGGAGCCACAGGGAAAATTTTCTATAAAAAGAGAAATAATTTTTAACCACATTAAAATTAGGCCTTGTACACTAAAAATGCCACTAAGTCCAGTTTCCATAACATACAAAAGAACTTATAAACTAATAACAAAAAAGGTGGATAGAAACAAAGATGAGTGAAGGATATAGAGCCATTGCATGAAAGAGATAAAGCAGCTGCATCTTCATGAGTCCATGTTTTGTGTGACCGTTTATTTCAGAACCACAAACTAAACTAGATCCTATTTAGAAGACAGACTGCCAGCCTCCCCTGCCTGTTCCTGCAGTCGGCACGCAGTTTTGTAGGGTAAACTATATCAAATTTCACAAGTGTTTTGGCCATCTAACTTAGCAAGTTCACTTCAATTGTTTAAAACTCAGGGATACGTAAAAAAAAAATTCATTGGAATGAACAACCCAATAAAATGAAAACCCAGAAGCCCATCAATAATTCTGTGAATTAATGGAGTGTGGGAACATCTGAAGATTAGAATACTATAAAACATTTTCAATTAGGCAAACACAGCCTGACCTATGAGGTTATCTGAGCTGCTTAACGAAGAGGGTCCATCCTGAGGTTCACACACATGCCAGCATACATGTGTGAAGACAGTTTAGAGATATGGCTGCTACAATGTAGCACACAGTGGTTATTTCCAGAAGACGAAAGATAGCGGAAGATTTGTACTGTATTCCCCACACCATCAACACACTTTTTAAAGAATTATTTTAAAGCAAATTATGCATTGTGATATTCCATCCCAAATATTTACTTGTGTGCACATCTAAGAAAATAGGATTGTTACTGTACAGTCAGTGTATCATGGTCAAACTTTGTTAATCTAAAGTATGGTCTACTACCTGGACCATCTAAATCCCCTTTGTTCCCAAAATGTGTCCCACCCTGATCCACATGTGCTACATCTGGTTATGTCCCATTTCAGTAATCCAGTGATTCATTATTTCAGTTTTTAACTTTGTACCTACTTAATGGATTGAGCGTCGGCCTGCGAGCTAAGTGTCGCTGGTTCGATCTTCCAGTCAGGGCACATCAGAGAAGGAAAACTCTGATTCCAAAAAACCTCCACTGCCTTGCGGCATACCTCTTCAGGGTAAAGGCTAAGGGAGTAAACCCCGACAGAAAATCCGGAGCCGGAGTCCCTAAGGCGGTTTGACGTTGTAGTCAACACTGGCAACTCCTGCGGCGCACCTGAAACCAAGCTGTATTGACTCCGTCTTTCCCTTGGACCCTTCAGCTGCGAAGAGAGGGGGGGTCTGCTGCATGGGCAACAGCAGACCCTCCATATCACCCTGCCCAGGCTCTGTAGCTTCAGCTCCACTGGAGAGGACACTCCAGCGTCATCGCAAGATGTCGATTCAACACGGGAGGAGACAGATACCGTGTCACTCCCGAGTTGGACTGCACAACCATTCTCGGCGGTGCAGATAGACTCTTAAGAAGCTACACCATCGTCTCTCAAGACGGACGGCTGCCGACGACGACGATGATCATAAATTGTATAGTGTAGAGGTTAAGAATAGGATCTGAGTCTTTATGGCAACACATCAATCCTGTAGTACTTGATTCATCTAGGTAAGTTGTTTAGTATTTCTGGCTCTAAATTTTCTCAAGTGAAAAATAGTTTTAAATGCCTAGTATATAATGAAATATTTTCATTTCAATGTTAGATACAACAACAACAACAAACAGAACCTACCACTACAACACACAAATACAGCTTAATTCTGTTTTGTTTCTGGTTTGCAGTACTTAGACACTGAACTATGAAGTAATGAGGTGCTGCTTAAAACTTATCTAATCACTGCATTTTGATACTCTTCAGCATTTAGTTGGGATCTAGACTGAAAGCAAAAGTGATTTCAGTTGTACTGTTATCCTAGATTATCCAAATTTTACATGATATTGGATTTAACAAGAAGAAATGCTTTAAGTTCTGAAAATTATATCATTTATTATTTAATTTCAAGTGTAATAAGTCTTATAATAATAGCACTAAATTGTCTTTTCACTGAGTACACAGTCCTCCCTCAAAACAAGAAAAATATTTTGTAAAGAACAGGGACTCATGTATAGAATCTAGGTCTTAGCCTAACTGCATAATTATTTCAAATATGTCCAGTACTTTCCCCCCGAGGCACTCCAGTTCAAGCATTATGCTTAATTTTCTCTTTAGCCTCTAAACTTGGATTTTCTGGACTGTTGCAGTTGTTAACAATACATATTCATGTCAACTCTGAGAAACTGCCTTCTAATTGACATATTTCCTGTTCTTTTTGCCATATGTGTTAGTTTCCTATGTAAGAAACTACCATAAAATTAGTGGCTTAAAATATTATAAATGTATTGTTTTATAATTCTGAAAGTAAGAATTCCAGAGTGGGTCTCACTGGGATAAAATTAAGGTGTGAATAGGCTTGTATTTGTCTGGAGGCTCTAGGAAAAATTATGTATTTTTAACTTGAACAGTTATATAGAAGCTACCTATATCATTGGGGAACACAATTTTTCTTTAGTTAGATCTGACACTAGTTTTTGACTAACTTTTAGAATTTGAATTCTAAAGAGACTGCAGTTTTTCTTTATTATGTCAACTTTTTTTAAGTATATTTCATTGATTATGTTACTACAGTAGTTCCAACATTTTTTCTCCTTTGCTCCCCTCTGCCCAATACCCACCTTCCCTTCAGCAATCCCATCCCCCTTAGTTTATGTCCACGGGTCATGCATATAAGTTCTTTGGCTTCACCCTTTCATATATTATTCTTAACTTCCCCCTGTCTATTTTGTACTAACGGATTATGCTACTTAATCCCTGCGCCATTTCCCCATTTCTCCCCTTTCCCCCTTCCAGCTGCCACAGATATAATAAAATGAATCAGGGTTGTTTAGGCACTTATGATGAGAAGTAGCAGAGGCAGACGTGATCTGAAGGAAAGGAAATAAGTACATATGTAAATAAAAAAAATAAATTCTGCTAACTCCTTGTATACAGAAAAGAAGTCGGACTACACTTCGGAATACGATTCATTATATAGAGTGGCACACAATCTCTCACCATGCTGTCTCATGTGTAACTGAATAGCCTAGACAAGTAGGAACCTGTCGCTGGTCTCCAAGGTCGTCCCCCACCCCTCCTGACTGCAGGGAGGTTTGCTCTCAGAGAATAGAAGAGCACTAGTGTTTCCGTCAATCCAGGCTTGATCCAGCCTTGAGTTGTTACATTAAGATAAACTGTAGAGAAACACTTGACATGATAGAAGAAAACTAACTACAGTTTTGAAATCAGCATACCTATTTAAGTCTAAAACAGCTGAAAAATCCAACTCAACAGGAATTATGTTAAGAATTGTATCCCTGTGTATTCATTGGCTAAGAAATGGCCCTTTTCTCCAACTTCAAGCCAGCAGGATAGCATCCTCACCCCTCTCTCTCTCTCTCTCTCTCTGTCTCTCTTTGTCTCTCTGTCTCTCTTTCTCTCTCTCTCTCTCTCTGTCACGCACACACAAACAGCCATCCCTGACTCCTGTCTCATTCTTTCCTTTATAAGGGATTACACTGAAACTTCTTGGATAATCTAGGATTGTCTCTCATTACAAACTCCTTAACCTTTACCAGTAATTTTGTTTTCTGATAACTTCATTCACTTATTAAAATCCTTCAATGATATACCATAAATTTCAGAATAAAATCTGGTAGATCTCCATTTCCATCCTTAACTGGCATCAGCCCTTCACCCATATCTTCTATTCCAGCTGTACTGAGATTGCCCTGTGCCCTCCTTCATACACATGGCCTCATCCCTTGGTCCAGGTAAGATACAAAATGGGAATAAATGACATAATGAATGAGAAAAGTGGGAAGTTTAGTGCCATATTTAGAAAATAGAATTACTAGTTTGAGGGCTGTGAGAGGCAACTAGGAAAACAAAATTCTGAATAAAGAATAGGTTTTTGAGTGGAGAAAGAGCATGAATTTAGTTTGTGGCAGAGAAGAAAATATACAGTAGATGTTAAGATAAGA
This sequence comes from Furipterus horrens, assembly GCF_987537825.1. Lineage (NCBI taxonomy): Eukaryota > Metazoa > Chordata > Mammalia > Chiroptera > Furipteridae > Furipterus > Furipterus horrens. Next base: position 161,366,689 of record NW_028327172.1, on the reverse strand, counting down.
AAATTGTTAACTTTTATGGCCCCTCATGCAAAATTCAAGACCATATTTCATAGTCAATGGCTTAGTATGCATTTTAATTTTATATATTTATATTTGTAAATTACACATTTTAAAAATCAAGACAAATATCTGACAATAAAAGTTGTTGTTATCTAAAAATGCTCCCCGGTAATGGCCTATGGTTGTTCTTTTTCAGCTGTTCTGCACAATTTTCCAAGAACAATGCAAGTGAAAAATGATAAAACAATTTTTGATTTGCACAGTACCAAGCATCATATAAGCTGTAAAAGACAGTTGGTCCACAGTCTTTATATGTTAGTATATTCAGAGCTTTTGATTTAATTCCAGGGGCAAGCTATGAATAGCTAAGTTGCTGATATATATATTTTTTAGTTTGCTTGCAAAGCTTCATTTGATATCCATTCATAAATTATACTTGCTGCATTACAGAATCTCATTATGTTTCATTAGTAAAAGCATACTAAATAGACATTAGTATTACATGTCAGGCACTGCCTGTGAGATGAAAGAGGCAATGAAAGAAATGGCATTGCAGTTTACTGGCACAAAGAAACAAGTAAATGCAGGCTCTAATCCTGTTGTCTTTGATATGTCGCTAACATCAGTCTTATAATTCAAGACAAAATTTAGGATAGTGTCTGATTAATAAATAAGAACAGTTAGTAAACTCTTAAATCAGGAGATGTTTATTCTATACCAAGTCTTTCACAAAGATCTGTGGCTATTACAGTGCTTGGCATATAATAAGTGGCTGATAAGCAGTCATTAAGTAAATATGATTATCAACGTTATTCCCATAAGTGAAAATAGTTGTTCTTGTTAGTTAGGAATTTTAAAATCCTCATAAAGGATTTTTTTTATCCTTACCCAAGGACATTTTTTTATTGCCTTTAGAGAGAGAGGAAGAGAAAATAGAAGGAGGGAGAGAAAAGTCAATGTGAGAGAGAAACATTGATTGGCTTCTTTCTTAGGCTCCCTGACCAAGGATCAAACTCCCAACCTAGGTACATGTCTTAAGCAGAAATTAAACCCACAACATTTTTAGTGTATGGGATGATGCTCCAACCAACTGAGCCACACTGACCAGGGCTAAATACTCTTTACATAGCCATTTAAAACAAAATTTGCAATGTTTTTGAAAATTTCCCTTCACACACATGTGTAGCAACACGTACACACAACTTAAAAGAAAGATTCAACACCTGTCTTTAACTTTTCCCTTATTTTGTTACTATAAGTCACCTTATTTTGATACAGAAATATAAAACACAGTCTGGGATGATAAGAGAGTGTACTGGGACAAACCAGAATACTCTTAATAATCAAGTCACTAATTTTAAATACATATATATCATTTTAAAGATGTACACACTAGATATCTAGGAATTACATGTTAATATCAATTATAACAATGTTTTTTACTCAAATATTTTAAACCAACTTCTAAAAAGAAAGACTATTAGTTCAGAGGAAAAGCATTTAGATTTTGGGGAAGCCAGTTTTTGAAGAGGTTTAGAAACATTTAGAAGCTAATAATTCAGAAACACAGTATATTTAATTACAGCCGGACAGAACTGTGGCAAAAGTTCCTTTTAGCATCCGCATCATTCCAAGTTGATAAGTCAAAGGCTACATACCCCAGATGTGAAGGAAAAATAGAGATGACAGTACAATAGATGCTATAATATATGACAGAGCTGTGTGGCATTTTAACTTGTTGGGTTATAGGGTAGGAGGGAGAGAAGTTACCACAAATACTGAGTTGTATAAAGGAACAGTAGAATTATTGGTAGAAGTAAATATATGTGTACTTAACTTTATCCAGGAAAATTTCTAAATGAGTAGAATTATCTGATTGGATTTTCCAAATACCATTCATCTGATGAAATGAAAAGAAAGATCATACAATTCAAGCAAGGGAGCATGCCCTGATTTTATTGTTGCAGACCTAATATATTCTGAAGATGAAAGAATTTGAAACAATAAAACAAATTCAAAGAAATGAATGCAGAAAGAGTTGACCTGATCAGATTTCCACAGGAAGCTATAGTAAATGAAACAGACTCAGAATCAATGTGCTGAAAAGATTATCAGCATGATAGACCTATATGGTTCACTTATGAAATGTAATTGTGGTGAGACAGAAAAGTTGAATTTCATTATTCTCTGAGTGTAGTGACTATTAAAATGATGTTAAGGAAGAAAGGGGGGGGATTACAAATATTTGGCCTCCAAAACAGTTTTGCTGTTGTTTTTTCTGAAGAAATATTTCATAATTGCATCATTTTAAAAATAGATTTTATTTATTTTTAGAGGGAGGGAGGAATAGAGGGAGAGAAACATCAATGTGTGGTTGCCTCTTGTGCACCCCCCAGTTGAGGACCTGGTCTGCAACCCAGGCATGTGGTCTGACTGAGAATTGAACTGGCAATGCTTTGGTTCACAGGCAGACACTAAATCCACTGTGCCACACCAGCCAGGGTGTCATTTTAATATGGGCAAAGAAAAGGATTATTGAAGAGGAAAATAATATAATGTCTTGGGATTTATTTTTAAGTACTTTTTATTAAAAATCTATATTAGTCAAAAGTTCTCTTGATAAACAGAACTATCACTAGATTTTTATAATCTAATCAAAGAAAATTTAAATGACAGTAGATAAACAAATTAAAACCATTTCTCCATCTTTATAACTTGATTTGTCAGTTACTTGCTTTATTTTCTTCTGATGTCTTAATGGTGGACAAATTTTTAGTTCTTTCATTTTCTCAAGAAGGACTGGAAATAGATAAGATTTATAGCTAGCATAGTAAACCCCAGTAAATTGCCATGTTTGATGAAGACCAAATCACTCACTAAACTCCTTTGCAAATGAAAGAAATGTTCCAATAGCTTTTCTCTTGTGGGTAATCAAATATTTATGTGAAAGAAAGTGATGTATCTCAGTAAAAAATGTACATTTAGTTTATAATAATTGCAGAACATATTGTCATTGATTCTGTGCAAAGAGATTACATAGAGCAATGCATTCATATTGAAGCAAAAACACTGTCCTTTGTCTTGAGTTAAATAGTGCTTCTTTATGTAGCTAAATTCTAATATTAGTTTACTAATTTATTTGGTCTGTTTTTTTTCCATTTCAAATTGAACTGCTTCAGAATTTCTGATTTGTAAGTTTAGTGTCTAAAACAAATATTTTGCTACTTTATGGCACTTGTCCTGTCTGTTGTTTTACAATATTGCTGTACTTGCCATCCACTTACGTCACCCATGGTCAAATATTATAAGAATAAGTAATAGCAAAATGCTTAGAGCAGCTGAAAACTGACTTGCTGCTGCTAAATCTTAATTCATTTTTAGATTTTCTAAGACTCAAATTGTTCAGCCATGCTCAACTCTGCATCTAAGATGTAATATAAAGTCAGAAAACAGCTTCATAAAAAAGTTCAACATCATAAGTGCATTTTAAAGAAAGCAATCTTAATAGCCCTGCTCTAAATCTGGCATTAAATATGCATTGAGACTGAAACATGGTCACAATATAAGAATTCTTTGAGATCATAGTTTTGTTGCTTCTGAAAAAATTCATTGTCATCATTGGTAACTTTTTCTGGGAGACTAGGAGAAGTAGGAAGTAAAACCCACAGTAGTCTCATTATAGGCTTTGCAGAAATGAACTCTTCATTCAGTTAAAAAAATGTAAACATGTCAATATATTATTCCAAATGGAAATGAATACTTTAGACATTGCAATGGTAATTGAAACCAGGATGTAATATGTTGCATATTAAAGCCTTTGCAGTTCTGCCTTATTTCTATGGACAACTGAATGTTCATTTGCTGCCTGTCTTGCCTAGGGTGATCAATTGCTAAGGGAAATATCTTCCATGTTTTCTCATGAGTGGGAATGATTCATGTCTGCTTCCATGAATTTTTGTTACATTCTGTAGAAAATTGGCAGACTCATCTGTTGTACATTTCAAACTGGGAGGTCATTATTAAAAGGTTTTTGTTTTTTTGTTTTTCCCACCAAGTTGTTTTGGTAAAAGTCCCTGAATCCACACCAGTATATCTAGTAGCCTAATGTCACAATTACAAAATAAGTAAAATTTTTAACTTTGGTTTGTTAATACTTATTTTTCCATTCCATGATAGGAAATGACAAACTATTTTCATATAAGATTAGTATGTCATATAACTTAGCCCAAAAAGAAACTATATCAGGTTACTTTATTATTTATGAATAAAATTGATGACAAGCAAAGGTCTAATATTATATTATTAGAGAGAACACTCTTTATACCTAAGATTATCTGCAAGAAAGATACTACAATAAAAGGTATCCAATTCTTTACTAAGATGTGAAAGTAAGTTACTGTTGATGTTTTATGCAGGTTGTTAAAAACGCCCAAGGATTCTAGCTGGGACCATCAAATGAAATATTCCTATTCAATACAAGATATTTCTCCCTCCCCAGTACTCAGTAAATATTAGTGATGATAATTAATGTGATGGGTCAAAACAAATTTAGAGCTACTATAAATTAATTTTCCTTTCATTTTAAGAATAAAATCATGGCCTGAGAAATTTTCATATAAAAAGAAACTTTAGGAACCCAAATCCTCATATTGCTTGGCAGGGAGTAGAAGGATGGGTGTGGAGCTGAAAGCTGGACTGGGTGCTGAAAGATACAACCAGGATCTAAAAATAAGAATGGAAGCTGAAAAAGTATTCTAGAAACTTTACAAAGAAAATTTCAAACCAGGCCCCCATGCCAGAGCGGGGATCTGCCAGCGCGGCAGAGTGATACCAACCTGCCCACACGCTGAAGTGGGGGACCACTGCTGCTTGTGTACACACCATTCAGTGCTGTGAGCTGCCCCTGTCTATCCACCCACCAGAACAGGGAATAGCTATCAACCCATGCACAAGCCAGCCAGCGTGACGGAACGACCCCGCCAGCCAGCATGGGAGAATGCTCATGGAATGCACCCTAGTGCCTGACTGCTGCCCCAGCCCTCCTACTGACTGGCATAAAAATCTCACTTCTTATGCTCAACATGGGCTGAAGCTGAAAGAAGGTGAAATGAGTTAGAGGAGCTTTGGAAAATTTTGGACACTGGTTCTGGAGAAAAAACTGAAGGAGCAGAAGACCAGATCCCAGGGCAGACTCAATTTCAGCACTATGGAAGAAATCTCATAAGCAGACTACTCCCCTCCAAGAGGCAGCTCAACAACTTTCAGAAGTAGGCAGAGTGACTCTCAGTCAGCTAATTTAAACGAAGGACCCATCAAAGAGCAACACAACAAGCAAAACCAAAATGCCACTAGAGAGTCCAAATAAAATTTATAAATGGCATCACAATACCATCATTTAAGGAGATCAAGGAGTCTTCATCACTGAATAACACAGATTTCTAGTACAGAAGGTCACACCACAAAGGCAGAAAATAAAAGCAGATCAAGCTAAGAAGCAGAAACAAACAAGACCAGCACCCAAAATGGGGAGGAACAACACCCCACCAAAAAAAAAGGAGGAATTCCCAGAAGGAGGTATAGATGAAATAGAGGCAAGCAAACTATCAGACATGGAATTCAAAACCATAATAATGAGAAACTCAGTGAACTCAACAAACTCAAAGAAAACTATAACAAACTCCGTGAGAACTACAAAGAACTCCAGGAAAACTACAAAGAACTCCAGGGAAGCTACAAGAAACTTATTGAGAATTACATCAGCATAAAAAAGGGTATTGAAAATATCAATAAGAACCAGGAAGAAATGAAGAATACAATTTCTGAACTGAAGAGCACAGTAGAAGCAATCAGAAGCAGACTAAACAAAGCAGAGGATTGGATCAATGAGTTAGAGGACCATGTAGAAAAAAATTCGCAGACAATACAACAAAATGAAAAAAGACTGAAAAAGAATGAAGAGAGTTTAAGAGAGCTACAGGACAGCATGCAATGAAACAATATTTGTATCATAGAAATACAAGAAGAAGAAGAATAGGAGCATGGGCTAGAAAACCTGATTGAAAACAATGACAGAAAATTTTCGTAACTTGATGAGAGAAAGTCATGCAATTCCAGGAAGCACAGAGGGTCCCAATAAAGATGAACCCAAAAAGGCCCACTCCAAGGTACATCATAATTAAAATGGTAACATTTAAATACAAAGAGGTAATCCAAAAAGCAAAAAGAGGAAAACAACAAATAACATACAAGGGAACTCTGATAAGACTATCAACTGATTTCTTAACAGAAACACTACAAGCCAGAAAGGATTGGCAAATAATATTTCATGCAATGAAAAACAAAGACATACAACCAAGACTACTCTACCCAGCAAGGTTCTCATTCAAAATGGAAGGAGAAATAAGGAGTTTCCCAGACAAAGGAAGACTAAAAGAATACATCTCCACCAAACCAGCATTGCAAGAGACATTAAAGAGTATGCTGTAAGAAAAACAAGAAAAGAGAGAGGGAGAGGAATACAAGTACTAAAGGAAATTAATAAATACCTGTCAATAACCTTAAATGGAAATGAATTAAAACTCTAATAAAAAGACATATAATAGTGGAATGGATACAAAAACATGACCCACATATAGGCAGTCTACAAGAGACACACCTTAAAACAAAAGGTTTACACAGACTGAAAGTGAAGAGATGAAAAAAAGTATTCCAAGCAACTGGATATGATAAAAAAGCAGGAGTAGCAATATTTATATCAGACAAAACAGATTTCACAGCAAAGGCCATAAAACGAGACAAATAAGGACACTTTATAATACTTAAGGGGGAAATCCATCAAGAAGATATAATCCTGGTAAAAATATATGCACCCAACATAGGAGCACCCAAATATGCAAGAAAAACCTTGGAAGACTACAAGAAGGATATTGAAAGCAACACACTCATAGTAGGGGACTTTAACACCCCATTGTCAACAACGAACAGATCTTCAAAGGAAAGAAACACCAAAGATATTGAGGCATTAAAAAATACTCTAGATCAAATGGACTTAATTGATATATATAGAAATTTTTACCCCAAAGAAGCAAATTATACATTTTTCTCAAGTGCACATGGAACATTTTTTAAAAAGATGACATGGTAGGACACAAGACAAGTCTCAACAAATCAAATAAAATTGAATTTATATCAAACTTTTTCTCAGATTACAATGACTTGAAACCACAAACAAGCCTCAAGGAAAAAAGTCAAAGATATTTAAACCCATGAAGAATGAATAACATGATATTAAATAATGAATGAGTTAACAATGGCATAAAGTAAGAAATCAAGAAATTTCTGGAAACAAGTGATAAGGAACACACAACAATCCAAAACTTATGGGACACAGCAAAAGCAGTCCTGAGAGGAAAGTTTATAGCAATACAGGCATACCTAAAAAGGATATAAGAATCTCAAATAAAAAAAAACTAACTCTTCAGCTCCAAGGAACTAGGAGAAAAACAATAAACAAAGCCTAGGGCAAGTAGAAGGAAGGACATCATCAAGATCGGAGCAGAATGAAATGACATAGAGGCTAAATAAACAATCCAAGAGATCAAGAAATGTAGGCACTGGTTCTTCAAAAAGATAAACAAAATTGACAAGCCTTTAGCCAAGCTCATTAAGAAAAAAAGAGACAGGACCCAAATAAAGTCAGAAATGAAAGAGGAGAAATTACAACCGATATCACAAAAATACAAAGGATTATAAGAAATTACTACAAACAAGTGTACATCAAGAAACTTGAAAACCTAGATAAAATAAACAAATTTCTATAAATATATATCTCCCAAAACTGAATCAAGAAGAAGCAGAAAGCCTGAACAGACTGATAACAAAGAATGAAATTGAAGCAATAGTCAAAAAACTCCCAGCACACAAAAGCCCTGGACCGGATGGCTTCACAAGCAAATTTTACAAAACATTTAGAAAAGAACTAACTCCTACCCTCCTCAAACTATTCCAAAAATTCCAAGAAGAGGGGAGGTGCCCAAACTCGTTCTATGAAGCCAGTATTACTCTAATTCCAAAACCAGGTCAAGACACAAGAAAGAAAGAAAATTACAGGCCAATATCACTGATGAACATAGATGCTAAAATCCTCAACGAAATATTGCCAAACCGGATCTAGCAACACATTAAAAAGATCACACACCATGATCATGTGGGATTCATCCAAGGGAAGTAAGGATGGTTTAATATTCAGAAATCAATAAATATAATACATTATATTAACAAAATGAAAGATAAAAATCACATGATAATATCAATAAATGCTGAAAAAACATTTGATAAAATACAACACCCATTTATGATAAAAACACTCAATAAAATTGGAATAGAGGGAGCATAACTCAACATAATAAAGGCCATATATGAGAAACCTGAAGCCAACATCATACTCAATGGACAAAAACTGAAAGCATTTCCCCTATTCAACATAGTCTTTGAAATTCTAGCCTCAGCAATTAGAAAAGAAAAAGAAATAAAAGACATCCAAATTTGAGAAGAAGTAAAACTGTCATTATTTGCAAAGGAGATGACAGTGTACATAGAAAACCCTATAGACTCCATTTAAAACTACTTGACATAATAAGTGGATTTGGCAAAGAGCAGGGTACAAAGTCAATATTCAGAAATTGAAGGCATTTCTGTAAACCAACAATAAAATCTCAGAGATAGAAACTAAAAGAAAAATCTCATTTATCATAGCACCAAGAAAAATAAAGTACCTAGGAATAAACTTAACCAAGAAGGTAAAAGACCTGTACTCAAAAAAGTACATAACACTGAAGAAAGAAATTAAGAGAGATACAAATAATTGAAAGAATATACCATGTTCATGGATTGGAAGAATCAACATCATTAAAATGTCCATACTACCCGAAGCAATTTACAGATTCAACACAACCCCTATTAAAATATCAGAGAGGTATTTTATAGACCTAGAACAAATAATTTAAAAATTTATATGGAACCCGATCAAAGATGGTGGAGGAGTAAGTGGAAGCTAAACCAACCTCCTCCCAGAACCAGTCTGGATTTACAACTTAATTTTGGAGAAATTATATGGAATAACCAACCAAACACTAGCTGGAGAGAAGTCTTATAACCACGGAGAGACAGAAAAGGCTGCTACATCACAACGTGACCGGTAGGGAGTGAGGAGATGCAGAAGGGCTGACTGGGCTCCCACGGGTGGTAGCTGAAGGGACTGAAAAACAGCTCAGCAGCTGGGGGTTCATTCTGAGAAGGGTAAGGTCTAAACCCCAGCCGGGCTTCCTAGCCTACAGCAACAGAGCAGAAAGTAAAATAGTATCCAGCTGTGAAAAGCGAAAAGCCACAGGGTTTCTTGCTAGCTGGAGAGAAACAGTGGGAGAAAAAGAGCTCTTAAGTGGATCACATACAAAAATATTTTGGCACCCACATACCCTGGGCTCAAGCAGAGGGAAGGCAGAGAGGACTAGAGACACTGGGGGAGAGTTTGGCGCTATGGCTATGAGGGGAGAACTGGGGGAGCAACCAACCAGGTCCCAGTGCTGACTCATCCTCAGTACTGCAGGCAGACCATTTCCCTCCAAGTGGCCTCAGCCAGAGGGGAAGCGAAGCCCTGCCTACAGGAATTAAGCTTCAACATCCACGGTCCTTAAGCCTGAAAACTAATCACAGATTGAATAGATTAACAACTAAAAGAGACAGACAAAGGCAGTAGATTCCTGGGAGTCTCCAACAGGCTGCCTAGGGCCAGACTGGTACATGATCTGATGCCACCAGGGGCAGATCCAGGAAGTGCAGATCATTCTAAGAAGCACCAACAAACAATAGGAGTCGAAAAAATGGCAAGACAGAGAAACAACCCCCCATCGAAAGGAAAGGTAGAATCCCCAGAAAGAGTGCTAAATCAAATAGAAGGGAGCAAACTATGAGTTGTGGAATTTAAAACATAGATTACGGAGAAGCTCAATGATCTCAGCGGAAACTACAAGGAACTCCAGAAAAACTACAAGGAACTTACTGAGAATTACATCAGCATGAAAAAGGACATAGAAGCTATCAATAAGAGCCAGGAGGAAATGAAGAATGTGATCTCTGAATTGAAGAACACAGCAGAAGGAATTAAAAGCAGGCTAGAGGAAGCAGAAGTTTGGATTAGCGAGCTGGAGGACAATGTACACGAAAACTCCCAGACAGTGCAAGAAAATGAAAAAAGACTGAACAACACTGAAGAAGTTCTAAGACAGCTACAGGACAACATGAATTGTAATAATATCCACATTATAGGAATTCCAGAAGGAGAAGAAGAGCAAGAGATAGAAAACCTGTTTGAAAAACTAATGATAGAAAACTTTCCTAACATGAGGAGAGAGTCATGCAAGTCCATGAAGCACAGAAGGTCCCAATGAAGATGAACCCCAACAGGCCCACTTCAAGACACGTCATAAAGTAGCAACATTCAAAGACAAAGAGAGCATCCTAAAAGCATCAAGAGAGAAACAGCTAATAACATACAAGGGAGCTCCAATAAGGCTATCATCAGATTTCTCAGCAGAAACACTGCAAGCCAGAAGGGAATGGCAAGAATATTCCAAGCAATGAAAAACAAAGGCCTACAACCAAGAATACTCTACCCAGCAAGGCTCTCATTCAAAATGAAAGATGAAATAAGGAGTTTCCAAGACAAAAGAAGATTAAAAGAATACATCTCCACCAAACCAGCATTGCAGGAGATGTTAAAGGGTCTGCTTTAAGAAGATGAAGAAACAGAGAGAGACAGAGAGGAAGGAACACGAGTACAAAGGGGGAAAATGACAATGAATAAGTACTTATCAGTAATAATCTTAAATGTAAATGGATTAAATTCTCCAATCAAAAGACATAGGGTAGCTGAATGGATTAGAAAGCATTACCCACATATATGCTGTCTACAAGAGACCCACCTTAGAACAAAAGATCTACACAGACTGAAAGTGAAGGGATGGAAAAAAGTATTTCAAGCAAATCGACATAAAAAAAAAACAGGAGTAGCAATACTTATTTCAGAAAAAACAGATTTCACAGCAAAGGCCACAAAAAGAGACAAAGAAGGACATTTCATAATACTTAAGGGAAAAATCTTTCAAGAAGATATAACCCTTATAAATATATACGCACCCAACTTAGGAGCACACAAATATGTAAGGAAATTTTTGAAAGACTCCAAGAAAAATACAGACAGCAAGACACTTATAGTAGGGACTTTAAGACCCCATTGTCAACAATGGACAGATCTTCGAAGCAAAGAAACACAAAAGATATTGAGGCATTAAACAACACTCTAGATCAAATGCACTTAGTCAATATATATAAAACTTTTCACCCCAAAGAAGCAAAATATACATTTTTCTCAAGTGCACATTGAACATTTTCAAAGATAGACCACATGGTAGGACACAAAACAAGCCTCAATAAATTCAAGAAAATTGAAATTATATCAAGCATCTTCTCAGATCACAATGGCTTAAAATTGGAAATCAACCTCAAGGAAAAAATCTCAAAAACATACAAACTCATGGAGAATGAATAACATGCTATTAACTAATGAATGGGTTAACAATGACATCAAGGAAGAAATCAAAAAGTTTCTGGAAACGACTGATAATGAACACACAACAACCCAAAACCTTTGGGATACAGTGAAAGCAGTCCTGAGAGGAAAGTTAATAGCAATATAGGCCTATCTAAAAAAGGTAGAAACATCTCTACTAAAAAATTTAACCCTACAACTACAAGAACTAGAAAAAGAACAACAAGTAAAGCCCAGATAAAGTAGAAGGAACGAAATCATCAAGATCAAGCAGAATTAAATGACATAGAACATAAACTAAGAATTCAAAAGATCAATATAAGTAGGAGCTGGTTCTTTGAAAAGATAAACAAAATTGGCAAGCCTTTAACCAGGCTTATCAAGAAAAAAAAGAGAGAGGACCCAAATAAATAAAATCAGAAATGAAAGAGGAGAAATCACAACTGATACCACAGAAATACAAACGATTGTAAAAAATTATTACGAACAACTGTATGGCAAGAAATTTGACAATCTAGAGAAAATGGACAAATTTCTGGAAACATATAGTCTTCAAAAACTAAATCAAGAAGAAGCAGAAAGCCTGAATAGACTAATAACAACTAGTGAAATTGAAGCAGTAATCAAAAAACTCCTGGCACACAAAAGCCCTGGACCGGATGGCTTCACAGGTGAATTCTACAAAATATTTAGGAAAGAACTAACTCCTATCCTCCTGAGACTATTCAAAAAGATTTACAAAAAGCGAAGACTCCCAAACTCGTTCTATGAAGCCAGTATTACCCTAATTCCAAAACTAGGTCAAGACACAACAAAGAAAGAAAACTACAGGCCAATATCGCTAATGAACATAGATGCTAAAATTCTCAACAAAATATTGGGAAACAGGATCCAGCAACACATTAGAAACATCATACACCATGGCCAAGTGGGATTCATCCCAGGGATGCAAGAATGGTTTATATTCGCAAATCAATAAATGTAATACACCACATAAACAAAATGAAAGACAAAACCACATGATCATATCAATAGATGCAGAAAAAACATTTGATAAAGTACAACACCCATTGATGATTAAAACTCTCAGGAAAATGGGACTAGAGGTGGCATACCTCAACATAATAAAGGCCATATATGAGAAACCTGAAGCCAACATCATACTCAATGGGAAAAAACTGAGAGCATTCCCCCTGAGGTTAGAAACAAGACAAGGATGTACACTCTCTTCACTCCTATTTAACATAGTGTTGGAAGTTCTAGCCAGAGCAATCAGACAAGAACGAGAAATAAAAGGCATCCAAATTGGAAAAGAGGAAATAAAACTGTCATTAGTTGCAGATGATATGACAGTGTACATAGAAAACCCTATAGACTCCACAAAAAAACTACTTGACCTAATAAGTGAATTTGGCAAAACAGCAGGGTACAAAGTCAATATTCAGAAGTTGAAGAAGTTTCTATACACCAACAATAAAATCTCAGAGATAGAAACTCAAAGAAAAATCCCATTTACCATAGCAACAAGAAAAATAAAGTACATAGGAATAAACTTAACCAAGGAGGTAAAAGACCTGTACTCAGAAAACTACATATCATTGAAGAAAGAAATTAAGGAAGATACAAATAAATGGAAGCTTATATCATGCTCATGGATCAGAAGAGTCAACATCATTAAAATGTTTATACTACCCAAAGCAATTTATAGTTTCAATGCCATTCCTATTAAAATACCAATGACTTTTTCACAGACCTAGGACAAATACTTCAAAAATTATATGGAACCAAAAAAGAGCCCGAATAGCCACAACAATTTTGAGGAAGAAGAAAACAGTAGGAGGAATCACAATACCCGATATCAAACTATACTACAAGGCCATGGTTATCAGAACAGTCTGGTACTGGCATAAGAACAGACATATAGAACAATGGAACAGAATTGAGAGCCCAGAAATAAACCCAGGTCTATATGGTCAACTAATATTTGACAAAGGGGGAAGGAACATCAAATGGAGTGAAAAGAGCCTCTTCAACAATTGGTGTTGGGAGAACTGGACAGGGACAGCCAAAAAAATGAAACTAGACCACCAAATTACACCATACACCATACACCAGAAAAAACTCAAAATGGATCAAAGACTTAAATGTAAGCTGTGACACCATAAAAGTCCTAGATGAAAAAATATGCAGGAAAATTTCAGATATCCTACATAGCTACATTTTAACTGATATATCTCCTAAGGCAAGGGAAATGAAGGAAAGAATAAGCAAATGGGACTACATCAAACTAAAAAGTTTCTCCTCAGCTAAAGAAAATATCACCAAAATAAAAAGGAAACCAACCATATGGTAAAATATACTTGCCAATGATATCTCAGACAAGGGACTGATCTCCAAAATATATAAAAAACTCATATGACTCAACACCAAGAAGACAGACAACCCAATTAAAAAATTAGCAAAGTACCTGAATAAACACTTTTCTAGAGAGGACATGCAGAGGATTCATAGACATATGAAAGAATGCTCAACATCACTAGTCATCAGAGAGATGGAAGTAAAAACCACAATAACATACCACTTAATACCAGTCAGAATGGCCATTATCAACAAATCAACAAACAACTTGTGCTGGAGAGGATGTGGAGAAATGAGAACCCTGATGCATTGCTGGTGGGAATGCAGACTGGTGCAGCCACTATGGAAAACAGTTTGGAATTTCCTCAAAAAACTAAAAATGGAACTACCTTCATAACCAGCAATTCCATTGCTAGGATTATATCTGAAAAATCTGAAACACCAATTCAAAAAAACCTATGCACCACTATGTTCATAGCAGCACTATTTACAATAGCCAAGTGCTGGAAACAACCTAAGTGCCCATCTGTAGATAAATGGATCAAAAAACTGTGGTACATTTACACAATGTAGTACTATGTAGCAGAAAGAAAGAAGGAACTTCTACCATTTGCAACAACATGGATGGAACTAGAGAGAATTATACTTAGCCAGGCAACTAAAGAAAAATACCTTATGCTGTCATCTATTACAGGAAATTAATGAACAACACAAACAAATGAGCCAAATTGAACCAGAGGTATGTAAACACGGAGTAAACTAACAGTAACGAGGGGAGAGGCAGGAGGAAGAGAAGGGGGTAAGAAGGGGAAGGGTCTAGTCAAAGAACATGCATAAATGACCCATGGACATGGACAACTGAGTGGGGACTAAATGTGGGAGAAGGGAAGGACAGGGTACAGGGAAGCAAGAGGGGGAAAAAAGTGGGACAACTGTAATGGAAAAACAAACAAAAAAATTTTAGTGGGGAAAAAATGAAAATATGAAGAATGGAAATGACAGTTCAGTAAATATTAGAAGGACAAGGATTTTTCTTCACACTATATTTTCATGCCTATCTGATCCATCCAAAGTTTGGCATTCTAAAGAAGTAAGTAATGACATAAGTTTCTTCGCATAAAACTAATAAGACCAGTTGTTAATAGAGTGTTTTTTTTTTTTTTTTTTTTTTGACCAAGATGTTGACTGGAATGTCATGCCTAAAAGAGACATGCTTGTGGTTGGTTGTTACCAAAAAGCCCTGAGAAACTGGGATTGACTTTCGAAGGTAATAAAAGCCCTCGAGAAATAAGGCCTGGTACCATGGTTGGTTGTGCGGTCCACATCAATCTTTGCAGGGAAGAAATGAAGGTTCCATAAAGATGGCTAGAAGGAACCTTAAGGCAGAATGGAAAACCATAAGGACTTGGAAAAGACAGGTGTGTACAGGCAAGGCTGAATGCCAGGTATGTGGCTCAGCTTCTGTGCCCTGAAGGGCAGACTGAAGGTCACCCTAAATGTTCCTTGCATAAGTTCCAACAAAGCAGAACTAAAGATCATAAGTGATCATTTGCTGCTCTTGTTGTGTTTATGCAAATGAACAGGATAAATTAAAACTGGACTTAATGCAGTCCCTTTAATGACAAGGAGGGTAATCTTAGGGAGAAAAATCATGGTTCAAGGAAAATCACAATGATCAGTGGCAGACTATCAAGTAATGCAGCTGACCGTCTTTAAAGTTTCTTTTCATTTAAAATATGTTTTCATTTGAAAGTTAAACCATGTCTGTGGTATCATCCAAGATGTTTAATTTACAGGCAAGAAGAATGTCAAATGCCTTGCAACTGGATGTCTTTCCGATAAGACCGTCCTACAGATTTAGAGACTTGTATGGGAGTTATGTTACAGAAATTAACATGTGTTTTCTGTTTTCAAGGGGCATAAGCCTTTGATCTCATTACCTGAGTTATTGTACATATAAGCCTCACTTAATCCTTTCTGCTGCATTGCCTCCTGAGACTCAACAGTTTGGCTGAACTAAGTGGCTTGGTTGGTAAAGTATGGGTTGGTCTGTGGGCTTCACTTTACAAAACCAGTGTCTCGTTTTTTTCCTAATGGCTTAGACAGGAAGGGCCCAGAGTTCTGAGAGGGAGGAAACCTAAAATATTTCCCTCACCCCAAACTAAGTATAATGGGCAAAATGTTTTGGAAAGGTGAGATGTGCCTGGCACACCTTCCTCCAAAGAAGCTCTTTTTTTTCTCCCTAATGTGAGACATTAAAAAATTAATCCCTGCCTTCTATTATCTAGTGGTTGTGGATTGAGTGATGTCTTTTAAACCTGTTGCCAAATCTGTTGCCCCCAGAATACAACAAGGATGCCAGCTTGTTAAACCAAGCACGTCATTGTCCGTGGACAGCCAACTGACCTGGAGTCTGCACGATCCTTCCCCATGTGGGAAGGCCACCCTCCCCTCCGCACCCCACTCTAATTAGGGGTTTCTGGACCCAAGGATAGGTAGGACGATGACAATGTCCATCTCAAAGCAGCTAGAGGAGCTTGAGACCTTCGTCCATTGTCCTTTATAAGATTATAAAGGGTCTTAAGTCTGAGAAGGAGGGATTGTTATTTTTTATTGTTAAAATAATTAATCATTTATTTATTTAAAAAAAAGAAGAAGAATATATGAAAGGGTGAAGCGGAAGAACTTGTATGTATGACCTATGGGCATGGACTTGGGGGGGATATTGCTGGTGGAGGGGAGATGATGGGTGGAGGGGAGCAAAGGGAAAAAATTGGAACCACTGTAACAATATAATCAATAAAATATACTTAAAAATTTTATATGGAACCCCCAAAATACCCCAAATAGCCACAACAATCTTGAGACAGAAGAACGCAGGAGGAGAAATCACAATACCTGACATTAAACTATACTACAAGGCCACTGTAATAAAAACAGCCTGTTACTGGCATAAGAACAGACATATCGATGAATGGAACAGAACAGAGAGCCCAGAAATAAACCTCAGACTATATGGTCAACTAATATTTGATAAAGGGGGAAGGAACATAAAATGGAGTGAGAAGAGTCTTTTTAATAAATGTTGCTGGGAGAACTGAAAAGGGATGTGCAAAAAATGAAACTAGACTACCAACTTACACCATACACCAGAATAAACTCAAGATGGATCAAAGACGTAAATGTAAGCCATGGCACTATAAAGTCCTAGAGAAAAACATAAGCAGGAAAATTTCAGATATCCCACATAGCAATATTGTTGCCAATATATTTCTTAAGGCAAGGAAATAAAGGGAAAAAATGGGACTACATCAAACTAAAGAGTTTCTGCTCAGCAAAAAAAAATCACCAAAATGAAAAAAGAACCAACTATATGGGAAAATATATTTGCCAATGATACCTCAGACAAGGGATTGATCTCCAAAATGTATAAAGAACTTACACATCTCAACACAAAGAAGACAGACAGCCCACTTAAAAAATGTACAAAGGACCTGAACAAACACTTCTCCAAGGAGGACATACAGAGGGTCCATAGGCATATGAAAGAATGCTCTACATCACTAGCCGTCAGAGAAATGCAAATAAAAACCACGATGAGATACCACTTTACACCAGTTAGAATGGCCATCATCAACAAATCAATAAACAACATGAGCTGGCGAAGATGTGGAGCAATGAAAACCCTAGGGGACTGCTGGTGGGAATGCAGACTGGTGCAGCCACTATGGAAAACAGTAAAGAGTTTCTTCAAAAAACTGAAAATGGAACTGCCTTTTGAACCAGCAATTCCACTACTATGATTATACTCAGAGAACCCTGAGACACCAATTCAAAAGAACCTATGCACCCCTATGTTTATAGCAGTGCTGTTTACAATAGCCAAGTGCTGGAAGCTGCCTAAGTGCCCATCTGTAGATGCGTGGATTAAAAAACTGTGGTACATTTATACAATGCAATACTATGCAGCAGAAAGAAAGAAGAATCTCTTGCCATATGCGACAACATGGATGGAATTAGAGAGAATTATGTTTAGTGAAAGAAAATACCATATGATATCATCTAATACAGGGGACTAATGAACAACACAAGCAAAGAAACAAAACTGAACAAGGAACAGAGTAACAGTTATCAGGGGGGAGGGGGGATGGAGAGAAGGGGGTAAGTAGGGGAAAGGTCTAGTAAAGGAACTAGTATAAAAAACCCATTGACATGGACAACAGGGTTGGAATTGACTGTGGGAGAAGGGCTGGGCTGGGTGGGGGGTGGAGCAATGAGGGAAAAAGTGGGACAACCATAATAGAAAAACAATAAAAATAAAATTTAAAATAAAAAATGCTTTAGGTGTTGGACCTTGTGTCAAAATGATTTCCAATGTTGTACATCTTCAAGATTTTTTTATTTTAAGTTTTATAATTTATTTAATATATTTGCACAACAGTAAATGCATATTACTTTAAATATAAGGCAATGTATGTATTTTGAAAATGTGTATTCTAGTTTCTGATGAGAGAAGCATTCTGATGAATTATAAAATTACTATATTTGAATATATAATCTACAGTGATTATAATTAAGCCTTTTTCTAAGTATCTTATTTTGAATACTCCTATTCTAGATAGTGTCTGGCACTTATTAAACATTCAATGAAACTCCATTCAACAAGAAAGGTTATACATCTGTGAAAGCAATATTATTCCCACTTTATTTTGAATAGAAATTTTTAAAAATCCTTGAAGGTTAATAACTATTAAATAGACACAATTATAAATACAGCTCAAGAAAATAATACAAGCAATTTTGGAGTAACATTCTTTAGTATACAATAAAACTCAACTTCATTAGCAAATATCTTAAAACCAATAGAGTAGATCAGAATTAGGTTCTTCTCAGCTAAAATATTTACTGTACATTCCAACGTTGGGCACTGAAGAAATATGAAAGTCTGTTTACACATGAGTATGGGTTATTTAATGGCCAAATATGTTTTAGAAATCATATACAATTTATCTCTCTCTCAAATACAATTTAAGAATAAGAAAGGTATAACTGTACATCCTGTGTACCTCAAACTTATTTGGCCATAGAATCGTTTACTCAAGGGCCATCTATTAATATCAGGTAGAACCAGCATGCTAAGTATCACAGTTTTAGGATATGTTATAGTACTGCATAATTACAGCTATTCCCCCAAAAGTATCTATTTTTTAAATTCTTACACAAAGATATTTTTATTGATTTTAGAGAGAGAGAAAGGGAAAGAGAGACAGAGAGAAACATCAGCGTGAGAGAGAAACCGCAGTCCATTGCCTCCCATATGCACCTGACAGTGGATTGAACTCACGGCCTAGGAATGTGCACTGACTGGGAATTGAACCTGCAACATTTTGGTGTATTGTATGATGCTCTAATCAACTGAGCCACATAGCCAGGGTCCAAAAATAGATTATCTAATGCAGTTCTACTCAAGATATAAAGAATTTTTGGGGGTAGAGTGGTGTTTTATTTCAATTTCAATAAAAGTATATGTACAAGGTCCATCTGGAAAATGTCCAGCCTTTGTTCATGTAATAAGGACAGTTTGTGTAACATTGATGTAACCTGGCAGCCAAGGAGAGTGGACTGGAATGCCCATGCATGAACAATAACAACTTCACTACACTAGTCAGTGGGGGTGGTAGATGTCCTTGAGTGAGCATGTGCACTGTGTGTCCATGGCATTCAAAATGACTGAGTAAGAGCAACAAATCTGCATCAAATTTTGTATGAAGCTTGAACATTCCTCTACTGAAACTATTCAGATGATTCAGAAGGCGGCAGCTATAAGCAACTGGTGATTGGCAATGTCATCGCAACAATACACCTGCTCATGCATCGTGTCTCATGCAAAGTTTTTGGCAAAATGTCAGATCACCCAGGGGACTCAGCCTACTGACAGCCCAGATTTGGTGCCCTGCTACTTCTGGCTTTTCTCAACACAAAAATCACCTTTGAAAGAGAAGAGATTTCAGAGCATTGATGAGATTGAGGAAAATATGACAGGGCAGCTGATGGTGATTGAGAGAACTGTGTGAGGTTCCAAAGTGCCTACATGGAAGGAGACGGAGGCATCATTATTCTATGTACAATGTTTATTGTATACTCTTCAATAAATGTCTCTATTTTCATATTACATGGCTGGATATCTTCTGGAAAGACCTTATACATCTGTATATAGGTGTATATAAAGAGAGTGAAGGAGAATTACTTTTATTATATTAAAGAAGTATTTTTATATCCTTTGACTTTTCAAAAAAATTATGAACAGGTGTCCTCTATTGAGATGAACATAGGGTTTTTCTCTTGAAATGTTAGATTTTTAAAATATTCAACTATTATTTTATTCTCTACTTGTAATGGCTTATTATTCAATTGATAATCTACTGTAAATGATTAGCTAACATGTTACTCAAGATTTTATATCTTTATTTATTAGGAAAACTTTTTTCAAATTTTATATGGAATTTATATTTTCTTCTCAAGGATATAGTGTGTACTTTTAAATTACTGGAAAAAATTTCCTTATTCTTTCAGTTTTGGAAGGGTCAAGTAGCACTTGTTTGAAGTTTACAGTATATGCGACTATGTAATCTTTTGTGAGCATTTTTTTAGTAGTTTTTAAAATAATTTCAAAAATTTTCTAAGGCTTTTTGTCTATTCAACTTACTGCTTAATTTTAAGATGACTTTGATCATTTATATTTCCTAGAGAATTATCTCAACCAGATTCAATTTTATTAACATCGTAAAATAAAAGTATCTTTATATCTTTGTTTATGCTAATTTTTTTACAATTACTCTCTTTTTTTTTTTTTGCTAACACTAACAATTGATTTATATGTTTTATTGTTTATAAGGAACTGACTCATGGCTATATGTAACAGTACCTTTTGTTTTCTACTAAGACATATATTTTAATTGTTCAGTCATTGAAGTCGTTTTTCTTATATTAGTTTTGTGGCAATTTTTCAAACAGATTTGATTTCTGATTTAATTTGTTTTAATTATATTATTACAATTATTATATAATTAAATTGTCTAAGAAGAGAAACTTTTTTCTGACAGCATGCTTTCCACAATTCACATAGCTTGACATGCAGTATAAATTAATACTCACATAATTTTATTTAGAGTTTATTTTATGGACAAATGAAAGTGCTAAAAATGCTTCTTGATGAGTATAGCCATGAAAAGCCTTTACTAATATTATAGATGTCTGTCATCTATTTCCATGTTGATTATAATAAACACAAAATTATTTTTCCAGGAAATTTTTTTCTAGTCATGATGGTCTGTACGTCCATGATTGTGATCAAACCCCTGTGGTTCTAACATAAAGCAATAAGATGACTATGACCTTAAATCAGATGAAAATATAATACAAAAAAAGGAAACATTAACAAAATATATCCTGATTCAAAAAGAAGATAGCTATCTGCAAAGAGTAGAATGAGTTGAATAAGGATGAAGCCTCTGGTCTGGAGAGCAGGTGGTTTGGCCAGCAATTGGTTTCAGAGTAGTTTCAAGGATTAAAATTATTGCATGTTAAGTGGAAAACAGAAGGTGAAGTTGGGCTCCTCCAAAATGACTTAATCTGTCTAGTAAACAAGAAAGAAAATTAAAGAAAACATGAAGTATTATTTCATAGTGAAGAACTTGAAAAAACAGTCAGAGAAATTCAGTCAAAATATCAGAAATTTCCTATGCTGCAGGTGATGGTTTTTGATAAATAATGTTTACAATATTTTATACTTCACATGTTACACTGTTTCATATGATTTATACAAATAAACTATTTAATTTATACTGAAACACAGTATGATAGATATTGTTATATTCATTTGACAGGGGACAACACAGAGTCACAGAGAAGTATCTTGTCAAGGTCATAAAGCTATTTCTCATGTAGTATGCCTCCAGACTTCATATAATCCTGACAACATGAAATAGTACAATTACTATGGAGAGTACATTGGAAAATTATTTTAAAAGTTAAAAATGTACACACTCAAAACCATATATTTCCACTTATGGATGTCATTTCTACATCTCACAATTGGAATCAAAATGATGGGTGCAAAAAAATCCTTGCAACATAATTTATAACTATAGCAGATGCATATATAGTAGTACTTACTTTGCACTGAGCACAAGTCTTATATTTATTAACTATTGTATTCTCCACAGAAATACTCAGAGAAAGGTATTATTAATATTTCCAATTTTAGAAATGAGGAGAATGGGGACTTCTAGCTAAGATGGAGGCCTAGACAGACACACTGGGTTTCCCTTCACAACTAAGAAGAAATACAACTATCTCAAAATTAGAGACAACCAGAAGTTCCAGAAAATCAAGCTGCATGGAAGTACAACAAATAAAGATATAAAGTAGAAATACCCATCCAAACAGGTAAGAGGGGCTGAGCTAAGGTGGAGAGGATGCGGTGTGGTGGCAGCAGTGGCAGCGGCAGCGGCAAGCCAGTGGAAAGCAGAGTTACACATTTTAAAAAGTTGGGAGGGACACCTGGGGAGTGTTCCCAGCTACTGACCAGACCCCACAGATCATGGTCCCAGTGCCAGGGAAAATCAAGCCTCATTACTTCTGACTGTGCAAACCAGTGGGGGTTGGGACAGAGGAAGAAACTGCCAGTCTCTCAGCAGTCTGCTTGTTTCAAGGGCCCCCACAGTCCTAGAACATCTGCAGACCCATCCACTCTGGGAACGACAGGCAGGATAACAGCTAGAGAGGCGCCAGTCCCATACAAAAGTGGGAGAAGTCTCTGGAAAAGGGGCAAGTGCTGAGCAAGTGGCATTTTTCCCTCTCTGACCCCTCTCCCACAGACAGTGCCACAACGTGGTAAAACGGGTTGCCTTGTACTGATGAATGCCTAAGGCTCTGCCCTCTATAATGTAAGAGGTGCAACAGCCCTTGCCCAAATCACAGAGGCAAACACAGAAAGTTGAGAAGACAGAGAAGTATGACCCAGAAGTAGGGCAGATCAAGGTCCCAGTGGCACAACTAAGCAATGAGCAGATAGCACGCTAATGGATGAGGAGATAGACAACTTAACAGAAGTACAATTTAAGGCATTGGTGATTAGGATGCTCACAACTCTGACAACAAAGATTAAACAGGATGGGGAAAGAATGAAGGCTATCCTGGCTGAAATGAAGGAAAATCCATATGAAACAAATGGTGAAGGAAAGGAAACCAGGGTTCAAATCAACAAATTGGAACATAATGAAGAAACAAACAATCAACCAGTACAGAAGGAGGAAATGAGAATTTTAAAAATGAGGAGAGGCTTAGAAACCTCTGGAATGGCTATAAACGTGACAACATCCGAATTTATAGGGTTGCCAGAACGTGAAGAGGGAGAGCAAGAAATTGAAAAATTATGTGAAAAAATAATGAAGGAAAACTTCCCTAATTTGGGGAAGGAAATGGACATATGGGTCCAGGAAGCACAGAGGGTCCCAAACAAACTAGACCCAGGGAGGACCACACCAAGACACATCATAATCAAAATGCCAAAGGTTAAGTATAAAGAGAGAATCTTAGAACAGACATAAGATCAGTGCACCCATGGGCACAGGGAGGGCCCTCTGGGAACACAGAAGACTGTGTGCAATCAACCCTGGCCAGCGCCAGTGGGCGCCAGGCCAGACTGAAGACCACTTGCGTGAGCTCTGCTTTTGCCCGCCCAGGCAGGTGCGGGAACGGCGGGTGACTGTGGCACAGGAACAACAGGCAGGCAGCGGAGACTCATAGATGCTCACTTCCACCATGCACAAGAATCCAGGGCCCCACCTCAAGGGGCGAGAGACCAACTCCCAGGCCCAGCTCAGCAGGCCTGAGGCTAATGCGCAGGCCACCCTGTGCGTGCACATGCGAACACACAGGCACCCCGGCTAGCACCAAAAGATGCCAAACAAATGAACGGACCAAACACTGCGGGCGCACACCGCTGCTGCAAGGATCAGGAACCTCTGGCCCACCTCATTAGACCAACTGTGGATCTAGAAAAAGAAGACAACACACAAAGGCTGAATTGAGTAAAAACTTTCCTTTTGTATTTCATTTTCATTTTTATTTCTATTTTAGTTTTTTTATTTGTACTTTATTTTATTTTATTTTTTTATTTTCTCATTTTTAATTTTACTTTTAATTTTTACTTTTATTTTTTATTTTAATTTAAAAAAATTTTAAACTATCTCTTTAATTTGTTTCATACCATCTCTCCTTCTCATCCTTTTTAAGTTTGGTTTATTTGTTTGTCTGTATTGTTTAGCCTCCCTTTCACACTAAATAAATAGAATATAACTACTATATGAATCTACTACTATACAATTCCACTTTCTTACTATATTCTGCATCCTTCCCTCTTTTTCTTTCATTATTATTAACATACAATGTAAATATTACCTACTGTCTTGCATAGTCTCGACACTACTTGCTACTATTATTAATCTATCATCCCCACTCTCAAAAATTATATTTTTCCTCTTTAAAAACAATTCTTATCTATTCTTCCTATAGTATAAAAGCCCTAACCTCTCTACATTTATATTAAATTGGTTCATTGGCTGACGATAGCGGGATAGAGGGTGGGGGATATTTTTGAGGGTGTGGGTTTATGTTTTTAACAGCATCTCCACAACAGAACTCAAGACAAAGTGGACAGAGTGACTCTCAGTCAACTAGCCAGAGGGAAGATCCCACCAAAGAGAAATAGAAATATAATCAGACAGCGAAAACAAATGACATAAAGGGTATCCCAAGAACATCAGGCTCAGGAGATGAAAGAGACTGCACCACTGAAACCCCCAGATCTCCCATAAAGAATCTCATACCACAAAGGTGGGAAGTCAAAGCAGACAAATCCAAAAACCAAAAACAAACGGGAAGAATCCAACATGGTAAGATGCAGAAACAACCTCTCAATGAAAAGAAAAGAGGAATCCCCAGAAAGTGAGGTAGATAGAATAGACACAGCCCAAATGTCAGACATGGAATTCAAGACAATGGTGGTGAAGAAGCTCAATATACTTGACAACCTCAAAAACAACTACGACAACCTCCAAGGAAGTTACCAGCAGCTCCAAGAAAATTACAGGTAACTTATGGAGAACTATGCCAGCATAATAAAGGACATAGAAACTATTAACAAGAACCAGGAAGAAATGAAGAATTCAATCTCTGAACTAAAAAACACAGTAGAATCAATCAAAAGCAGGCTAAGTGAAGCAGAGGATCGGGTCGGTGAGTTAAAGGACAATGTAGAAAAAAATTCCCAGAAGATACAACAAAATGAAAAAAGACTGAAAAAATATGAACAGGATGTAAGGGAATTACAGGACAGCATGAGAAAAAATAATATCAGGATCATTGGAATAAAAGAGGGAGAAGAAGAAGAATTAGGAATAGAAAAGCTGATAGGAGAAGTAATGACAGAAAATTTTCCCAAACTGATGAGAGAAAAAGTTATGTAAGTTCAAAAAGCACAGAGAGTCCCAATGAAGAGGAACCCCCAAAACCCACTCCAAGACACATCATAATTAAAATGGCAACATTCAAAGACAAAGAGAGCATCCTAAAAGCAGCAAGAGAAAAACAGCAAATAACATACAAGGGAGCTCCAAAAAGGCTATCGACCGATTTCTCAACAGAAACACTACAAGCCAGAAGGGAATGGTCAAAAATATTTCAAGCAATGAAAAACAAAGGCCTGCAACCAAGAATACTCTACCCAGCAAAGCTCTTATTCAAAATGGAAGGTGAGATAAGGAGTTTCCCAGACAAAGGAAGACTAAAAGAATACATCTCCACCAAACCAGCATTGCAAGAGATGCTAAAGGGAATGCTCTAAGAAAAAAGAAGAGAAAAAAAAGAGGAGAGGAACAGAGGTACAAAAAGAAATGAATAAATACATGTCAATAATAACTTTAAATGTAACATGGATTAAATGCTCCAATTAAAAGACATAAGGTAACAGAATGGATAAGAAAACAGGACCTACATATCTGCTGTCTACAAGAAACACACCTTTGGACAAAAGATTCACACAGACTGAAAGTAAGGGATATAGAAAAGTGTTCCAAGCAAATGAACATGAAAAAGAAGCTGGGGTAGCAGTACTCATATCAGACAAAACGGATTTCAAAGCAAGGGTAATAAAAGGAGATAAAAAAGGACATTTCATAATATTTAAGGGAACAATCCATGATGAAGTTATAACACTGATAAAAATATATGGACCCAACATAGGAGCACTCAAATACATGAAGAAAATACTAAAAGACCATAAGAAGGATATTAACAGCAACACACTCATAGTAGGGGACTTTAACACTCCATTATCAACAATAGACAGGTCATCAAGGCAAAGAAACACCAAGGATATACAGGCATTGAACGACACACTAAACCACATGGACTTAACTGATATATATAGAACTTTTCACCCCAAAGAAGCAAATTATACATTCTTTTCAAATGCACATGGGACATTTTCAAAGATAGACCACATGATAGAACACAAAACAAGCCTCAACAAATTCAAGAAAATTGAAATCATATCAAGAATCTTTTCAGACCACAATGCCCTGAAATTAAAATTCAACCCCAAAGAAAAAAATAAAAGATATCCAAATGCATTGAGAATGAATAACATGCTATTAAATAATGAATGTGTTAACATTTTGATAATGTTTTCTTTAGCTGAGCAGAAACTCTTTAGTTTGATATAGTCCCATTTGTTTATTTTTTCCTTTATTTCTCTTGCCTTAGGAGATGTATTTGTGAAAATATTGTTATGTGGGATATCTGAGATTTTCCTGCCTATGTTTTCCTCTAGGACTTTTATGGTGTCACGGCTTACACGTAAGTCTTTGATCCATCTTGAGTTTATTCTCATGTGTGGTGTAAGTTGGTGGTCTTGTTTCATTTTTTTTGCACGTCTCTGTCCAGTTCTCACAGCACCATTTGTTGAAGAAGCTTTTCTCGAGCGATTTTATGTTCCTTCCTTCTTTATCAAATATTAGTTGACCGCATATTCCTGGATTTATTTCTGGACTCTCTATTCTGTTCCATTGATCTATATGTCTGTTCTTATGCCAGTAGCAAACTGTTTTGATCACAGTGGCTTTGTAGTATAGTTTGATGTCTGGTATTGTGATTCCTCCTGCTGTGTTCTTCTTCCTCAAGATTGCTTTTGCTATCCGGGGTCTTTTTTGGTTCCATATCAATTTTTGGATTACTTGTTCTAGGACTGTGAAATATGTCATTGGTATTTTAATAGGGATTGCATTGAATCTGTAAATTGCTTTGGGTAGTATGGCCATTTTGATGATGTTGATTCTTCCCATCCATGAACATGGTATTTGCTTCCATTTATTTGTATCATCCTTAATTTCTTTCTTCAGTGTTACATACTTTTCTGAGTACAGGTCTTTTACCTTCTTGGTTAAGTTTATTCCTAGGTACTTTATTTTTCTTGTTGCTATGGTAAATGGGATTTTCTTTTTGTCTCTGTCCCGATATTTTATTGTTGGTGTACAGAAATGCGTTAGATTTCTGTATATTTTGTTTCTTTGGGTTGAAAATTTCTATATATATATCAGTTAAGTCCATGCGATTTAGTGTGTTGTTCAATGCCTATATATCCTTGGTGTTTCTTTGCTTTGAAGATCTGTCTATTGTTGATCATGGGGTGTTAAAGTCCCCTACTATGAGTGTGTTGCTGTTAATATCATTCTTGTGGTCTTCTAGTATTTTCCTTCTGTATTTGGGTGCTCCTATGTTGGGTGCGTATATGTTTACCAGAGTTATATCTTCTTGATGGATTATTCCCTTAAGTATTATAAAATGTCCTTCTTTGTCTCTTTTTTATGGCCCTTGCTTTGAAATCCATTTTTTCTGATGAGTATTGCTACTCCAGCTTTTTTTTTCATGCCCATTTGTTTGTAACACTTTTTTCCATCTTTTCACTTTCAGTCTGTTTAAATCTTTTGTTTTGAGGTGCATTTCTTGTAGACAGCATATATGCGGGTCCTGCTTTCATATCCATTCTGCTACCTTATGTCTTTTAATTGGAGCATTTAGTCCATTTCCATTTAAGGTTATTATTGACATGTATTTATTCCTCTCCCTCTTTTTTCTCCTCCTCCTCCTCCTCCTCCTCCTTCTTCTTCTTCTTCTTTTTGTCCTTACATTCTAAATGACAGCTTTCTGAGTAGAGTAATCTTGGTTTTAGGTCCTTGCTTATCATCACATTGAATAAGTCTTGCCAGTCCCATCTGGCCTACAAAGTTTCTGTTTAGAAATCAGCTGACAGTCTTATGGGAACTTCCTTGTAGGTAACTAACTTGTATTCTCTTGCTGCTTTTAAAATTCTCTCTTTGTCTTAAAGCTCTGGCATTTTACTTATGATGTGCCCTGGTGTGGGCCTCTTTGAATTCATCTTGTCTGGGACTCTCTGTGCTTCCTAGACTTGTATGTCTATTTCTTTCACCATATTAGGGAATTTTTCTATCATTATTTTATTTTTCAAATACATTTTCAATATTTTGCTCTCTCTCTTCTGCTTCTAACACCTCCATGATGTGAATGTTAGTA
The DNA here is from genome assembly GCF_987537825.1 of Furipterus horrens. Lineage (NCBI taxonomy): Eukaryota > Metazoa > Chordata > Mammalia > Chiroptera > Furipteridae > Furipterus > Furipterus horrens. The sequence continues at coordinate 161,338,071 of NW_028327172.1, read as the reverse complement.
CATTTGAAGTTGTCTGGCTCCTTATACTACTCTCTCTCTCTCTCTCTCTTTTTTTTTTTTTTTTTTTTTGCTTTTCTGATTCCAAATCTCCTAGTGATCCTCTGCTTTATATGTTGATCCCTATAATATATATTTTTTATTTTAGTGTATCTTTAAATTCTGACTGACTTTTTTATGGTCTCCATGTCCTTTCTATGCCATTGAAGTCCTCATTATGTTCCCTGAGCACACTTAAAATTATTGTTTTGAACACTGTATCTGGTAGTTTGCTTGCCTCCATTTTACTTAGTTATTTTTCTGGAGATTTATTTTGTTCTTTCATTTGAAACATGTTACTTTGTCTTCTTATTTTGGCTGTTAACCTGGGTTTGTTTCTATGTATTAGGTAGAGCTGGTATTTCTTCCAGTTTGGTAGAGTGCTCTTATGTAGTAGGTTTCATATAGAGTTCAGTGGTACAGCCTCCCTGGTTGCCTTTGCTGAATGTTCTAGGTGTACTCCCTGTGTGTGCTATGTGCATTGTCCTGTTGTAGTTGAGCCTTAATTGCTGTTGGCACATCACTGGGAGGAATTGATCCTCAGGCTGATCAACTGTGAGGACCAGGCTCAACTACAGTAGAAGAGATGCTGTGCAGGCACCTACCCTATGGAGCAATGAGGGCTTAGATGCCTACTGGGTCCACCCCTTGAGCTGTCACTCACAGAGGTGGTTCAATTGTATTTGGACATTGTCTGGATCTCTCCAACAGGTGCACTGGCTCTGGGACCTCCCAGGAGATACAAGATCAGCCACAGTTGTGCCCTGTTCAGGGACACTCAGCATAAGCCATTGAACATTTTGCAGAAGACTAGTACTTATGCTGGTTTGGAGGTTCTGTGAGAGGCCAAGCTGCACACTGAGGCTGGCTGATGCTAGTGCCAGTCTTCGGGTTATTTATCAAGAGGTACAGGGAGCACAGAGGCCAGGTATTTCATGTGTGAGAGATTTTAGGAAAGTCTGAATCATGAGTCTAGAGAGGCCATTTATATGGAAAAGCCACCAGAAAATAGTTTGGATGGGCCCACAAGTTTGTGGAGCAGGATTTTGGGATGTCACCAGGGCAAGGTGAACAATGTGAGCCAGGTTTATGGAGACTCAGATATGGTACCCACCTGCCAACTCTGTGGAGGGCTCATTAAAGAAACTACGGCCTCTGCCATCACTTCCATCTGGGAGAAAGCTGTACCTCCAGCTATTTTTCTGAAGTCATGACAATTCAGTTCTTCTCCATATGTCTTTGGTGCCTTTGAGCTGCTGCCTCAGTGCTGGAGCTCAGTGTGAGTGAGATCATGTGGGATTTTTTTAAAGAGGTAAGCCTGGGACTCCAGCTGCACTTTGTTTTTGCAGCCAGAATTTCTTGAGACTTGTCTCCTTAGAACTGGAATCCGGGTTGGGAGAGCCTATTGTGGTACTGAGACTACTCGCTCCTCAGTGGGCACCTGCAGAGCCTAAATATCCTCCTGATTTTTATCTATCACACATCAGTGTGGGACCAGCCCCTTCTGCATTGGCTTGCTCCTATAAGACTTGATGTGGCTCATTTTTTATATCTTTTATTATAGGATTTCTGTATAGCTAGATTTCAGGTGGTTAAGAGGGATTTTTTTCCTGTAATTTAGTTGTAATTTTGATGTGGTTATGGGATGTTCCAAGTACTGCATTTACCTACACTGCCATCTTGACTCAAACTCCCCTAGAGAAATATGATTATTTTTCAAGTTGAGTAGTTTGTACACTACTGTTTTTACATGTTTCTATATTTTCCACATGGTTGGTATATTTTATACTAAATTATTTGACAGTGAACTGAAATTGTACCCATCATATATTAATCAAATTGACATTAACTTTATTAACCTTATTAAATATGTACTTGTGCATGAGGACAAGTTATGAAAAGTAGGTAATATTTTTTTGCCATTATTCAGAATTTATTTTCTGAAACTTTAAGTTTTTATATTATTTAGTCATTTAATTATTTTATAAATTATGTTAAATTGGGGTTAATTTTCTTAAAAGTACTTGCAAAAACAAAACTATTAAATTATTAAGCTGTGATTAATCATTAAGCTGTGACTGGAATGCGCTTGGCTGTGTTATACTACCTCTATCTCTCTAGCACACTGGAGATAACAGTATTGACTACAGAGCTCCAAGAGTCATTAAAAGAAGTAACTTTCTCTGGTATCATAACCTTCTTTTCTGGACATACCCCCAGAGCAGCTGAATCACCTGAATATAAGCTTAAGGTAGAAAAGCCCACATGCTCTAATTAGCATGGCTCCCTGGTTATTGTACCTTCACCTCAACTTGGGATCTGTGTTGTGCCAAGGTTTGGAATTTACAATAGAGAAGTGATGCCATGTACTGCAGACAGGAATAGTTTAGAGTAATTAACAAGAAGAGAGAATTTTACATAGGTCAGCTTCAGCAGCACAGGTTTCTGAATGAGGGTGTGTAAAATTGTGCTCCAATATGATACCACCTATGTATATTATGCACAATACTTTGTTGGCTATCACACTAAAAGTTTTTCTCAGCTAACTTTTTTCTTATATTTCTAAATCCAAAAGAGATATTTTTCTTTGTAATTAATTTTTATTAATGAGATTATAACTTCTAAAATTATGTGAAATAAATGGCGTTTTATATACTGTTTACTTATCATGATATTAAGAATGAAAACTCTCATCCTACAATTTAACATTTAATCAGATATAAGTAATGTGATGAGACTTTCACAGGGATTTCATATTCCTGGTTACATCTACATATTGACTTCAGTAAATAGTTTTTTTCTTGTACAATGTCAGAGATTGTGTAACATTAAATTCAATATTAAATAGGAATGCATGTCTGTCTTCACATGTATAGCTGTCCAGAATGTATCCAGCCATGTAATATAAAAAATAGAAACATTTATCAAAGAAGATGCAATATATAAGAAACATTGTATATAGGACAATGACATCTTAGTATCCTTCAAAGTAGGCAACTTGGGACTTCACAAAGTTCTCACAATCACCATCAGCTGCCTTATTCTATCTTCTAGAATCTCATTGGTAGTCTGAAATCTCTTCCCTTTCAAAGGTGATTTTTGTTTTGGGACAAGCTAGAAGTCACAGGGCACCAAATCTGGGCTGTTGGTGGGCTGGGTCACCTGGGTGATTTGATGTTATGTCCCAAAACTCTACATGAAATGTGATACATGAGTGGGTGCATTGTCGTGATGAAGCTGCCAGTTACGAGTTGCCCATAGCTGCAGCCTTCCGAATCATCTGAATAGTTTCTGTGGAGAAATGTTCAAGCTTTACACAAAATCTGATGCAGATGTGTTGCTCTACTCACTCAGTCATTTTGAGTGCAATGGCCACACAGTACACACATTCACTCAACAGTATCTAACACCCCTACTGACTAGGAGAATGAAGTTGTTATTATTCACACATGTGCATTCCAGTCCACTCTCCTTGGCTGACAGGTTACATTAATGTCACAAAAACTGTTCTTATATTAACAATGGCTGGACTTTTTCTGGACAGACCTCCTAGATACATAAAAGAAGTGACTATAAAGCCCAGCTTTTCCTTTTTCCCTCTGTCATTACTATATGAGTATATAATTCAGGTATCATGAGGATGTGCTTCAAAATACATTGTGAGTGTCACTATATATACACATGCATAAAGATATTTTACTGGTCTATTTTTTAAAAAAACAAGGGCTTATTAATATATCCCAATAATGGATATAAGACAAATTTACATTTGAACCCCCTATACCTTTTAAATCTTTGTTAAGCTTATATTATTTGTCTTATTCTCCTCTATAGTGAACATTTGCAGTATCAGCAAGCAACAATTATTATAAAATTTAACCTGCTGACATATAGCTAGTCCCTTCACCTCATTTGTAATCAATTTTCTCATAGATAAGTTATGGTTTAGAATATCTCTAAATTTAATTTCAGATATAAAATCACATTTTTATGACTTCTGATAATACATATTTTTCAGTCCTGATACATATAACATTCCCATTTTTTCTGACAATATTCACCTTGCACCAATTTCTTGACAACTACATTATCTCCTGCATAACAGTGATTTATTATTGTGTAACAAAATACCTTAAAACTTAGTGTTTTAAAATATCAAAAAATGATTTTATCATTATTCTGCAGTCTGGGTAGGATTCAGTGAGGATGTGCCTTTGCTTTTCATGATTTGCTGAGGTGTCTAGTGTTGCTCTTATGACCAAATCCAGTGAAAAGCAGTTGAGTGGACTTCCTTTTCTGCCTCCTAAAGCATGAATTGTAATGATCCCCCAAAAGAAAAGATTTCTTGGAAAAAGAAACATTTGGTGTGAATAGAATAGGAACGATGAAGGATCAGAGAGAATCTTTAGAAAGAAGGTAAAAATATAAAAGTTGCAGCAAAAGGCTGGATGGGTGAGAGAAAATATTGCTCATTTAATTAATCTGCCTACTTGCCTGTACATCAATTATGGAATTTGAGCACCAATAAATGAAACTAACAGTTCTTCCAAATTAACATGTAAGAATACAAGACTAATTCTCTTTCAGTCTTCTATACTTTAGAGTTGAAAGCAGCTAGATCTTAAGTTTTTTCAAACCCTAAGAGAAATACATCATTACTAATGTGTGACAAAGAGATTGCTTAGCTATTACTTCCTGTGACATTAACTTGGAAAACAGCTTATTTCCATATACCTTTTCAGGCCCTGCAGATATTTTAGATACTTAAATTTAACACATGCTAAATTATTGTACCCCTTGACACAAGTTTTTCACTTTACATGTGCAAATCCCTAAAAAATAATGTTCATCAAACTGGCATTTTCTCCCCAGGAAAATATTTTAATACTGCTTATTACTATTTTAATTAAACAGATAATTGTACAATTGAATAAGGAAGCTACTTTTCAGTAAGCATCCTTTAGATGGAGGTTGGATGAGTTCTGCGTATATATCTATCTCAGTCTGTCTCATGTTGGCTTTCTGGCACATAAGATAATGTTTCAATAAAGAATGTTAACTGCTTTCCTTCAGCTTGAATAATGAGTCAGTGGGTCAGTCAGATAAATGCCAATTATCTTGTGACAGGTACATTTCTAAACATACCTCATGGATTTTTTGGTCTATAACTAGTAACCCTTAATCTTTAAGAAAGAGTGTATGATGCAATAACACTAAATGATTCCAGAAAAAAAAGAGATAGATCCTATTTGCATGATTTAATCATGCATTTTTTAAGTATCTATTTGCATATCCAGATTTGTCCTAAGGGATATGAAAATTATATTTATCACACCCTAGTTGAAAATTGAATGAAAAATATGACAAACCCACATAATGTAGTGGCGAACAATATGCAAGCATTGAATTTAACATTAAAATAATGAATATAATAAGTATAAATTTTAGAGGCCAGTTATCAAAGAGAGAAGGTTTGAAAATTTTTAAGAGTTTAAAAGATTTGCATTGTTGGTGGGAATGAAGACTGGTGCAGCCACTGTGAATAACAGTATGGAGTTTCCTCAAAAAATTTAAAATGGAACTGCCTTATGACCCAGTGATCCCACTTCTGGGAATATATTCAAATAAACCCAAAACATTAATTTGAAAGAAGATATGTACCCCTATGTTCATTGCAGTGTTATTTACATTGGCCAAGATATGGAAAGAGCTCAGGTGCCCATGAGTAGGTGAGTGGATAAAAAAGTTGTGGTACATTTACACAATGGAATACTCATCAGTTGTAAAAAAAGAAAAAAAAAAAGAAAAAGAAAAATTAACATTTCAACAGCTTGGATGAACCTATAGATTCTTATGCTAAGTGAAATAAGCCAGTCAAAGAGAGACAAATGTCATATTATATGATCTTGCTTACATGTAGAATCCAATGAACAAAATAAACTGATGAGCAAAATAGAAACAGAGGTATAGATACAGGGAACAGACTGACTTGACAGTTGTCAGAGGAGAAAGGGGGTTGGTTCAGGGGCTGGATGAAAGAAGGTGAAAGGATTAAGCTAAAAATCATATGTACATAAACACATAAACATAGACAACAGTGTGCTGATAGAGAGAAAGGGGCGTGGGGATAGATAGAGGTGGGCAAAGAAGGGGGATATGGGAACAGAAGGAGACCTTGCTTGAGGTGATTGGTGTCTGACAGTGTGTAGATTTTTTTTTTTTTTTGAGGTATGCACTTGAAACCTGTATGATTTTGTGGAACCAATGTCACCCAATAAATTAAATTTTTAAAATAATTTTAATATGATCCTACAAGATGTACAAACTTTGGGAACAGAAGAAAATGTGGAGAGCATGTTGGGCATAGGTAGTAATAACATGAATTGATATAAGGAGAAAAAATAAAGTCTATTACATACTTGAAATGTAAAATGCTAAATAGTGATGCATAGTATACTTAATTGCTTTATCTGTTTTTTAGGAAAACATGATTCAAATCTTTGTTAAAAAGAATGAAAATTGACGTTTAAGAAAATATGTTAACAAAAATAGAGCTGCAGGCCATTGTGCTATTTGGTTTCCTTTTAAATTAAATATTCACTAATCTGTTAATCAAAATTTACTAAGCCTCTATTAAATGCCAAGAAACAAGCTAGAAAAATAAATAAATAGGTGCTATTTCCACTTACTGATACACAGACCTGAGAAAGACATGGTTTAAAGGTTCTGAGAATAAGTTCAATTTAGGACATATTGAATGTGAATTGTTTCTGCAAGATTCAAGTAGAGAAGATGAACACACAAATAGATATATGTAGGGCTTGAAATGTAGATGTAGATTTGGAAAATGGCAGCATAACAGAGTTACAGAAATTATGAGTATAGATTAGATAACCTAGGGAATATTAAACCAATCCAAAATGCCTATTGAGTCCTGGCCAGTGTGGTTCAGTTGGTTGGGTATCATGCCAGAAAGAGAAAGGTCCACTCTCAATCAGGGAATGTGACTTGTTGGGGCGATCCATACAAAAGGGACACGATCGATGTGTTTTTTCTCACATCAATGTTTCTCTTGCTCTCTCTCTCCCTTATCCTCTTTAAAAAAATAAATAAATGAAATCTTTTAAAAATGCCTACAGACCCAGACCTTAATGAAACCAGAAAAGAAATAAAATAGAAGCAGGCTTTAAGGTAGATTTCCTTAATACAACAAATGTGATCATGAAATCCATCCACTTACGGTCAGAATGTCTTGAAAATAGATACTTTCACTATTTGTTGATTTCTTTACCAAGAAGCTCATAGTAGAATACAATAGCTGTTAGAGTACCAGGTGGTGTTGGGATGTGGCTGCAGTGTATTGTATTATATTGTATTGTATTGCATTGCATTGAATGGATTTTAGGAGCGAAACATGAAGATGTTTGGCTAATTAAAGGAAACTCACCAAAAGGATGTAAAGTCTGGAAAGAACATTTTAGAGTGAAGATCACAAATGCCAGAATTAGCCTAGATATAAGGAATAGAGAAAATTCTTTATTAAAGAAAGTAGAATTTTTTTATACTTTAACTCACATAAACATGGGACTGTTTTATTTTATTTTTTAAATCTCTGCTTTCAGCTATTTCTTTTTTGTTTGGTAGTGGTTCTCTTTAAAAATTTAGCCAATTCTAAGTCTTCTCTAGTTAATTTGTTACTAATGTTTTAATTTTGATAACTGATCATTCAAATAATTAATTTAATTTCTTAATTAAAGCTCTATTTTTTTTTCTTTTTTACATTTTTATATTCTCTCTCCAACAGAAGGATCCCTGGTAGCTCTATCAGTTTGGAAGTGGGGGGGGTGGTTTACTCTGACTACCTTCCCTCTCTCTTCTGAGCTCTATCTCTGGTGTTTAATTAGAAAAGGTGTTGAGGAAACAAAGACTGCTAACCTCTTGCTTGTAGTCCTGTGGTCAAGGATCATTTCTCTCCTAGTTTTTCCAGAACCTGCTCCAATGCATGTTATTTATTATCAAGTCAACAATTTTATCTTGCTTCTGTCACATCCAACTTCAGGACCAAAATGCACATTTGGCATTTATCTTTAGATCTCTTGAAAACTAGGTATCAAGGGAATTGCCTTGCTCTCCTCACTCTTCTTCATGCCCTCTCTCTGCAGGATTTTTCTCTCTTCCAGCATCAAAAGGCATACCAATATGTCTGCAGGTGAAATGAATTTTCTACTTGGAAAAAAACGCTATTGTCCTATTTTTGCAGGGCTCCCTATTATGCAAGTGGCTCCCTTGTAGCCTTTCTTTTTTTGTTTGTGAATGGGAAGCAGACTCTTCACCTCTCCATAGGCAATAGAGTGGAGGCAGTAGCTTCTTTTAAAAACAATTGCACTTCTCAGTTTTCTTATTTTATTACCTAGCTTTTTTGAGGAAAAGTAGGATGGATTTTCTGGTGGCACCTTTTAGTAAGCCCTATTGAAGAAGATCAGGTCAACAGTTGGTGGATCTCCAGAGGTTAGAATGTGTGGTTTTAAGGGATTTATGTTCTTAATTTGTGGGCCCTTTCACCAATTTTAAAACAGAAAAATTCCACTCAATATTTCTCTAGTATACTTAAGAATGAACAAAGATATAGGCTTTGAGGGGGAAGAAGACATTGAGAGAGTTGGTATGCATTAGATTTTGTTTCTGTGGAAAATAAAACGTTAGGTGATACTGAAAATGAAGACATTAGCATAAGCTAAGAAGTAAAAGTGTATAACTATTGGAGAATGCAGAAAGAGGGACATGTAAAATAATACTCTACACTTTAAAGACCCATCTACATTGAGCAGTTAAAAAACTTGGTAAGACAAGGAAAAAAGAGCAAAGAAGAAAGGGGTAACAAATACATACTTATAAACATATCTATAATAATTGTGGCATTTTTGAGAAAAAATTTATTAACCATTAACTTTAAAATGATAATTAAATTATTTAGCTTGATGGCACAACTACATTCTTATTTTGTAATTTATTTTTCCCTGGCAATGTAAATCTTATAAATGATCATAATTAATAACAAGTTTAAATTTTTTTAATTAAGTATGAGCTACACTAGATTTATAAATATCTAATGATATTTTAAAGTACAGGTATCCCTCATATAACATGGTACTCTTATAACACAGTTTTGCTCTAATACGATTAGAGAATTGGGGAACCCTCCTATATAACATGGTACTTCTATAACATGGTTTCACTCTAACACAACATGACTTTAGAATATATCCAAGAATTGCTGGAAGAAGAAGAAACTGATGAAGCAATTTTGGTGGAAATGACATCTGGAATGTGCCAAGATAACTTAGGGGATGATAGCAATGATGAAAATGAAGAAGTTAACCAGTTTACTCTAAAAATTGTAAAGAAAGGCCCAGACTTAGCCAAACAGTTAGAGTCATGTATCTTAAATGAAGATCCTTGCACTGAAAGGAGCACAAAGTTTAAGAGAGAACTTAAAAAATGCTTAGCACCATATAACAAAATTTATAAAGATCTCTCAGCTAAAAGCAAGCAATCTAAAATAACATATTTTTTTGTAAGAAGTAGAGCATAGAAATCAAAATAATGCTGAAGAAAGTTCAGAGGATGAGGATACTTTGTCAAAAAGAAAATGCATTCAATTAATGGAGCTTAGTAGTTATGATGAAGAAAACATTATTTAATTCATATTAATATGTAATACTTTTGATGAAAATTGCTTTAATAAAGATATTTTTCTTATTTATTAAAATATAATAGGTGTCTTTTTAAAAAATTTTGGAACATAACCTTCCTTATTGTACTAGTTCTTTGTTTCATATAACATGGATTCACATAACATGGCATTTGTTAGGATCCTAAAACCATGTTATACGAGGGTTACCTGTATTTTAAATGTTATTTTCAGTGTTAAATCAGAGAGCCAGAAAGTCAGAAAAACATATATAGGAGAGGCTGTTCATGCTTTAAACTTAATATGTAAGAGTATTGTGAGAACTAGTTCCTTTTTCTAAATGAGTGTCTGTCTCCAGACAAGGTAAATAATTTATTTCTTAGTTTTTAATATATGTTATTGATTATGCTACTACAGTTGTCCCAATTTCCTCCTTTCCCCCCTCCGCCAAGCCCCCCTATTTCCTCCAGTAATGCCCCCTCCTTAGTTCATGTCCATGGGTTGTGCATGTGAGTTCTTTGGCTTCTCCATTTTCTGTACTACTTGTAATATCTCCCTGTCTATTTTGTACCTACCAGCTATGCTTCTTAATCCCTGTACCTTTTTTGCCATTTTCCCCCTTCCCTCTTCCAGCTGATACCCTCCAAATTAACTCAATATATATAATTCTATTCTTGTTCTGGTTGTTTGTTTGTTTGTTTATTTTAGATTCAGTTGTTAATACTTGTGAATTTGTTGCCATTTAAATGTTCATAGTGATTTTTTTCCTTTTTCTTAAACATTTAGCATTTCATGTAATAATGGCTTGATGATGAACTCCTTTAGCTTCACCTTGTCTAGGAAGCACTTTATCTTCTCTTCCATTCTAAATAATAGCCTTGCTGGATAGAGTAACCTAGGATGTAAGTCCTTGTTTTTCATCATTTTGAATATGTTTTGCCAGTCCCTTCTAGCCTGCAAAGTCTTTTTGAGAAGTCAGCTGATAATCTTATGGGAATTCCTTTGTAGGTAACTCTCTACTTTTCTCTTGCTGCTTTTAAGATTCTCTCTTTATCTTTAACATTTGGTATTTTAATTATGATATGTGTTGGTTTGGTCCTCTTTGGCTCCACTGTGTTTGGAATTCTCTCTGCTTCCGGGACTTGTATGTCTATTTCCTTCACCAAATTAGGGAAGTTTTCTTTCATTATTTTTTAAAATAAGTTTTCAGTTTCTTGCTGTTCCTCTTCTCCTTCTGGCATCCCTATTATTCAGATGTTTGTATGTTTAGAGATGTCCCAGAGACTCCTTATGCTGTCTTTTTTTTTTTTTAAATTATTTTTTTATTCTTGCTGTTCTGGTTGAATGCTTATTTCTTCCTTATGTTCCAAGTCTTTGATTTGAATACCAGCTTCATCCCCTCCACTGCTGGTTCCCCATAGATTTTTCTTCATTTCACTTAGTGTAACCGTCATTTCTCCAAGGGTGTTTCTTATGCTATTGCAATACTCAATGAGTTCTTTAAGCATCCTGATTGCCAGTGTTTTGAACTCTGCATCTGATAGATCAGTTATCCCCATTTCATTTAACTCTTTTTCTGGGGTTTTGTTCTGTTCTTTTATTTGGGCTATATTTCTTTGTCTCCTCAATTTTGCAACACCCCTGTGTTTGTTTCTATGTATTGGGTAGAACTCCTTTGATTCCCTTAGTAGCATGGCCTATTGTAGAGAAGGCACTTCTAATTTGTGTGGGGCTGAGTCTTAGGTAATTGGCAAGGTGAGGCAATCCACTTCACCACTTTATGGCTCTGTGTGGTGGGAAGTCTCAGAGAGGGGACAATAGCACTGCCTGGCTTCTGAAGGTTTGCCCAGCACTTCCCCCATTTCTAGTCACTTTTCTTACTCCTCCTATGTGACTGGTGTCCTTCCAGCTGTTCCCCTGGTGGTGATTCCCAGTGGGGGTGGGTGTGCCTACATTCTTAGTCCATGTAGACCATGTAAGTGGAGTCTCCTGAAAATCCAACAGTTTCTTCCACTGCTCCAAACCCCACTGGTTTTTACAGCAGAAGTTATGGGGACTTATCTTCCTGACACTGGAGACCTGGACTGTGTGTTCTGGCCTCAGGCTGGGATTGCTCACTCCCAAGGTATCTCTTCTGATATTTATCTACCACACATGAATGTGATACCAACCATTCCACTGTTACTGCTTCTCTGCACCATGCAGCATCTCTGCACCTCTCTATATGTCTCCATGTCTCTGACCCTCCTACCCATCTGGACAAATGTGGCTTATATAAATCCTTGGTTTTCAGACCTCCATACAGCTAAATTTTCTAATGGTTCTGGGTGTTGTTTGTTCTGAGGCCTAGTGTAATTCTTTCTGTGGTTGTGTGAGGAGGTGAAGTGTGTTACTAATGCCTCCATCTTGAACAGAAGTCAAGATAAATAATTTGGAAGGGCAAATTTCCTTTGGCAATTCACTCATAACTGACACAAAACATATTTTTCTAAAAGTTATGTTCTTATCTCAGTAACCCAATATCACTTCATAGTATACTAAAGTACTCTAGTCCTGCCCTTGCTGGTGCCACTGTGCAGATTAATTCCTGGTTCTGAACCTCACAGGAGTCCCATGCTCACATCCCTCTATGACCTGGTGACTTCCCATATTGGAGTGAGTACACAAAGAAGCATTTTTGGTCTCAGTAGCTCATTTTCAGACTTAAAGCACATTTCATGGGCTATATTTCTATTTTTCTAGCTATTTATTTTAATTTTCTTCCACCCCACATAGATATCTGGGATAGAAGGACTTAACAATACTATATCTCCTTCAGCATGTCCTCTGCCCAAATCCCTGTCACCTCTGTATGGAATTGGTTTATCCTTTTCCACTGAAATAGCAGAATTGGGGTTATTTAAATTATTCTGACCTTTTATATAGGGTGAAGTGAAAGAAAGTACTTTAAGTTTAAGCTAGTCTTAGATAATTATCCTTCAAAACACTACAAAAAAAAAAAAGTATTCCCCTCTGGCTAAAAAATCTTTGAGCTAAAACTTGTCTTGATAATAAAATTAAGTTAGTTTTCAACTGCTCCATGAGGTGGTACTATTACTCTTATTATTTTTATTTTAGATATAGTGACTAAGCCACAGAGGCCCAAGGCTATAGAGTTAGTGAGAATTTAAGTTGGGCACAAGGTGTGGTTGTTTTGCCACATGTTACACTGACATACTAGACTGCCCATTTATGCTCATAATACAGTGCTCATTATGTTACTGACAAGCTAGGAGACAGATAAATGGCCACACAGAGAGATAAGAACTACCATCCCACCTTCTTCTATGTGGCTAGTGTTTGGTACTGCATTTCTTAGAGTAAAACAAGACTGGGCCAAAAATATTTGTGTTAGTTCAACTGCATAGTTCTGAGAATAGGAAAAATTTCTTTTAAAATATGACAATCATTTGACCATTCGCTTTGACCCTCAGTATTGTGACTATTCTGGTTGTTTGAATCATTGTGGATATTTTAGTACTAGGTTGAAAAATGTTGCTTCAAGTTCTTCCAGAGAGCTTTCCTCTTAGTTGAGAACCTTCCATGAAAATCTCTTGGTTGCATGAGAAAAATCTGGGGGCTAACTCTGTTAATTTATATAACTAATACCATTCAATCTGGACACTGCCGCAAATCTTTGTCTTAGTTCAACTGCATTGTTCTGTGAAAAGGCAAAAATTTATCTTACAATATGAAAATCATTTGACCATTAGTCTTTTTTATTAAGTATATTTTATTAATTGTGTTGTTACAGTAGTCCCAGTTTTTTTCCCTTTGCTCCCCTCTGCTCACCACCACGCTTCTCTCCAGCAATCCCACCCCCTTAGTTCATGTCCATGGGCTATGCATATAAGTTCTTTGGCTTCACCATTCCTATAGTATTCTTAACTACCCCCTGTCTATTTTGTACCAACTAATTATGCTTCTTAGTCACTGCATCATTTCCCCATTCATCCCCCTTCAATTTCCAGCTGATAACCCTCCAAATTATCCCCATATCTATGATTCTGTTACTATTCTGGTTTGCTTAGTTAGATTTTGTTTTCATTTTTTATATTCAGTTGTTGATAGTTGCAAATTTGTGGTCATTTTAATGTTCATATTTTGATCTTCTTTTTCTTAAGTAAGTCCCTTTGATATTTCATATAATAATGGCTTGGTGATAATGAGCTCCTTTAGTTTTACCTTGTCTGGGAAGCACTTCATCTGTCTTCCATTCTAAATGATAGCTTTGCTGGATAGAGTAATCCTGGTTGCAAGTCCTTGCTTTTCATCAGTTTGAAAACTTCTTGCCAGTCCCTTCTTGCCTGCAAAGTTTCTTTTGAGAAATCAGCTGATAGTCTTATAGGCACCCCTTTGTAGGTAACTCTCTGATTTTCTCTTGCTGTTTTTAAGATTCTCTCTTTATCTTTCACCTTTGACATTTCAATTATGATGTGTCTTGGTGTGGTCCTTCTTGGGTCTAGCTGGTTTGGGATTCTCTGTGCTTCCTGGAATTGTATGTCTATTTCCTTTGCCAAATTTGTGGAATTTTCCTTCATTATTTTTTCAATAAGGTTTAAATTTCTTGATCTTCCTCTTCTCCTTCTGGAACCCCTATGGTTTGGATGTTGGCACGTTTTAAAGTTGTCCTAGAGGTCCCTAAGCTTTTCCACATTTTTTTCAATTATTGTTTTCTCATTCTGTACTGGTTGACTTATTTTTATTCCTTATGTTCAAAATCATTGATTTGAACCCTGGTTTTCTTCCCTTCACCATTGGTTTTATGTGGATTTTTCTTTGTTTCACTTAGCATAACCTTCACTTCTTCCCTTATGCATTTGCTGTACTCAAGCATATCTGTCAAGCCTGTGGCTATCTTTATCACCAGTGTTTTGAACTCTGCATCTGTTAGGCTGGCTATCTCCTCATCTCTTAGGTTGGCTATCTCCTAATCACTTAGTTCTACCACTGGAACCTTGATCCATCCCCTCTTTTGGGCCATACTTCTCTGTCTCCTCATCTTTACAGGCTCCTGTGTTTGTTTGCCTCTGTGTCTTAGGTAGAGCTGTTGTTTCTGTTACACTGTAAGGGATGGAGCATTAGGTATCTGTCAGTACAGGGTGACCTGTTTCACCACGTTGTGGTGCTGTGTGGGGGGGAGGGGCCTGAGAGGGAACAATGCTGCTTGCTCAGCACTGGCCTCCTTTTCAGGCACTTCTCCCACTTTGTATGGGACTGACACATCTCTAGCTGTTGCCCTGGCCATCGTTTCCAGGGTGGGTGGATCTGTGGACATTCTAGGACTGTGGTGGCCCTTTAAAGAAGCGGACTCTGCTGAGAGACTAGCAGTTTCTTCCTCCACCCCAACGCTCACTGGTTTGCACAATCAAAAGCAATGAGGCTTTATTTTCCCTGGCGCTGGGACCATGAGTTGCATGGTCTGGTCTGGTGCTGGGAGCGCACCCCAGGTGTCCCTTCCTACTTTTTAAAACATGTGCTACTCCTGCTACCACCACACCATGTCCTCTTCACCCTGACTCCATCCCTCCTACTTGTCTGGATGAATATTTCTTCTTTATATCTTTGTTTGTTGGACATCCATGCAGCTCAGTTTTCTGGAACTTCTGGTTGTCTCTAGTTTTGAGGTAGTTGTACTCCTTCATTGTGGAGGGAAATGCAGTGTGTCTATCTAATTCTCCATCTTGGACGGAAGTCCTGACCGTTAGTCTTGATGAGAAAAATCTGGCTGGTTAATTCTGTTGATTCATTTAACTAATACCACTCACTCAAGCAACTCACCCAATAATTCCATGCTAAATTTTTAGTGTTTGATACCTTAGCCTGCCTATGGGCAAAAATCATTTTGGGATAACATTATTCATAGACTTAATCTAGCCTTTAACCCTGATATGCCTTCTGATCCATGCATTTGCATTATTTGAAAGAGAAGTGCCATAGAGAATATTACAGACTAATAAAAGACCATACTAATTGAAGATATTCCTCATTAAAAAGAGACCGTCTTAGAAAGCAGCAAAGCCACAAATCCAAAGTGAAATGACAGGTGTCATATTGGTTCTCTACAAATAATAGTAACAAAACATTTTAGTTCTGTAAAGTAATTCAATGACACTAGGGCAAACTGGTAGTTTATAAAGCTAACAATGTTAAGATTTTTATGATTTTAAAATGCATTTATAATGTGTCTTTTGCAACTATAAAATTGACATATTTTTTCTTGAATTACAAGTCCCTGAAAGTAATAGAAGGGATATTTGACAAAGGAACTTATTTAAAATGTATGAAAATAACTTTTATGATTGCCATACAAAAAAGCCTTTGGAAATTTTCTTTCCCCTCTTTTCATGGCTGCTGCCAAGAGGATATGAATAGTGTCTTTGAGAGGTTCACAAACATCCGGTGTAAATGAGGAAGCTCAGTTTGAGAGCCAGAATTTATTCTATTTTCTGCATTTGAACCATTCTCAACAAAGATTGTTTCTAACTCTGTTTCAGTGTCTTAGTGCTGTACCAGATGTTGAAATATTTCTCTATCCCCTTCCTTCTTTAAACACTCATCCTCCCTGTCTCACTCTTGTTTGTTTCCTATGCTGGGATTGAGGGATATTGAGGTGTGTAATAGGGTTTGGACTCCCAGCCTCTCCTCTTTGCCTCAGCACAAAGAGAAGTTCTGGGGCACATGAGCAGGTCAGAAACAGAGTACTTGTATGAAATGTACTTTTTTTTTATTGTCATTTTATTTTTTAAGTATATTTTATTGATTATATTGTTACAATAGTTCCAATTTTTTCCCCTTAGCTCCCCTCCACCCAGCACCCCCCTTCCCCGACAGTCCCCTCCCCAAGTCCATGCCCATAGCTCACCCTTTCATATATTCTTCTTTTTTTAAAATAATTAATTAGTTAAATATTTTAACAATAAAAAATAACAATCCCTCCCTCTCAGACTTAAGACCCTTTACAATCTTATAAAGGACAATGGACGAAGGTCTCGAGTTCCTCTAGCTGCTTCAAGCTGGACATGGTCGTCGTCCTACCTACCCTTGGGTCAAGAAATCCCTAATAAAAGTGGGGGTGTGGAGGGGAGGGTGGCCTTCCCACAAGGGGAAGGATCGTGCAGACTCCAGGTTGGTTGGCTGTCTCTGGACAATGGCATGCTTGGTTTAACAGGCTGGCATCCTTGTTGTATTCTGGGGGCAACAGGGTTAAAGGACATCATTCAATCCGTAACCACTAGATGACAAAAGACAGGTATTAATTTTTCAATGTCCCACATTAGATAAAAGAAGGGTTTCTTTGGAGGAAGGTATGCCAGGTAAATCTCACCTGTCCAAAACCCTTTTGCCCATTATACTTAGTTTGGACTGAGGGAAATATTTTAGGTTTCCTCCCTCTCAGACCTCTGGGCTCTTTCTGTCCAAGCCATTAGGATAGAAAAGAGAAACCAGTTTTAAAGTGAAGCCCACAGACCACCCCGTTCTTCACCAACCCAGCCACTTAGTTCAGCCAAACCATTGAGTCTCAGGAGGCAGCAATGCAGACAGGATTAAGTGAGGCCTATACGTACAGACAATCACTCAGGTAATGAGATTGTAGGCTTATGCCCTTTGAAAACAGAAAACACATGTTAATTTATGTAACATAACCCACATACAAGTCTCTAAATCTGTAGGACTGTCTTATCGGAAAGACATTCAGTTGCAAGGCATTTGACATTCTTCTCGCCTGTAAATTAAACATCTTTGATAATGCCATAGACATAGTTTAACTTTCAAATGAAAACAAATTTTAAATGTAAAGAAACTTTAAAGACGGTTAGCTGCACTACTTTATAGTCTACCAATGGGCATTGTGATCTTCCTTGAATCTTGATTTTTCTCCCTAAGATTACCCTCCTTGTCATTAAAGGGACTGCATTAAGTTCATTTTTAATTTATCCTGTTCATTTGCATAAACACAACAAGAGCAGCAAATGATCACTTATGATCTTTAGTTCTGATTTGCTGGAACTTATGCAAGGAACATTTAGGGTGACCTTCAGTTCACCCTTCAGGGCACAGAAGCTGAGCCACATACCTGGCATTCAGCCTTGCCTGTACAAACCTGTCTTTTTTAAGTCATCCTGGTTTTCCATTGTGCCTTAAGGTCCCTTCTAGCCATCTTTCAGGAAAACAACCTTCGTTCCTACCCTGGAAAGATTGCTATGGACCGCTCATCCATCCAAGGTACCAGGCCTTTTATCTTGTGGACTTTTATTACCTTTGAAAGTCAGTCGCAGTTGCTCAGGGCTTTTTGGTAACAACCAAAGCCCAAGCATGTCTCCTTTAGGCATGACATTCCAGTCAAAGTCTTAGTCAAAAAATCGTTATTAACAACTGGTCTCATTAGTTTTATGCAAAGAAACTTAGGTCATTACTTACTTCTTTAGAATGCCAAATTCTGGAGGGATCAGATAGGGAGAAAATATATACAGTGTGAAGGAAAATCCTTGTCCTTCTAATATTCACTGAACTTGCATTTCTATTCTTTATATTTTTATTTTTCCCCCCACTAAAAATTTTTCTGTTTGTTTGTTTTTCCATTACAGTTGTCTCACTTTTTTCCCCCTCTTGCTTCTCTGCACCCTGTCCCTCCCTTCTCCCACATTCAGTCCCCACCCAGTTGTCCATGTCCATGGGTCATTTATACATGTTCTTTGACTAGACCCTTCCCCTTCTTACCACTTCTCTCCCTCCCATCTCCCCCTTTGTTACTGTTAGTTTATTCCTCGTTTACATACCTCTGGTTCAATTTTGCTCATTTGTTTGTGTTGTTCATTAGTTTCCTGTAACAGGTGATAGCATAAGGTAATTTTCTTTTGTTGCCTGACTTATTTCGCTAAGCATAATTCTCTCTAGTTCCAATCATGTTGTTGCAAATGGTAGAAGTTCCTTCTTTCTTTCAGTACTTATTCATTGTCATTTTCCCCCTTTGTACTCGTGTTCCTCTCTGTCTCTCTCTGTTTCTTCATCTTCTTAAAGCAGACCCTTTAGCATCTCTTGCAATACTGGTTTGGTGGAGATGTATTCTTTTAACCTTCTTTTGTCTTGGAAACTCCTTATTTCACCTTCCATTTTGAATGAGAGCCTTGCTGGGTAGAGTGTTCTTGGTTGTAGGCCTTTGTTTTTCATTACTTGGAATATATTTTGCCATTCCCTTCTGGCTTGTAGTGTTTCTGCTGAGAAATCTGATGATAGCCTTATTGGAGCTCCCTTGTATGTTATTAGTTGTTTCTCTCTTGCTGCTTTTAGGATTCTCTCTTTGTCTTTGAATGTTGCCATTTTAATTATGATGTGTCTTGAAGTGGGCCTGTTGGGGTTCATCTTCATTGGGACCCTCTGTGCTTCCTGGACTTACATGATTCTTTCTCTCTTCATGTTAGGGAAGTTTTCTGTCATTAGTTTTTCAAAGAGGTTTTCTATCCCTTGCTCTTCTTCTTCTCCTTCTGGAATTCCTATGATACGGATATTATTACGTTTCATGTTGTCCTGCAGCTGTCTTAGAGCCTCTTCAGTCTTGTTCAGCCTTTTTTCATTTTGTTGCACTGTCTGTGAGTTTTTGTCTACATTGTCCTCCAGCTCACTGATCCGATTTTCTGCTTCCTCTAGCCTGTTTTTAATTCCTTCTACTGTGTTCTTCAATTCAGAGATCGTATTCTTCATGTCCTCCTGGCTCTTATTGATAGCTTCCATGTCCTTTTTGATGCTGGTATAATTCTCAGTAAGTTCCTTATAGTTCTTCTGGAGTTCACTGTAGTTTTTCTGGAGTTCTTTGTAGTTTCCGCTGAGCTCATTGAGCTTCTCCATAATACATGCTTTCAATTCCATATCTGATAGTTGGCTCCCCTCTATTTCATTTAGCCCTCTTTCTGGGGACTCTACCTTTCCTTTCAATAGGGGGTTGTTTCTCTGTCTCCCCATTTTTGTGACTCCTATTGTTTGTTGGTGCTTCTTAGAATGATCTGCACTTCCTGGGTCTGCCCCTGGTGGCATCCTGAAATGTACTTCTTATGAAGGCTTTATCTACTGGTAGGCATGCAATAGGAGAGACTCCATTTGGTGAGACCAAGTGTGTGAGCTTCAGCAATATCCTTGTGCTAAGTGGAAACCTTTCTCCCCTTTCTGGGAAAGGTTTATAATTTGAGGAAGTATAAATATATTTAGTTGCACCAGTTCTCCCTCCAGTCATTCACTTGCACACAAAGTTAAAAAAAAAAAAAAAAGAGCCTTTCTACCCCTTACCTTCTCCAAACCAAATGTATGAGATATATAAGTTTATAAGAGTTTGGTATACTATTTTAATGTCCCTAACAGAATTCTCTAGAAATACAAACATACAAATATAAATATACTTCCCTTCCAACTTCTAACTGGCTGTAGCAAGAGTATATTTTAAATGACCCATTTCCATCAAACTTCTATAATATCAGACATCCGGTTCATCCCAAGGCCCACCTATAGCCCCTCATCTCAGTGAAAAAGTGATGTTCCCTCTGGTTGCTCTGTAATTCCAGTGGCACACCCCCCTCACTCTTATTCAAGCTAATTCTTAAGATTTCAGTGAATTCCCTTCCTGCCTTCCCTGTCTGGTGGCTGACCTTGCTCTTTGTTGATTTCTACCCCCTTCTCATGTTCCATCTCCTGCTCTATTTTGCACTTTCCTGCTAAAGAGGACCTAGTCCTTACCCTGTCCTTCTAGAATGCATAGTTTTTAGTTTCCTGGTGGATGTGCCTTATAAATTTCTTCATCCTTTAGCTAGTTTTCAATGTCATGAAATATTATGGTCATAAAGATGTGAGCCTGTGAGCTGGCAGCCCTGGCATGAATCGAGAGTTTGCAAAATTGGCTTGTGTATGACTAATTGGTGGTTAATCCAGTGAATAGCCCTAGGAAAGGATATAAGGGCATGCAAAAATAAAGAAGATCAAGGTTTTCCTTTTGGCCATATCATTCCATATTTTCTTAAATGTAGCCCATGCTTCCCTTTAACCTTTCATTTGCCTTCATTATCACTACTACTTAATTTCTTTCTTCCTTCTCCATGGCCCCCAGAACCAATTAGCAATTGTAGCATTGCCTAAAGCACACTAACCTGGGGCAATAACACATGATTCCATACTGTGAGTAATATACAACAGAGGAGCAGTCAACACACTGGAGGAGGAAGCTTATCCTAATGTTATTGACAAACATTTGAAGGTGTTCTATCCCCATCAGTAAACCCACTCAGGCCACACAAATAGAATCAGTCACAGCAAGGGGACCAATCCAGTTGCCTGTCATCCTCTTATGTCAACTCTCCTATCCAAATAACAAGATGAGGTAGAAGTTTCTAAATCTATTCCAAGGATAACCTTATTAAGAGTTCCCAATGAATTGGGTCTCTCTTCCATTTCTATTGTGCAAAATTAGAGTCACATGAAATTTTTTAAAAAGCTACTTTATTGAAATAATAAAGAGAAAAAGCCATCAGCAACTAGTGAGCAGTTTTCATAATTTTACAAATTTTTAAAGGAAGAACAAAGAGGCAATCACAAAGATTGGATCTTATAAAGTTAATTGTTAGGGGCTAAATACATGATCTGACATTTTGAGATTCTATCAAATTGAGAGCTGGGTTAATTTACACTGGAAGAAAAGATTTGCTGAAAAGCAGATGAAAATGTCATACATAAGAACAAAGACACCAAGATCAGTTAGTGAGAGCTCACTTTGTGGACCCCAAATGACATGTGAAACACTGTAGAGATGACCAAAGGCCTTAAAGGAACAAATATGGTTACAATTGCCTCACAAAGCTGTCACTTTTACTCAGTTCAGATATAATCTTTCTGACTGCAGGTATTGCATAAATATAATCCCTTCAAAACATACAAAACATTTTGCTTTCTTCTCAAAAGGTCACTTTTGAAGTGTATCTTAATAAATCAATATGATTTCTAGAAAAGAAAAAGGAATTAAGCAGCTTCAGTTTTCACACTTATTGATGGGTTTTGTTTCCACAAAACACTACATTTTACACACTCTTCATATATATATATATATATATATATATATATATATCGTCGTCGTCGTCGGCAGCCGTCCGTCTCGAGAGACGATGGTGTAGCTTCTTAAGAGTCTATCTGCACCGCCGAGAATGGCTGTGCAGTCCGACTCGGGAGTGACACGGTATCTGTCTCCTCCCGTGTTGAATCGACATCTTGCGATGACGCTGGAGTGTCCTCTCCAGTGAAGCTGAAGCTACAGAGCCTGGGCAGGGTGATATGGAGGGTCTGCTGTTGCCCATGCAGCAGACCCCCCCTCTCTTCGCAGCTGAAGGATCCAAGGGAAAGACGGAGTCAATACAGCTTGGGTTCAGGTGCGCCGCAGGAGTTGCCGGTGTTGACTACAATGTCAAACCGCCTTAGGGACTCCAGCTCCGGATTTTCTGTCGGGGTTTACTCCCTTAGCCTTTCCCCTGAAGAGGTATGCCGCAAGGCAGCGGAGGTTTTTTGGAGTCAGAGTTTTCCTTCTCTGAATATATATATATTCAGAGAAGGAATATATATATATATATATATATATATATATATATATATATATATCTCCATATGTGTATCTATCCATATAAATGTACTGTGGGGGTACTGTGCAAAGTAACTCAGAAAATAAAAAATGTTTTACAATTTTCCTTACTGCTTATTATCTAGAAAATTTTATTTGACCCCTTTCCAGTTTTTCATAATCAGAACAATAGGCCAGCTCTCCTGAGCAATGCTACAATCAATATGAACATGAGCAGTTAACAGCTCATGTAGGCAAAATTACAAAGAAAAAAAAACTATAATAAAAAGCTAAACACACTTTTAGTGTGAGTGGAGTTTTTTAAGCTCCCTTTATATGTGATGAGTTTCTACATTCACATCTGATTTTCCATTTGCATAAGTTTGTCACTTTTTTTACTTGTACCAGTGTAAAAGTTTGTTTGTTTTGCTATGGAATTTTTCCCCTCTTTGGAAAATTTCAAAGCAGGAAATTTTAGGAGCTATAGAAAATATGTGGGCATTTAAATCAGATAGGGTATGAGTTAAATTCATCTTTCACTGATTACTAAATTGTGGTCTGTTGTGTAATTTATTTGACCTCAGGCTCATGTCTATGCAAAGAAGATAGCAACATCTACCAAGCAAGCACAATGGGAGGGCAAATTGTTATATGTAAAGCATATAAAAGATATCTAGTCAGAATCAAATCAATGCATGTTATTGACACAGGTTATATGCATTAGGCTCCATGTCTTGATAGGTTTTCCTACATAGATTTTTGATATTTGAGTAAATTATAATTGTGGAAGTTAAATTATCCTTCTTTTTTTTAAACCAAACATTGGGTAAACATTATATTCTAATGTTCCAAACCCTGGAGCTAAAATGAATAACCATATCATGCAATAGCTCAAATCTAAGTAGAGAAGACATAAATTGAAACATAATTTTAACAGACTTTGTTGTACACAAATAAATGTATGTATAATGTATACTTGTGACTGACATGAAGGTAATTCAGCTCAGTCATCACAGAAAAAGTGAAACCTGTCTAGCTCTTATAGGATAGGTAGAAGTTTTCAATGTAAGTAAACATACATGAATATATTTGAAACAAGGACTGTCTCACAGTTATATATGGAAGTTAAATGAACCATAAGTGATAAAAAGTTTATAAATGACATTGACAGTAAACACACTGAAAATATTGGTAAAGGATCCAAATAGACACCTCTCCAAAGAGGACATATTGATGGGAAATTGACATATGAAGAACTGTTCAACATAACTAATAATTAGAGAAATGCAAATTAAAACTACTATGAAATATTACTTCCCACCTGCCAGAATGGCCATCATCAGTAAAGCAACAAACAAGTGCTGGTGAGGATGTGGAGAAAAGGAAATTTTTATGCCCTGTTGGTGGGAATGCAGACTGGTACAGCCATTTTGGAAAACAGTATGAGCTTTCCTCAAAAAGTTAAAAATGAAAATGTCTTTTGATTCAGTTATCCCAGTTCTGGGACTAGATCCTAAGAATTCCAAAACACTAATTTGAAAGAATATATGCACCCCTATGTTCAGTGCAGCATTATTTAAAACAGTCACAATCTGGAAACAGCCAAAGTGCCCATCAATAGATGAATGCATAAAAAACAAATTAAAAAAAAAAAACTGTAGTAATTTGCACAATAAAATAATACTTGGCTATAAAAAACAAACAAACAAGGGAATATTACTTTTTGTGACAGCATGGATTGACCTAGAGATTATTATGCTAAGCAAAATAAGCCAGTGAGAGAAATATAAATACCATATGATCTCACTCCTTTGTGGAATCTAATGAACAAAATTAACCAAGTAACAAAATAGAAACAGACTCACAGATATAGTCAACAGATTGAGAGCTGTCAGAGGGGAAGGGGGTTGAGGAAATTGAATGAAAGAAGGGGAAGGGATTAGTCAAAAAATATATACATAACACATAGACACAGATAACAGTGTGGTGATAGTCTGAGAGAAAGGGATTGGGGAACAGGTGGAAGTGGGCAAAAAGGGGAAGAGGGACCGAAAGAGATTTTGCCTGGGGCAAGAGGCACAGGATGCAGTGTGAAGATGATGTTTTATTGAGTTGTACACTTGACACCTGTATGGTTTTGTGAATCAATGTCACTGCAATAAATTCAATTTAAAAATATTGGTGTGAACTTGATTTATAAAACTAGTTCAGCTTATTTGCAATCACTTAAATACCTGCTATTCCTGAGCCAGAATTGCAAATGTTGACATACACTCTCTTTTCTCTTTCTCTATTCAGCCTCTTTCAGCTTGTATATATTGAATATATATGTATATATGTATATATTTTATACAAGGAAGGGCCCCAAAACCAGAATCTATTTATAAAAAATTATGTATTTATTATTACATGCTTAAGCTCAGTCATCTTCAAAGTACTCTCCATTGGATAAAGTATGCCTATAGAGACTATTCTCCACTATTCAAAACAGTTTTTGAACTCATTGATTTTGATGCCTTTTAGTACTTCTGTGACTTTTTGTTTCACCTCTTCCACATTGGCAAAACATTTCCTTTTGAAGATTTTTTTTCATCTGGGAAAACAAATAAAAGAAGTCACTCAGGGCAAGATCAGGTGAATAGGGAGGGTGGGGCATGGAATTCATGCCATTTTTGGTCAAAAATCACTGAACACTCATTATGGTGTGGGCAGGTGTGCTCATAACTCACCCATCATGAAATGGGCAAACGTGTTGAAAGAGTCTTCAAAAAAAAAAAATTTACTGAAGCCAGACACAGCCTCTCACAATAAAGCCAGCTGGTATGCTGATACATATGAATACCTAGAACACTCACCTAGCAGGGGAAGTCTGAACTACAATGGGTCCACCATCCAGAAGATAATTCCAGTTCTTGGTGAATCTCTCCTAGTATATATACATTGAATCATAAAAACAGCTATCAATTCCCCTCAGTTGCTTGCTCCTCAGCATCCATTTTTCTTTCTTCAAATAATATGTTATCTGCTTTTGGAAAACTACCACTTACTCATTACTGGTTATGCAGTGTTGGTGGCATTCCCGAGGTTTTTTTACTGGCACAAGTGATTTTATTGGCTATAGTGATTAAGGTCAATGAAGGGTTTCAACATTTTGATTTATTTATTGGATGAGTTCATAAATTAATGGATGAAAATACTTAAGCCAATAGGCACATTATATTTTCCTGGCCATCAGGATCTCTTCAGGCATTGGCCAGTTATTTAATCCAATCTCGTAAGTGTGTTCCTCAGAACAATTGCTAAGCATGCTATACAATACTCTCTCTGCAATGAGTGGTAACACACTGTTAGTGCTGCTTCCATTTATATCCATGGGAGGCACCATTCTGAAACCCCAGGGAGCAGGAGGCAGTGTAAAAGAGAAGGTTTTTTTTTTTATGTTTTATAATTTATTCAAAGATTATCATTGATATGAAAAAATAAGACAATGATAAGCTGACCAATTCTATTTCTGTACTGCTTAGTGATAGCTAAATTTACTTTTATGACAAACATTTTGGGGGGAACAATTTGCAGAGGTTTTCAGACAAGTTTTCATATGGAAAGCTTTCTTTCCTTCATCCCTGCCATGGACTCTGGCTACACACATAGTGCTAATCAAAACCTCATGAAGCATAATAAAAATCAAGGTTTTATGGGAATTTTGAAGATGGCTTGTTGCTAGCTAAGTTTCACAATACATATAGTCTTTCCTATAATTCAGCCTTCGGTCCCTGCTCAGGTCATCCAACCCAGGCATTAAGACCCAAAAGTATAGAGCCACCTATACAGCCACCAGCCCTATAGGTGACACCAGCACTAAGAGATAACGAGTCAACATAGGTGACTATGCTATTCACTCAGCTTTTATTAATGCAGAATCAATCTAAACCCATACTGACCTAATAACAATAATAATCAATCAGGAACAATACATAATAACATTACACAAGAGAATTGGGGGATTAACCAATGATACAAAGAGATCTGATTAAGATCACTGAGGAGAAGTAGGAGGGGTTGTAGGAGTATTTTGATGAGGGAATGGAAAGCAGTCTAGGACTGGATTGAGTGAGAAGCTGAATGCCTCCAGAGCCAATGGAAATAAAAAGAGAGCTGACTTTTTGGCTCACAAGTTTTTCTGGCTCCTGAGCTGGCTCTCTCAGGATCTGGCTCTGGCTCTGAATCTTTGGCTCCTGGACTGGCTGGCTCTTGCTCCCAAGGTTGCTCTCAGGTTCTTCCTCGTGGATGCCTGGATAATTGTGGTGCAGCTGCCTCCATTTCCCAAGGGATGGTATTTTGTATGGGAGGGAACGCAGGCACAGCCTGGGACTGGACTTGCCTGGCAGAGGGTGGCAGGTTTATTCTTTGGGTGTTCTAGAGGGAATAGGCTCTGAGGCAGAAGGCTCTCACTCTTATGGAATTGTGTAGCTTTTCTGTGTTATGGTGTTTTAGTTTGTAAACTAACCCTATAGAAACTAACAGGGGAAGTGCTAGGAGAACCCAGGTTAACACCAGTTTAGCCTTAATTGATAGGCTTAAGTAATTAAAGCTGTTACTAAATAGGCTTAAATGACTGCTTTTGAACAAAGGCTCCTTTCCTTTATCACCAAACCTTTGCCTCTGGAATTTTGTGTAGAGCAGTGGTTCTCAACCTTCCTAATGCCGCTACCCTTTAATACAGTTCCTCATGTTGTGGTGACCCTCAACAATAAAATTATTTTTGTTGCTACTTCATAACTGTAATTTTGTTGTTATGAATTGTAATGTAAGTACCTGTTATGCGGGATGTATTTCCATTGTTACAAATTGAACATAATTAAAGCATAGTGATTAATCACAAAAACAGTATGTAATTATATATGTGTTTTCTGATGGTTTAGGCGACCCCTGTGAAAGGGTCGTTTGACCCCCAAAGGGGTCGTGACCCACAGGTTGAGAACCGCTGGTCTAGAGGGTGGCAGCAGGCAGCTGGACCCCATTTGCTGTTCTGTAACACCAAGTGTCCAAATCAGGTTTGAGTCCTGAAAGCAACAGGGGAGGGTCTTGTCTTGCAAAGCAGAGTCAGAGGGATAGAAGCAGAAGCGCAGTAGATCTCTTTCCTGAGGTGGAGTTGCAAATGACTCACTCTCTGGATACATCATATATGGTCTGAAGTCCTCTGCTTTTATGCTTCTTTTGGTTGCAAAGTCATGTTCATTTTGCAAAATTTCTTGTAAATATGTTTTTTCTTAATTTGTATAAACACATGTTATTTTTCTTAGTCCCAATAGGCACATGTTTGTGTTTCTCCACTCTGTATGCTCTGAGAGGGTGATGTTACCCTGCAGATAAGCACATATTGTATGCTGAGGGGCTGCATCATCCCCTTCAGTCGTTGCTGTACTGCACACGCTCTAAACATGGCTTCAAGTCCTGCTCTACACGTGGTTTCAGAAATTCTTATCATGAGGATTCTAATTTATAATTAAACTGAACTATTTGTTTGCATTAGCCAATAATACTCCATGTTTATAATTCCAGTTAAAGTTGAATCATTGATCACTTAGAGCATAAAGAATTCTAACTGGTAGATACCATTATCATTTTTGTCAACTAGTTGCAATTCTTCATTAGTGTATGCCTATACACTTCCCACATTTTGAGATCTTTTCAGTCTGTACAGAGTCAGTCTATTTTTATCAACTCTCCACCCGTTTCATCAAATCAGGACAATCCAGGCATCATCACCACATAATTGAAAGAATTTAATAGCAATGTATCTGATGCCTATTGCGACCTTGATTTTCCTTACTTTATTTTATTAATTTTCCTCTCTGGTTCAGAAAGTTAACTTCCATTCCCATGGGTCTCCTGATGACCTTTTTATCTCTCAGTTTCCTATTTATCTTACTTTTACCATTTTTATTTTGGATTTATTTTATGGATGTGTTAAGCTAACATGAAGAAGCACATTCTTATAATCTGTGTTTTTATGTAATGACTAAAATTATTCATAGCTTGTGAGAACAATCATCTCTATCATTGTACCAAAATTTAAAATTACTTTAATATAGAAATTATTAAAAAATAGTGATCTGGAAAGGCGTACTATGACTTACCATTGATAGTATTCATAGGATTGCTGCAAATTGGGTATGAATAATCAATACTCAAAAGTATAAAATATAATAAAGTATACATAACATTAAAAACATATTCTGTATATTTTAACATTTTTTTTCTGAATTGGAAAGTAATTCAGGGTCTTCAATGAACATCAATTAGCATTTTGCTGTTAATTTATGGGATATTAAAAGAGAATTCTGGCTGACTGCTTAACAGGTAAGTAAAGTTTTATCTATTTAAATTGATTATACAACAATCTGGTTTTTCTCACTTAAGTTCCCTTTATAAACATACATAAAATGTTAATTAATATTTATTCCCATTTTTTTCTGCATTATTTTCTTCAATAAGTAGCTTCAGAAAAAATTCAGTTTACTGGGTCTGGATTAAAAAGTTACAGGTTCTCATCCAATTTACAAATTAGTCTTTCTAATTAAATTCCAACCTCAAAAATTTCTTTGTTTTGACTCCATCCTGTTGAATGGGTACAGAATTGTCGAAGTATATTTCTTCTATCTTAATGTTAATAGATAAAATGCTGGCTTGTATCTCTTTATAATTGTTCATTATTTGCAAACAGTATAGTTTAAAATTCATGTCCTTGAAACTATGAAATAATGTTTCTATAATACAGTTCTTCTTAATGTTTCTACTTTAAATAGAATGTATTATGAAACTGAGATCTGAGCATTTTTAGAAATTCTGAACTGGAGATATCAGCTGAGTCAGAACAGTGTCAAATGTGAAATCCAAACAACATAATTGGTACATTGAGAATGAAGTTGCTGTGACATTTCTTGAGCATATTTTAAGGTTTATGAATATTTAAATTAAAATTTTAACCTCCTGACATTCAAACCAGCAGGTCATTCACCATCCAACTAGAGAGGCATGTCTGACAAATAAGATGGCACAGAGCAAAAATCACTTGTTTTAAATCTATGCTTATGGCACAAAAGTTTCCAAAAAACCTAGCTGTTTGCTAGCATTTTGACAGTAAATTTTGATATTAGCATAGATTTTCTGACTGATTGTACAGCAAGAATGCTTTTAAAATATTTGTATACTAAATGGCTGCTAGCTAAAAATGATGGTATGATTCAAGTCATGGCATCCATAGAGTTTTATACTTTTAGTTTTTGTATCACAGGTAGTTTTCTGGTTATTCCACACAATACAATTTCTTGTTTCCAGAAAAACTGGATAAGATAGAAGTCAGTACTTGATTACAGACTCTACCCACCTCTACCATTAGAACTCAACTGTCTTAAAAAAGTATTCCTGATGTTATTCCTTTTTGATTCATGTTGTCAGCTTCAAATTAGCAGGGGTCCTGTAAAAATGTTTGCCTGTGAATAGCCAGAGCCAGGTTGGCAAGTCCGATGTCATGGTCTGTTTTGCTCCAACATACTCTTGTCATCACCATTTTAGTGTTGTGTATCTACCCGAATGCTATGGTTGAAGATTCTGACTTTAAGTAAAAATGGTACCCTATGCACATAGCCAGGTCACGGTGGGAAAAAAGAGACTTGTTCAGTCATTCCATGCTATTTCAAATGTATATTTCCATTTCATATTTATCATAATGCCAGCTTTGGAGTAAAATGCCAAAGTAAAAATTCTCATGTTCAGTAACAGGTACAAGTGAAAATTATTATATCTGACTAAATCTGTTCTTGCAGGGAAGTGTTGACATTTAAATTGGGAAGTTGCCAGGGGCCTTTGGCTTCATTCCATAATTGTCAAGTATTGTGACATTGAGGAAATTATTTTAATTCCAAGTAACAGGAGCTATTTTGCATCCTGATATGCAAGGCTTCTACTTAAACCAAAATACACTAACATTTATAAAACTGAAATAAAAAAGAGCTTCCTTGTCAATTGCTCCCATGTTTATTTACTTCATATACCAGACGAAAAACCCAGATCAGCTTTGACACCCACATTAGACATAGCATAGTAAATTCATAGAAAAGTATTTTTTCCAAGAGTGAAAATGATTCTGAAGTTTGATTAAACTCACAGGGTCCTTGTGAGAGAGATAGACTATTCCCACTAATTTCAGATTCAGGAAAAGTCAGAAACACAAAGTTAAGTCGTTGGTCTCCATTCATTCAAATAAATTTATTCAGAAGTAGAGCCAGAAATAAAGATCAAGTCTCCTGTCCCATTTACCAGGCCCCATGCTGCCTCACAGCTTTCAAAACCTTCATTTTCTTGACTAATGATAAAAGGCTTTCCCTTACTACAAGACTAGATTCAGACATAGTGCCATCTACTGACCTACCAAGAAATGTACTGCTTTCCCTTCAGAACACCATCTCCAGGATGTCAATGCAATGGGCTATTTCTCCTGGACTGTGGTGGTGTAAGTGGTAAATGAATTTAGAATACTACCTGCCCCATCAAAGGATTAGTATACTTAACATTCTTAGTATTTATATAACAATGCAACAATACACTATGTTGTTTGTACACAGAACATCCTTGAAATCATCTGTTCCTCTTTGTGTCCTTATTTTGACATTCTCTCCTAAGATATGACAATTCTAAAAGAGCATCTTTGTTCCACATAAATCAGTTTGAGGAATGATGTTCTGTTTTTGTGTTGTCTATATTGTCTTTTCCTAGTGTCCTATGAGATGTGCTTGTTATACTACATGGTGCCAAGAAAGGAATAATAAACCTACCTAAATAGCCACAGTCCTGTACTTATACCAAATACCATAAAATGTCCTAAACAGCTCTAATATTAGGAGAATAGGATCTTCAATGTATTTTTGATAACATGCTCTTTGTTCAGAGCCAAGCAATTCTTTTCCCAGAAACTCTGTTAGTATTTTCTTTTACCACATCAACCCTGCCTGCACCTTCTGTGGGATAATGTAACACATTTCAGACTTAATCAAATTATGATGAACACAATTATTGCTTTAATCTCATTAAAATAGCTGAGTTAAAGTGATAACAGTTGTTTCTCTGTTGTTCTTCATTGTACTTAGTTCACTCATTCTAAGAAAAAAGTTGAGTTTAAATACTTCAAATAGATATTTGTTTTTGATAAGAAAAATTGAGTAACATTATTATCTTAATGCAGAATTAACATATATCATACAAGAGCAATTCAAACAGCAGCAAGGCATCTATGCCAGTCAGTTACCTGTCCATATCCTGTGTCAAGATCTAAAGAAAAAAAAGTTTCTATGATGACGGTTTACAGAATTTATGGTCAAGAAATGTTGAAGTCAGTGGTTTGAGTGCTGGCCTATGACCCAAAAGGCCACTGGTTCAATTCCTAGTCAGGGCACACTTCTGAATTGTAGACCAGGTCCCCAAAGTGTGGGACAGGAAACAGATCTTTTCTCCTACATCGATGTTCCTTTCCTTCTCTTTCTCCCTCCTTTCCCCTCTAAATAAATAAATAAATAAAATATTTTCAGGGGAAAATTGGGACAACTGTAATAGAACAACAATTTTAAAAAAGAAATGTTGAATTCAGAATTTTTAAAATTTTTTTAGGATATAAAAGTTTGTGTTCATAACAACTTAATTGTTTTCATGAACAAATTTTATTCTCTTTACAATTAGTCAAACAGAATTTATCCTTTGAAGTTCACAATTTGAAATAAAACCTGAAAGATATCATTCAATTAATTTGGAATAAATGTCTGTATTTGTCCATCCAAATATTTACAGAAATGTCTTATATTGAGGTCATCTTAGGCAGACATGAGAAACGATGTGGTTTCCACATTTTTTAAATATCAAGAGGATATCAAAAGTTACAAAAAAGGTGGGGAATATGAACAGAATTATATTAAAAATGGAAACAATAGGGAATTTTACTGGCTAAGTAAAACAAGAATATTATGTAATTCTAACTGAAGAGTCTACAAAGAGAAAACTTCAGCCCAGAAATCTGGCCTTCACATGTTTGGTCCTAACTGAAGGCCTAATAGAAGTTGGAAAATAAGTGTGAGGTGGGAGGACATTTAGATGGAAAATGAGAAGACAAGAAGTGATGAGAAAAGAGATAAAAATAAGAGGTGTCAGAGCATTTGAGATCTTTGGTATGAGCTTGCACAAGGAGCCAGATATTTGGAGGGTTTATCTGAACTAAACTGACCCACCAAAATTTTGAAATCAATAATGAAAACAAAATGTTCTTAAGCTCTGTTCCATTTATAGAGTACATATATCTATACCAATTTTCACAAAATGATTATTTATACTTGCTTCTCTATACCACATGATGAGTAGTTAAGTTTTAAAATGCCTGTTGAAACTTAATTTCCTTGACACCAAAAAAGTGAATTAGTTCAATACTGTTATTCATATTTCCTATATATTTATCATTTATCATTGTATTTTTCTATTGTTTTAGATTGTTACAGAATTGTAACATATTTTCTTAAATAAAGAGTTCAAATATAATTCCAAATGAGATTTCAGGTCTTAGTACAAATTAGCATGGCTTGTTTTAAGTAGAAAACCATACAATCGATGATAGTTTCTAATCTAAGTGAGCCAGAAGAAATACAGCCAGAGTGTAATGTTCTGGCTAAATTGAGGAGGTCAGAGGCCAACGCAGGTAGGGGTCACAGAGCAATTACCAAATGGTAAAAGTGTCAAGGAAATAAATCTCTGTGCAGAAGATATGGCTTGAATTTTCAGTAGATTACTGATGTGTAGAATTGTGTGAAAAATCTTCTTGAAACTGAGGGAGGGAAAAAGAAAAAAACACTGGAAGGATTAGGAAGAAAAACTACTCTACTTCATACAGAGCCTGCATGCAATATTGCCTTTACCCCCAGCCAGAAGAGTCAATTCATCAAGAGCATATAACAATTCTATCTATACTTATATTTGTATATAGCAACAAAACTTCTAAATACATGAAGCAAGAATAGATAGAACTGCAAGGATCAATGGATAAATCCACAATTATAGTTGGAGATTTTAATACACTGCTCTCAATAATTGATAGAAATAATGCCAGTTCTACATAAACTTTCAAAAATTAAAAAGGAATAAGTACTTTCCTAATCACTCAGTGAGGACAGCATTATTCTCAACAAAACCAGGAAAAGCTTTACAAGAAAACTAGAGACCAGCATTTCTCATGAACACAAATACAACAAGTAACAGGAATACAACAATATAAAAAGAACAATATGTGATTATCAAGCAGAGATTATCCTAGAAAAAGCAAGGATGATTTAACACTTGAAAATTTATTAATAACGTACCATATTAAAAAATAAAAAAGAAGAGAAACCATATGCTAATCTCCATAAACACAGAAAAAGCTTGATGAAGTACAATAGCCATTACTGTTTAAAAAAAGTCTCAGTATATGAGAAAAAGATAAGAACTTAATTCTTAAAAGCATCTATAAAAACCTAGTTGGTATTAAAAATTGATTGCCTTTACCCTAAGATCAGAAACAAGAAAATCTCATTACTTCTATTCAACATTGTACTGGAGGTTCTAGTCAATGCATGATGGTAAAAAAAATAAATAAATAAACCACATTCAAATTGGAAAGGAAGAAGTCAAATTCTCTTTGTAGGCAACATAATCTATATAGATGGCATCTACAAAAAAATAGCTATTAGAACTAATAAGTGAGTTTAGAAAATTTGCAGATGCAAGCTTATAATGTTACAGAAACGGGGGTGTCCAAAAAACCCCAGAGTTTGCGGCTGGGGGTTGGGGAGAAGGAAGCAGCTTTCAGGATGCCTTCACATGCCTGAGGCTAGGGGCTGGTGTCTTTGTTATGCAAAATGGCTTTAATGTATCCAAGACCTCAGGTAGATGGGAGGGGTCTTGGACCACAGGATAGTATGGAAAAAGCACACAGAGCCTGTGTGAGGTTCTGTGAATGGTTGGAACTGAGTGCCATGCCCACTGTATCTCAGGACGCAGTCAGGGATTTAAAAATGAGCGGCAGACATTTTAACCAGGCTGACCATGTGGTTTTGGGAACTGACGATGCAGTTTTAAGGAAGGGCTGTACCTTGCTGCTTTGAAAAGGAAGGCTCTCCATGTGGATTACAAAGGACTAACCGTGCAGTTTACAAGGAGGCTGAGAATCTGCGAGGTCCTGGATTAAAAACTGGTGGACACCATAACACAGACAAAGTTTCCCCAGTCAGAACTGAATGATTGGCAGCTACCGGTAAAGTTGAACTGTGTTTAGAAAGTAGGGAAACAGTATCTCTAACTTTTCTAAAATTAGCCTGGTTTGGTAAGGGGAGGCAAGGATATGTATTTATGGGTGTTTTAAAGAACATAAGACTTAACAGCAGAAATTCGCAAATACTTAGATCTATATAACTGTTAAATAAACAATTCTTTTTCTTTTCACTAAACTCTGGTATTGAGAGTTATAATTTTGGCGGTGGACAATTGGGCCCCTAACTAAAGAGCCCATGGATTCTGCTCAGTTGGAGCAGCCCAGGGGTTCTGTAACAATAATATAATAAATTGCATTTCCATATATTAGCAATAACGTGTTTATGGATAAATGATAAAAGATGTGTAGACCCTGATGCTGATAACTGTAAAGCATTCATGAGAGAAATTAATGAAGACAAAAGTAAATGGTGAGAGAGTCAATCCATGTTCAAAGCTCAGAAAACTCAATAATGTTAGGATGTTAACTCTTCACAAATTAATTCATAGTCAACCAAATTTAAGTCAAAACTTAGCAGGCTGTTCTATGGAACTTGGAAATACAATTCTAAGTTTTCATATGGAAATTGAAAGATTCTGTAAAAGTTAAAATAAATTTGGAAAAGAGCATAGTTGAGTGATTATACAACCTGACTGCAATAGATTATAAAGGCTACAGTAATCAAGACAATGTAATATTGGCATCAAGATAGAAAAATAGATCAATGGAACAGATTAAATAATCCAGAAATTGATTTTCAACAAAAGTGCAAAGACAATTCAGTAGAAAAGAATAGCCTTAAAAAAAAGAAAGATTCTAGAACAATTGGATATCTGCAAACAAAAAATAATAATAATTAAATTTAATTCATACTGCATACCATATACAAAAATTAACTCAAAATGGACCAAAGGCCTAAGTGTAAACTTAAAACTATTAATATTCCTGGAAGAAAACAGGAGACAATCATTGTTATCTTGTGTTAGGAAAAATTTCTTACATTAAAAAACAAAACTAAACTAAAAGCACAAATATACACAAGAAAAAAATAATAAATCTTATGTGATCAAAATTAAGTACATTTGCTGATGAAAAGACACTGTTAAGACAGCAAAATAAAAGTAACAGACTGAGAAAATGTCTGCGATTTATATAGTTGACAAAAAATGTATG
The DNA here is from genome assembly GCF_987537825.1 of Furipterus horrens. Taxonomy (NCBI): domain Eukaryota; kingdom Metazoa; phylum Chordata; class Mammalia; order Chiroptera; family Furipteridae; genus Furipterus; species Furipterus horrens. Next base: position 161,302,221 of record NW_028327172.1, on the reverse strand, counting down.
TCTGGAATATATAATTTTTAGAATAAGAAGCAGAAAGTACACTAAATCTTGGCCAGAAATTTTGAACAGGCTCTCCACAAAACATGAATGGATGCACTCTCTTCATCCAATTAGCACAAAGCAGAGTTCATGTGAGCACACATCTCCCATGGCAACTGCCTACAAGTCAAGAGAAGAGGCTTGAGAATAAAATCTACTTTGCCAGTACCTTAATCTTGGACTTCCCAGCCTCCAGAACTGTGAGAAATAAATTAGTAGTGGGAAAAAAATATGTAAATGCTATATAAAGATTGGAAAAGATGCTGAAGTTATTGATCATTAGGGAAATACAGATTGTAGTGCAATATTGCTATACAGCAATTAGTATGTTTTCACTTAAAACGACTGATTTAACTCCATGTTGTGAAGGATGTGGAGCCATCCACCATTCAAGTGTTTGCACAGATAGATGAAAGAATATATCCATAGAAAATGTTGTTCAGAGCGATGTTATATGTGACATACAAACCCTGAAAACAATCCAAATTTTCATCAAGATGTGAATGACTGAATGAACAAATGGTAGCAAAATGAACTACTGCTCGGCCTAAAAATAGAGAACCAATGATACACAAAATAACATAGATGAATCCCAAAATAACAATCCTGAGTGAAATAAGAAAGAGAAACATGAATACACATGTGTGATTACATTTACATAAAATTCTATAAAATACAAACTAATCCACAGAGATAGCAAGTGAGTCAGTGGTTACCTGGAAATTGTTGTGTATGATGGGTTGTGTAGAAAAGAGGGATTATTTTCTTGTATGCACATATTTTGCAATGTCACTTTGTGGTTCCTTCCATCAGAGGTGAAGCCTCCGAAAATGAGCTACTACACCATAAGCTTAAATGCATATTACTAAGTGAGAGAAGACAAGATGAAGAGACTATCTATACTGTATAATTCCAGCTATTGCACATGACATTCTGGAAAAGGTAAAAAATCAGTCATTGCCAGGATTTGGGGGTGGGGGGCAGATTAGGCAGAGCACAGAGGATTTTTGTATTGTAATCTCCCAAGACAGCAATCCTTTATGTACCTAAATAGGATACTATAAAACTAGTAGACAGTGGTTCTGGAAGTTCAGAAGTGAAAGAAAATAGTATCTTAAGCATTAAAGATATTTAATGATTTTGAATATACAAGAAATCTCAAACTAGGAATTCCAAAGCTGGTGCAGTGGCTCATTAATATTGCAATTGATCTTAATTTTTTTAAAAAATTTTTCTCTCTTCCATTCTTACCTATAATCTTCTAGTTACTTCTTTCCTGCACTCAGCTGCCTTTGGTGTCTTCAGAGTCTCTGGGCAGTAAACCTGCTATCTTTTGTAAGGATGGAAAGGGGTATAAAGCCAAAAGTCTTGAGGGTGTAGTTATTTCACATAAAGATTTGAGAAGTTGTTTTTATGTATTCTTTTTAACAAGAAATTTTGTGAACTCTAGTTGGTTGGGTGATTTCTTAGGGAAACTATTTGAACTTATTTTGCTTTCCCTAGATTAAAACATGTTGTTGAATAAATTTGTCAGTATACTTTGAGAATGGAATTGTCATTGCTCCTTAAAATGTAGCCAAAGAAACATATTTTAAAAATGAATTAATTATCTTTCCCTGAAACTCTATAGTTTGCAATTTTTAACAAAAGCCTTTTAAATGAGCATCTGATTCTACATTCAGGAGGAAAAGAAAAAACTGTCAGAATTAAAGAGGATAGTGATCCAAAGAACAATTTATAATGTCCAACTTTACACCAAGTCTGGCTGGATGAGGAACACCAACATACCTGAACTGGGCTACTTTGTGGAGCTTATCACTATGATCAACTTTTGCAACATTGTGACTACCTCTCAGACCCTATGGAGACCTTACGAGGCAACACCACTTAGAGCAGGCTCATTCAGTGAGAAGAAAATTCTGGAGGGCTCTGGATGTCACCTGATTGTGGGCTTTTGGGTAGAGTTACAAGACATCTATAGGTTAATTTTACTGAATTCTAAAATGACAGGGTCAAATGAGAATATTAAAAAATCCTTCTATTTCTAACATATTACTCTTCTATAACTTTGTGACTAAACCTCAATGGTTGTTGTAATTCTACCTGACCTGAATATTTTATTACATGCACAGGGGTAACTGCTTATCTTTCCAATCTCTGTGCTTAGAAATTGGACTAGAAATACATACATGTTCTCTGAATACTGACTTGGCAAGAATTTATGGGTAGCTGTCATTTGCACTGAAGAGAAGAGGAATTCAAGATGTCTTTTTTTTATTGATCAGCATCACTATGATAGCCAGCTCTACAGTATATGGATGTGAATAATTAATGGCAGTATTATTGTATTTTTTGCTCAAATTATCTCTGACATCATTTGCTGGCATTCTTTATGCCTTTGGGAATAACAACTAATTTTAGTGTTAGCCTAGGCTAAAAATTAATTATAAAAGCCAATAAATTCTGCAAAAGACAATAAGCCCATCCTGCAGTTCTAAAGCAAATATTACTCTGGTAGCTCCCTCCACTTTGCCTCCTGGCAACACTCAACTAACAGATTAAATGGCCATTGTGGATTCTTATTGATAATGTGGGCTGGGTACTTTTACAAATATTGATTCAGTCTTACATGTATTGAACTCCTCATATGTATTAGTCACTAAATAAGGCATTGGGAAGAAAGATAAATAACACATAAACCCTTCCTTCTGAGCATAATTTAGTGTGCAGAAGACAGCTGAAGGCAATAGACAAGGTAACACAGTTTATAAAGATATGAAAGAGGGAACCATGATAGTACCAGAAGTTTTTTGAGAGGCCTCATAAATACATGCACTGGAGTATGTCAAGTTATACAATTTTTAAAATTAAATTTGTTGGGGTTTTTAGGCATAAGACCACGGTTCCAGGAATTCTGGTCTAATTTTAGCAAGCTCCAATAAATCTGCTGCCCCCACAGTAACTACTGATGCTAGTGACTGCCTGTGTCCTTCAAAGATATCTTAGTCTGCTAGCAAGAAGTTAGTAACCTCTCTGTTTTAGTAACTTCTCTGTTCTCAGAACAAGCTTCCCCAGAGCCAACTGCAGAAAGGTCCTTCAACTTTCTCTCCCCATTATCCCTTTAAAAAAACCTACTTTGTGTTCAGGGTTGACACCTTCCTGGTCTCAGCCCACTTGTTTGCAGCTGGCCAAATCAATCTTTTAAACTCATGGCTTATTCTCCTGTCATTTCTTCTCTCACTGTTATGAAACTAAACTAACAGGGGTGACATTTGTTAGTAAAATTATATAGTTTTCAAGTGTACAATTCCATGATACATCACCTATATATTGCATTGTGTGCCCACTGCCAAAAGTCAAATCTTGTCATCATATATGTGACCTCTTTTACTATGACTCTCACCCAAGTTTTAGACCTAATCTGTATACCATTTGTAGATTTTGAAAAAGAAATTTCATGATTATATTTGTGTTAGAATGATCATTCTAATTGTAGTATAAAAAGAGTTAAGACTGACTTAAAATTTTTATTTAAGGGATATGTTAAAATAGACCAAATGAGTTACTTTGAGATCCTGGAACAAAGGAAGGAGGGGAATATAGGTATAATATTTTAAAAAGAGAATGAATTTCCCATAAGGCAGACACTATCTCCACTACCACCTTGTAGTATAACATTGTTTTGTAGTTCATATTCTAAGGGATAGAAGTAGTTTCAGAGGCTTCTCGGTCTTCCCCAGAAAGATAGATCTTACCACAAAGGGTAAGGAATCATAGTGAAGGTTGCACTGACTGTTGAGTATTTTTAATTACACATTAGGAAACATAAAAATTACCACTGCATTAATTTACAGAACTAAGTGATCCAATATAAGCTAGAACTTTGCCAAGACCATATATATACATTACCTGGCCCCCATATGACCCAATTCTTATCAGGGTTACCTTAATGATATTTTGGTTCTCCAAGGATTCATATCAATTTATATGGGTGTCCATCTTTAAAATGTTTAGTAATACCATTTTTTCAATCTATTGCTTAAATAACTGGCTGTAGATCCCTTAAAGGAAGAACTGAGGGACTTACAGAATATACTATCTGTGTTCTTAGAGAGCCCTTTGTCTTGAGGACTTGGTCTCCTCTTCAATCAATGGATTTTAGATCTGAAAACAGGTCAAGATGAGGAACTGTGCAAGAGATCATGACTGTTTATTGAGGAAACTGCTCTCAGTTTCCTGGTCATCTAACCATGATTTCTTTTGCTGGTGCAAGCTGAGTAGTAACCTTGTTCACTGCCTATCTGTTTTGCTCATAGGGATGCCATGTTCAAAACTCTTCGTAAGCCAGATCTTTTGACTTCCACTTTGAGTTGATAGAAAATACTATATCGAAGTCTACACATGTCCTCTAGTTTGGGGCAAATTCTATCATTCTTATTATTGTCAGTAAGCCACACTTTATAATAGTTTATCTTACTAATAGTCATGGCTTACAGAGTAATGCCACCACTGAAAATTTTAGTGTTGTCGATGCCCCTCTCCACAGACTACTCCTCATAACCCTTGTAAAGGTATGTTGTCTGGATCGTCCCTTGGAACATAATCATCTGGTAGACCATCTGGCCATATATGCTATGTCTATTCCTGGATGCCCAATTCTATGAGCATTTTAGTTTATTTTTCCCATTTCTGCTATAGCAATTCTGGCCTTTTAACTTCACTCAATACAGGCAATTGGTTTTTCTAGGAAACATATTAGCAACAAGATTGCCTCATCTCCTGGGATCTTTTCCTCAGTGATAAATACTACATTACAGGAGAGAATTTCCAAATCAATAAATTATTTCTTCTTCTATTTTATGTTTTTGAGCCTTGATTAGGCACCATCAGAATACAGTCCCACTCATACTTTCCCAGTACCTATTGGTATAAAAAAATCTATTTCTTGCAACTCTTTTGGATTATGGAACTACAACTTAACCCTAGTTAAAGAAGTAAAAGCCATGATGGCATGTGGGAGCAGATCTCAAGGAGCACACCTTATAACTGTCAGGAAAGAGCCTCAGAGTTATATTCCAAACAAGAAGTGGGGAATGGGCCATGCTGGCTCTCGATGGGGGTGCTACTATTACAGGCTCTGAAGAATTCTGATAAGACAGAAAGTTTTATGGTATGCACCCTGGTGTCTCCATCCAAAGGGTCAACACCCCAAGATTTCCTACCAGGGAAAATTTTGTTGGCATAATAGAATAGTCTTTCTTGGTTAGCATTCAACCCTCTTTGAATCTGGACTCTGGCTGTTTTTTTTTTTCCACTTGGTCCTCAGCTTTTTCTTTTTTCTTTCTTTCTTTTTAAAATACAACTTTATTCTAATTCTAAATGAAAAAGAATGAGAATAAAAGTAACAAGCAAGGTTTCATCATTGAATACTCGGATGTGACTGTGGCAGTCTTATGCTTGAAATGGAATAAAGAAACAGCTGTATTCCAAACAGCTAAATATGCTAAATTCATTCCAGAGCCAATCCATTTATTTCAGCATCCCCAAGATCAAACACAGGTTCCACTTAGCTATATAATAAAATGGCAAACATGTTGCAGCACTGACATTACAGGGCCATTGCCTATAAAACTAGACCTCTGACTCTGGGCTCCAGCTTCCCTTTCTCACATCTGGGAGAGAGGTGGTCTGGGCAACCTCTAAATCCTGTTCATACTGTGATGCCAAAACTGGTCCATGACATCCTCTAGTGGGGTAGGAGTAGGCATGGTGACAATTTCCCAGTTATGGTCTCCAATTAATTTTCCAGCAAGCCAGAGGAAGGGCTTTTCAATGTTATAACTACTTTTGGCAGACATATCATAGTATTGATGATTCTTCTTTCAGTGAAAGACAATTTATTTTGCCTCAATGTTTCTTCCTTAATATCCAAATATCCACTTTATTGACACACAAGATGATGGGGATGCTTTCACAACTCGTTCCAGATCTCTATGCCAGTTAGGCACATTATTGTAAGTAACTCTAGAAATTACATCAAACATTATAATGGCACACCAGTCTTGGATGTAATAGCTGCTTCTCAGTCCTTCAAACTCCTGGCCTGTGGTATTCTACACACAAAATTAACAGGACCTCTGTTGGTGTGGAACATGAGGGGATGGACCACAGCACCCAAGTAGCTACATACTTCTCAAATTCTTCAGTCAGATGACATTTCATGAATGTGGATTTTCCAGTTACACCATCACCAATACAAGTTTAAACTGAACTTGGGGTTCCCTTTGGACAGACATGGTGATGTTACTTCTGGCCAGTCTAACTGAGGACCGACCAGTCTGGCTTTTTATACTTTTCACTGCAGGAAAGGTTTTTACACTTGGCTTTCAATTGCCCAGTATACCTCTCAGCTCTTTATTGCTGTTCTGTGGAATATCAGTGGGATTTGGCAACATCCAGGCAAGAATTTATCTTTAATAGCTACTATTTCCTCTATACATGTCAAAGACCTAATGCATAGGATTAACTAGTGCATTACCTTTCTCCAGTAACCCTCCTAATTCGCTATATTGAAAGGTTTAACAACTGGACCATAGGTTTACCTGTGCTCCACCTACGTACAGCATTGGGATACTTGTCAGAGAATGATCCAACTTCAAAACATAATTTCAAAAATGATTTATTTTCTCACTTGCTTTCTTGAACCACTCCCAGCACCAATAGTCACACTCTATTAGGGTTTGAAATTTTGATGTTTGTCTGCCAAAGTCTTGACCAACATGACAGGGAGGACTAAACAAGAATTTCTCAAGTTATCCCATATCAGGTTGAAATTGTAGAGATTTTATATGTCTACCCTGATCAGATAAGGGCTGCCCCTTGAAAATCATTATTCAGAGCAGATACCACTGTATGTTTCACCCAAAAGGAGATAAGCTTTGAATGCTTTCTGCTTACCACAGTCCATACAGTTAGACAGAACATCCTTTGAAGGAGAATTCCCACCATACGTTTCTATGTCTATTACATAAGTGTTTTCAAAAGATCAACTTTTGTCTTTGTTAATTTTCTGTATTATCGATTTCACTAACTTCTGCTCTTATTTTGTTTCTTCTCTGTTGATTCACTTAGAGTTAATTTGCTGTTCTTTTTCTAGCTTTAGTAAATGAAAAAAAAATTGTCACTAATATAAATGCTTCTCTTTTTGTCTATTAGAAACATTTAGACCTAGAAATTCCTACTAAGAACAGATTTAACAGCATCCAATAGATTTATAACTTGACATCTTCTTCTACTAATGGGTTATTTAGAACTTAATTGCTTAATTATGCACATATGAATTTTTTCAAGTAATCTTTTTTTTTTTGCATTGTCTTTGCTTTTGTATGACTTCACTATAAGACACAAACATTCTCTGAAGAGTTTCAATCCTATTAAATATGTTAGAATTTTCTTTCTGACCCAAGATAGGGTCTATTTGAAAAACTGTTTTATGCATGCTTGAAAACAGTATTATTCAGTTGTTTCATACAGTGTTCTATTTATATTACTATTCAAAATTTATGATTTTCTTTCTTAATCATTTTCTGATTGTTTAATTTTCTTATAGCTTCTAATGTGACTCTACATTTTCTAAGTTTTCTTTTTTTAAGTATATTTTATTATGTTGTTACAGTAATCCCAATTTTTTCCCCTTTACTCCCCTCTGCCCAGTACCACCCTTCCCCAGCAATCCCACCCCCCTTAGTTCATGTCCATGGGTCGTGCATATAAATTCTTTGGCTTCAGCCTTTCCTATATTATTCTTAACTTCCCCCTGTCTATTTTGTACCAACTGATTATGCTACTTAAACCCTGCCCCATTTCCCTATTTCTCTCCCTTCCCCCTACCAGCTGATAACCATCCAAATGATCCCTATACCTATGATTCTGTTCCTATTCTGGTTTGCTTATTTGGGTTTTGTTTTTATTTTTTAGATGTGTGTGTGTGTGTGTGTGTGTGTGTGTGTGTGTGTGTGTGATTTTCCTTTCTTTCTTTCTTTTGATTGTTTTTGAGGACCAGTGAGGAAAGGCTAGGGGTGGGGCAAGATTCCTGAGGAACACACATGCAGGAGCGCACTGGGTAGTGCCCCAGCCCTAGGTGGCACACATGTGCAGGAGCGCAGCCAGCATGGCTGCCCTAGCATGCAACCCGCCCACCCATGGCAGGCCCTGAGCTGGTGCACAGAAGAGCCGATGACCTACCCATCATGGTGTGCAACTGGACCGCCCGCCACAGTGAGCAAACAGCCTGCCCTCAGCCCACCCTGAGCCAGTGTACAGAAGCACCTCTGGTCTGCCCAACCCAGCATGAAAACAGCCAGACTGAGGCCCGCTGGCCCCCAGTCTGTGCAAAAGAGTGTACTCACCCCTGGCTGAGGTCAAAGGTGGGTAAAGTGAGCTAGAGGGGTTTTGTAAAAGATTTGGGCTCTGGCTCTGGAGAAACAGCTACAGGAGCAGCAGACTAGCTGCCAGTGAAGAATTATCCCCAGCACTACTGAAGAAATCTCTTAAGCAGACTACTTCCCTCCAATTGGCATCAGCCAGAGACAGCAGCTCAACAGCTGTATACAAGAAGGTCATGCCCTAGCTCCTGTGGCTCAGTGGATTGAGCATCAGCCTGCAAACCAAGTGTCACTGGTTTGATTCTCAGTCAGGGCATATGACTAGGTTGCACGCCAGGTCCCCAGTAGGGGACACGTGAGAGGCAACCACACATTGATGTTTCTCTCATTCTCTTTGTCCTTTCCTCTCTCTCTAAAAACAGATAAATAAAATAAAATAGAGTAAATCACAGATCTCATAATATATAAAAAATAAATAAAAACAGGTCAATCTAAGAAGAGAAACAAACAAGAAGTCACATAAAATGGGGAGAAGTAGAAACAGCACCCCATCAAAAGGAAAGGAGGAACTTCCAGAAGTAGAGATAGATTAAATAAAGGCAAGAAAACTATCAGACATGAAATTCAGAACAACGGTAATGAGAAACCTCAATGAACTCAATAGAGAAAACTACAACGAATTCCAGGGGAACGACAAAGAACTCCAGGGAAGCTACAAGAAACTTACTGAAAACTACAGTAGCATAAAAAAGGACACTGAAACAATCAATAAGAGCCAGGAAGAAATGAAGAATACAATTTCTGAACTGAAGAACACAGTAGAAGCAATCAAAAGCAGGATAAGTGAAGCAGAGGATTGGATCAGTGGGCTAGAGGACAACATAGAAAAAACTCCCAGACAGTGCAACAATAACAACAACAAAAAGACTGAAAAAGAATAAAGAGGGTTTAAGAGAGCTTCAGGACAACATGGAATGCAACAATATCATTATCATAGGGGTACAAGAAGGAAAGGAAGAGGAGCAAGGGATAGAAAACCTGACTGAAAAACTAACGACAAAAAACTACCAAACACGAGTAGAAAAAAATGTCTCACAAGTACAGGAAGCCAGGAAGCACAGGGGGTCCCAATGAAGATGAACCACAGGAGGCCCACTCCAAGGAACGTCATAATCAAAATGGCAACATTCAAAGACAAAGAGAGAATCTTAGAGGCAGCAAGAGTAAAACAGCAAATAACATACAAGGGAGCTCTGATAAGGCTATCAGCTGATTTTTCAACAGAAACACTAGAAGCTAGAAGAGAATGACAAAAAAACATGTCAAGCGATGAAAAACAAAGGTCTACAACCAAGACTAGTCTACTCAGCAAGACTCACCTTCAAAAAGGAAGGAGAAATAAGGAGTTTCCCAGACAAAGGAAGACTAAAAGAATACATCTCCACCACACCAACATTGCAAGAGATGTTAAAGGGAATGCTTTAAGAAGAAGAAGAAGAAAAAGAGAGGGAGAGGAACACAGGTACAAAGGGAAATAAATAAATACCTGTCAATAATAACCTTAAATGTAAGTGAATTAAATGCTCTAATCATAAGACATAGGGTAGCAGAATGAATATGAAAACATGACCCACAAATATGCTGTCTACAAGAGACACACCTCAAAATAAAAGGTCTACATGGACTGAAACTGAAGAAATGGAAAAAAGTATTTCAAGCAAATGGACATGAAAAAAAAAAGCTGAATTAGCAGTACTTATATCAGACAAAATGGATTTCACAGCAAAGACCATAAAAAGAGACAAAGAGGGACATTTCATAATACTTAAGGGAACAATCCATCAAGAGGATATCATCCTGGTAAACATAAATGCACCCAACATAGGAGCACCCAACATAGGAGCACCCAAATATATAAGGAAAATCTTGGAAGACTACAGGAAGGATATTGACAGCAACACACTCATAATAGGGGACTTTAACACTCCATTGTCAACAATGGACAGATTTTCAAAGCAAAGAAGCACAAAGGATATTGAGGAATTGAAAAAGACTCTTGATCAAATGGAATTTGATGATATACATAGAACTTTAAACCCCAAAGATGCAAATTACACATTCTTTTCAAGTGCACATGGAATATTTTCAAAGGTAGACCACATGGTAGAATACAAAATAAGTCTTAACAAATTCAAGAAAATTGAAATTATATCAAGCATCTTCTCAGATCACAATGCCTTGAAACTGAAATCAACCTCAAAAAAAAAAAATAAACTTAAAGAGATTCAAACTTATTGAGAATGAATACCATGCTATTAAATAATGAATGGGTTAACAATCACATCAAGGGAAAAATTGAAAAGTTTCTGGAAACAAATGACAATGAACACACAACAGCCCAAACCTATGGGACACAGCAAAAGCAGGCCTGATATGAAAGTTCATAGCAATACAGGCCTACCTAAAAAAGATAGAAGAATCTCAAATTTAAAAAAAACTAACCCTACAGCTACAAAAACTAGCAGAACAACAATAAACAAAGCCCAGAGCGAGTAGAAGGAAGGAAATCACCAAGATCAGAGCAGAATTAAATGACAGGGAAATTAAAGGACAATTCAAAAGATCACTAAAACAAGAAGTTGGTTCTTTGAAATAATAAACAAAATTGAAAAGCCTCTAGCCAAGCTCATCAAGAAAATAAGAGAGGACCCAAATAATTAAAATCAGAAACAAAAGAGGAGAAATCACAACCAATACCACAGAAATACAAAGGATTGTAAGAAATTACTACAAATAACTGTACAGCAAGAAATTTGACAACCTAGATAAAATGGACAAATTTCTAGAGACATATACTCTTCCAAAACTATATTAAGAAGAAGCAGAAAGCCCGAATAGATTGATAAAAAACGAATGAAGTGGAAGCAGTATCAAAAACTCCCATACACAAAAGCCGTGGGCCAGATGGCTTCACAGGTGAATTTTACAAAACATTTAGGGAAGAATTAACTCCTATCCTTAAACTATTTCAAAAAATCCAAGCAGAGGGAAGACTGCCAAACTCATTCTATGAAGAAAGTATCAGCCTGATTCCAAAACCAGGTCAAGACACAACTAAGAAAGAAAACTACAAGCTAATATCACTGATGAACATAGATGCTAAAATCCTCAACAAAATACTGGCAAACCGGATCCAGCAACACATTAAAAAGATCATATACCACAATCAAATAGGATTCATTTCAGGGATGAAAGAATGGTTTAATATTTGCAAATCAAGAAATGTAATACATCACATAAACAAAATGAAAAACAAAAATCACATGATTATATCTATAGATGCAGAAAAAGCACTTGATAAAGTACAACACCCATTTATGTTGAAAACACTCAGCAAAATGGGAATAGAGGGAGCATACCTTAACATCATTAAGGCTATATATGAGAAGCCTGAAGCCAACATCATACTCAATGGACAAAAACTGAAAGCATTCCCCCTGAAATCAGGAACTAGACAAGGCTGTCCACTCTCCCCTCTTCTATTCAACATAGTGTTGGAAGTCCTAGCCACAGCAATCACACAAGACAAAGAAATAAAAGGCATCCAAATTGGGAAAGAAGAAGTAAAACTATCACTATTTGCAGACGACATGATAGTATACCTAGAAAACCCTATAAACTCCACTAAAAGACTACTCGATATAATAAGTGAATTTGGCAAAATAGCAGGGTACAAAATAAATATACAGAAATCTAAGGCATTTCTGTACACCAACAATAAAATATCAGAGACAGAAGCAAAAAAGAAAATACCATTTACTATAGCAACAAGAAAAATAAAGTACCTAGGAATAAACTTAACCAAAGAGATAAAAGACCTGTACACTGAAAATTATGCAACATTGAAGAAAGAAATTAAGGAAGATACAAATAAATGGAGGCAAATACCATGTTCTTGGATGGGAAGAATCAACATCATCAAAATGGCCATACTACCCAAAGCAATTTACAAATTCAATGCAATCCCTATTAAAATACCAATGACATATTTCACTGACCTAGAACAAATCCTCCAAAAATTCATATGGAACCAAAAAAGACCCCGAATAGCAAAAGCAATCTTGAAACAGAAGAACACAGCAGGAGGAATCACGATACCAGACATCAAACAATACTACAAAGCCACTGTGATCAAAACAGTCTGGTACTGGCATAAGAACAGACATATAGATCAGTGGAACAGAATTGAAAGCCCAGAAATAAACCCAGGCCTCTATGGTCAACTAATCTTTGATAAAGGAGGAAGGAACATAAAATAGAGTGAGAAGAGCCTCTTTAACAAATGGTGCTGGGAGAACTGGACAGGGACCTGCAAAAAAATGAAACTAGACCACCAACTTACACCACACACGAGAATAAACTCAAGATGGATTAAAGACTTAAATGTAAGCCGTGATACCATAAAAGTCCTAGAGGAAAACATAGGCAGGAAAATTTCAGATATCACACGTAACAATATCTTCATGGATACATCTCCCAAGGCAAGAGAAATAAAGGAAAAAATAAACAAATGGGACTACATCAAACTAAAAAGTTTCTGCTCGTCAAAAGAAAACATCAGCAAGATGAAAAGGAAACCAACCATATGGGAAAACATATTTGCCAATGATATCACAGACAGGGGACTGATCTCCAAAATATATAAAGAGCTTATACAACTCAACATCAAGAAAACAAACAACCCAATTAAAAAATGGGCAAAGGACCTGAACAAATACTTCTCCAAAGAGGACAGAAAGTCCATAGGCACATGAAAAAATGCTCAACATCATTGGCCATCAGAGAGATGCAAGTAAAAACCACAATGAGATACCACCTTACACCAGTCAGAATGGCCATCATCAACAAATCAACAAATAACAAGTGCTGGCGAGGATGTGGAGGAACAGGAACCCTACTGCACTGTTGGTGGGAATGCAGATGGGTGCAGCCACTATGGAAAACAGTATGGAATTACCTCAAGAAACTAAAAATGGAACTGCCATTTGAACCAGTGATTCCACTGCTAGGATTATACACGAAAAATCCTGAAACCCTAATTCAAAAAAACTTATGCACCCCTATGTTCATAGCAGCACTGTTTACAATAGCTAAGTGCTAGAAACAGCCTAAGTGCCCATCTGTAGATGAGCGGATCAAAAAACTGTGGTACATCTACACAGTGGAATACTATGTAGCAGAAAGAAAGAAGGAACTCCTGCCATTTGCGACAACATGGATGGAACTAGAGAGAATTATGCTTAGTGAAATAAGCCAGGCAAAGAAAGAAAAATACCATATTATATCACCCAATACAGGAAACTAAAGAGCAACACAAACAAACGAACTAAATAGGCAAAGACTAGAATAGTAGTCAGTAGGGGGGAGGAGGGAGGGAGAGAAGGGGGATAAGTAAGGGAAGGGTCTAGTCAAGGAACGTATATGAATGACTCATGGACATGGACAACGGGGAGGGATATAATTGTGGGAGAAGGGATGGGCTGGGAGGGGGGAGCATTGGGGGAAAAATGGGACAACTGTAATTGAATAACCAAAAAAAAAAAAAAAAAAAGAACAGACATATTGATCAATACAACAGAATAGAGAGCCCAGAAAGAAACCCAGGTCTACATGTTTAATTAATATTTGACAAAGAGGGAAGGAACATCAGATGGAATAAAAAGAGGCTCTTCAACAAATGGTGCTTCGAGAACTGGACAGGGATGTGCAAAAAAATGAAACTAGACCACCAACTTACACCACAGATCAGAATAAACTCAAGATGGATCATAGACTTAAATTTAATCCACGACACCATAAAAGTCCTAGAGGAAAACATAGGCAGGAAAATTTCAATTATCCCATGTAGCAATATTTTTGTCATTATATCTCCTCAGGCAAGGGAAATAAAGGAAGGAATAAACAAATTCGACTACATCAAACTAAAGAGTTTCTGCTCAGCAAAAGAAAACATCAGCAAGATGAAAAGGGAATCAACCATATGGGAATATATATTTGCCAATGATACCTCAGACAAGGGGTTCATCTCCAAAATACATGTCTCAACACCAAAAAAACAGACAACCCAATTAAAAAATGGGCAAAGGACCTGAACAAACCCCTCTCCAGAGAGGACATACAGAGGGTCCATAGGCATATGAAAAAAATGCTCAACATCACTAGCCATCAGAGAAATGCAAATAAAAACCACAATGAGATACAACTTTACACCAGTCAGAATGGAGATCATCAAGAAATCAACAAACAACAAGTGCTGTTGAGGATGCAGAGAAAAGGGAGTCCTAGTGCACTATTGGTGGGAATGCAGACTGGTGCAGCCACTATGGAAAACAGCATGGCGTTTCATCAAAAAACTAAAAATGGAACTCCCTTTTGGTCCAGCAATTCCATTGCTAGGATTATACCTGAAGAATCTTGAAACAGCAATTCAAAACAACCTGTGAACCCCTATGTTCATAGCAATGCTATTTATAATAGCCAAGTGCTGGAAATTGCCCAAGTGCCCATCTGTAGATGAGTGGATTAAAAAACTGTGGTACATTTCCACTATGGAGTACTATGCAGCAGAAAGAAAGAAGGAATTCCTACCATTTGCAACAACATGGCTGGAACTAGAGAGAATTATGCTTAGCAAAATAAGCTAGGCAATGAAAAACAAATACCATATGATATCATCTAATACAGGAAACTAATGAACAACTCAAACAAATTAGCATAATTGAACCAGAAGCATGTAACAAGGAGCAGAGTAACAATTACTGGGGGGAGGGGAGGTGTCGTTGAGAGAGAAGAGGCTAAATAGGTGAAGGGTCTAGTAAAGGAACTAGTATAAATGACCCATGGACATGGACATGAACAACGGGTTGGGGATTGACTGTGGGAGAAGGGGTGGGCTGAGTGGGGGGTAGTAATGAGGGAAAACGTGGGACAACTGTACTAGAAAAACAATACATAAATAAATACATAAAAGAAATAGGTAGCTACATAATCAATAAATCACTTTTTAGATGTTAGATATTATTATCTCCACCACCACCACCCCCACTAGACTGTGAGATTCTAGAGGGTAGCAGCTCATATTACTTTCCTTTGTTTCTCAGGGGCTAGCAATTTTGAAACATATAAGTTAAGTGCTCATTAAATCTTGTTGAAAAAGCAATAATAGCTGCAATAATGCCTTTTACTTGTTATAGATTTAAAAGTTTCCAGTAAATAGAAGATAAAGTAAACTGTTTAGAGGCAAATATTAACACAAGACTTTGAAAGTTTTGTATTTCTTAGCAAAATTATAAATTACATAAAAGTAATGTCAGAGTTTTATTTTAAAATACATAATTTTCTCAATAAAAGCATAAAAAAGTAAATAATTTTAAATAGAAATTCTCCAGGTAAAGTAGTCCTTCCTTGATCTTCCCAAATATGTAATGAAGTAAGGGGGGAAATGAGTGCTCATCGACATTAATATACTTAACAAATAGTGTTCTAGCATCTCAAACCAATAAAATATCCAAATATCTCCTGTAACTTTAATCAAGTTACATTTTAAGATTTATTTATAACCTCTGGAATTCAAAAGAGTAAAAACAATTAGAATTGATAGTTTGTGAGAGATAAACAATATGTTCTGTGGAACATCAGGCTTGGGAGACATTGTAATCTGACAAATCTCTTTGACATGACAACCCATGGTAACCATTAGAGCCTTAACATTTTACAGAAAAGAGCCAGTGATTTAGTCATCATTAAAATAATAAATAGATTGCTAATAAAAATGGATTGTTAACTGTATTTTTCTGAAATGAACTGCTGCCTTTTTCAATCTTTAGTTCAAAGCTACTTGCTCTCAAAAATTACTATGTAAACATGAAGAAAGTACTATCAATTTCATTGTTCTCAGCCTTATAACATAACTGCCTCTGTAGTCACCAATACCTAGAGTCATGCCTATTCTGGTTCACAGTAAGACACAGGAAATAAAGAGAAATTACTGTACTCACAAAAGATTTGTTAGCTGCAACCTCTTGCAGATGTCTGTAATGAGTATTAAATGGAGGACCCATGCTTATTTGGAAGTAGAAAATACTTTAAGGAAGGGGCTTTATTGAGTGGGGCTTCAAGGAAGAATAAAGTGCAGGGATCCAGAGTATAAACAAGGCATTAAGCAGTGCAAAGAGCATAAATAAAGACTTGGGGGGAAAAAAAGTCTCACTATAAACAGAAAACAGGGAGTATAAAGTGAAAATTGATAAAAAATTAAATAAGAAGATTGTAGTAAAATTATGGAGGGCAAATACAGTCCAGCTAAAAAGCATAAACACAGCTAATAAAGTAGTGAAGTGACATTGAAATATGACATATGAAATGGCCATAAATGAAATTTTAATTCCTATAACTGAACTCAATTATGATATTTTTTAGTGATGAATATACTGATTTCCTTGGCTTTATGTTATCTTTTCTTAGATTACAATTTCTTCTCAAAATTCAGATTCCCAATACTGCTTCATAGCATGTTTCTTCAATACATATGTAAAAATATTGAGATATGTTCATGCATATGTATATATTTTATATAAAAGAGAACTAATAAAGTCAAAGGTTGTCCATGATTACAAAGTGCTTGGTTGACCATCCTATGTGCAATATTGGTTTATCTTTTAGATTTATCAAATACTGTCTTGTTTTAAACAATATTTTGCCTATGACCGAACATACAACTGACATTTCTATAACATGCAATTCAACAATAATCCTTCTTTTTGACATCCAAATTTAATTTGAAGATGTTGTCTTTGAAAATTATTTTGCCACACAGTATCTATTTGTTCTCATTAGCACATTGTGTAATAATTTGAGATCCCCTTCATAGCTTACCATTTTGTTCTTATGCATCTTTCTTCCTATATGCGTACAAGATTTTTCTGTCTCCCACATCTGCCTCATGAAAAGTGACTCTTGAGTTCTTTTCTGTCAACTCATGCAAGCAATTCACTCACGAACAAACTATTTTTGAGTGCAGATACAGCAAGTGTCAGCATTTTCCCCCTGCTTGCATATTTTTGCTATGTTCCAGTTCCTGTTTTAAATTGCAATGACTGTGATGATGACACTTTTTACTGTACTATTAGTAATATGCAATGATTGATTTAATTCAAGGCAATGGTTAAATCCAGTAGTGGTACAATGCAACACTCAGTGCCGTGAAATACAAATGTTCTTTTATTCTTCTGAACATGTATCTTTCATAAAGTATTTTCTGCATATTACCTTGAAATTAGGATTTGAGTTTTTATTGTAAAGAATTTTGATTGCTTAATTAGACAATGCCTGGTAAATAATTGAGGGAAGCCTTCTGAAAGTGTACAGAAAATGTACACTCAATTGATCAGAAATTTTAAAACACTGTTCATCCCACTTTACTATTACCAAATGTAATCTGTCTGGAGCATTGTGACAGCTCCTAAATACTGGCATAGTTGGGGCAGAGTAGGATAGTAGAGTAGAAAAAACACAGAACTGGTTTTCAAGAAAACTGAGTTGTAGCCTTAAATTCATTGCTTAGGATCTTTGTGTACTTGGGTTAGTCCCTTCAGTCCCTTATATTGAATTTTTCATCTCTAAAAGGAAGGCTATAAAATATGACACATCAACTTATCAGATCAAGATCCTTATCAGGCCAAGTTGTGTAAAATGCAGGTCAACTGAATAGCATTGTAATTCCACATTCCCATATTTTCTCCTAAGATGATTGAAAAAGGCTGAAATTGTCCTCCATATATAACACAGAGGAAAGCTGTAAGAAAATAATACCGAAGAGTCTGTTTGCCATTCATTCAGGCTAACGCACCTCAGACATTTAATTATCTAACATAGAAGTGAATTGGATTCTTGGCTTATTATACAAAAATATTTCTTAAAAAAATTGTACTTTTAATAAATGCACTCACCAAACTTGTTTGAAGCTTCTTGTGTGTATATGTATGTTTCAAAGAATATCCTGTCCCCCCAACCCCCACCCCAAGTTTTTGGTTCTTCTTTTGGGTAATATGGCTACTTAATTTTTAAGATATTTTTTACCTTTATTTTTATTTTTTTGAAAGTTAAACACTTTTGTTTATGTTATTACAGTTGTCCCAATTTTTTCTCTTTGCCCCTCTCCCCTCAGTTTACCTCCAATTCTCATAGTCAATCCCCATGCCATTGTTCATGTTCATGGATCATGCATATATGTTCTTTGTCTCATCCCTTGACCTTTCAACCAGTCCTCGCCACCTTCCTCCCCTCTTATAGCTGTCACTCTGTTCCATATTTCTGTGCCTCTTGTTCTATTTTGCCAGGTTTTTGTTGTTGTTCATTAGATTCTAGTTATGAGATCAGATGATATTTTTCTTTCAATTACTGGCTTCTTTCACTTTCCACAATAGTCTCCAATTCCACCCATGCTGTCGCAAAAAGTAAGACTTTGTTCTTTTTTACTGCTGCATAGTATTCCATTGTGTAACTGTACCACAGCTTTTTGATCCACTCATTTATTGATGAGCACTTAGGCTATTTCAAAATCTTGATACTTGTAAATAACACTGCCAGGAACATAGGGGTGCATATAGTTTTTTGGTTTGGTGTCTCAGGATTCTTTGGATATATTCCCAGCAGTAGAATCACTGAGTCAAAAGGCAGTTTCATTTTTTGTGGAAACTCCATGCTGTTTTCCAGAGTGATTGCACCAGTCTGCATTCCCACCAACAGCACACTAGATTTCCCTTTTCTCTTCATCCTTGCTAGAACTTGTTGTTTGTTGATTCATTAATGATCCTATTAAAATACCCATGGCATATTTCATAGATCTAGAACAAATATTCTAAAACATTATATATGGAATCAAAAAATACCCCAAGCAGCCTCAGCAATCTTGAGAAAAATGAGCAGAGTTGGAAGAAGCACAATACCTAATATCAAACTATACTATAAGGCCACTGTAATCAAAACATTTTGATAATGGCAAAAGAAAAGGGACATAGATCAATGGAATAAAATAGAGAGTCCATAAATAAATCAGTGTTTTTATGGTGAAGTAATATTTGACAAAGGAGGAAAGAGCATACCATGGAATAAATACTGTCACTTCAATAAATGGTGTCAGGAGAACTGAACTAGTACTTGCCAAAAAATGGAAAAGAGAAGCTAGACCATCAACTTACTCCATACACTAAAATACACTCAAAAATGGATGAAAGACAAATATAAGTCATGATACTATCAAAAAATCTCAAGAAAAACAAAGGCAGTAAAATTTCAACTATCTGGTGTAGAAATATTTTTGCCAATATATCTCCTAGATCAAAGGAAACAAAGAGAAATTAAACAAATAGAAGAACATCAGATTAAAAAGCTCTGCATAGCCAAAGAAACCATCAGTAAAATGAAAAGGGTATTGACTATATGGAAGAACATATTTGCCAATGATACATTGGACAGGGTTTAATCTCCAAAATATATAAAAAGCTCATGAAACTCAAGAACAGGAAGATAAGCAATCCAATTTAAAAAATAGGCAAAGGACCTGAATAGACACCTTTCCAAGGAGGACATACAGGTGGCCCATAGGCATATGAAAAAATGCTCAACATCATTAGCCATCAGAGAGATGAAAATTTAAGTCACAATGAAATATCACCTCATGCTTATCAAAATGACTAACACTAATACTTTATTTTATTTTTTAATTACAATTGACCTACAATATTATAATAGTTTAAAGTGTACAACACCATTTAGACATTTATATAACTTACAAAGTTACATCTAGTACCCAGTGAAACCATATATAGTTATTATAATATTATTGACTATATTGCTATATATATACTGTACATTATATCCTCATGACTATTCTGTAAAAACAACTTGTATTTCTAAATCTCTTCACCTTTTTCACCCATCACCCCAAGCCCCCTCCCATCTTGCAACTGTCAAAATGTTCTCTATGAATGGTTTTCTGTTCTGCTTGTTTATTTTATTAGATGCCACATAAAAATGAAATCATCTGGCATTTGTCTTTCTTTGTCTGCATTACTTCATTTAACATAACACTCTCTAGGTCTACCCATGTTGTTTCATATAGCAAGATTTCATTCTCTTTTGTATCTGAGTCATTCTATTGTGTATATTCCCCACTTCTTCTTTATCCATTCATCTGTCGATGAACGGTTAGGTGTAAATAATTCTGCAATGAACATATGGGTGTATATGTCTTTTTGACTTAGTATTTTGGGTTTCTTTGGATAAATACCCAGAAGTAAAATTTTGGTTATTTTTTTTGTCCCTTGTTAAGCCTTTGTTTTAAGGTATATTTTATCTGATATAAATATTACTATACAACTTTTTCCTTCTGTTTCCATTTCCATGAAATATCTTTTACAGCCCTTTAATTTCAGTCTGTGTGTCTTTTGATCTAAAATGAGTTTCCCACAGAGAGCCTTTTTTTTCTTATGCATTAAAGCACTATGTGTCTTTTGATTGGATTATTTAATCTAGTTGCCTTTAAATTATATAATTGTTTATAGATATGTATTTATATTGCTATTTTATTAGTCATATTTTATCTTTATTCTTCTTTTAAAAAGTTATTTTAACATTACTTATAATATTGGGTTGGTGGTGAGGAATTTTGTTAGCTTTCTCTTGAATAGAAAGATCTTTATCTGTCATTAATAGTAAATAATCGCTTTGCTGGGTAGAATAATCTTGGTTGTATGTCCTTGCTTTTCATCACTTTGAATTTTTCTTGCCACTCTCTTCTTGCCTTCAAAGTTTTTTGAGAAATCAGCTGATACTCTTATAGGAGTTATTCTACAGGTAACCAATTCCTTTTCTCTTGCTGCTTTTAAGATTCTCCCTTTGTCTTTAACCTTTGGCATTTTAATTATAATGTGTCTTGGTGTAGGCCTCCTTGGGTTCATCTTGTTTGGGACTGGTACCCCTATGATGCAAATGTTGATAAGCTTGATTGTCCTAGAGACACCTTGAACTACCATCATTTGTAATTTTTTTCTTTTTGCTGTTCTGATTGTTTTTTACTTGCTTATCTTCCAAATTGCTGGTTTGATTCTCTGCTTCCTCTACTTTCTGTTGATGCCCTGTAATATATTTTTCATTTATTTCTTACTTGTTATTTTTATGTTTTCTATCTCTATGTTTATGTTTCCTATTCCTTTATTGAAGTTCTAAGTTTATTTATTCTTTCCCTAAGTTCATTGAGCATCCTTATAACCAGTGTTTTGAACTCTGCATCTAGTTGATTGCTTATCTCCATTTTATCTAATTTTATTTTATTGAGTTTTATTCTGTTCTTTCAGTTAGAACATGTTTCTTCATCTCTTCATTTTCGCTGCCTCCCTGTGTTTGTCTCTATGTATCAGTTAGAGCTACTATGTGTTCTGAGCTTGATAGAGTGGGGTCTTATAGTAGGTGTCCTGTAGGACCCAGTAGCATAGGCCCTAGATGGGTACTCCAGGTGTGCCCACTTAGTGGGCTGTGTGCACCCTCTTGTTGTAGTTGAGTCTTGATTATTCTTGTAAGGTCAATGGGATTTATTTACATCCAGGCTGATAGACTTTGAGGACTGGCTATGGCCACTGTGGAGAATCTGCTGTGTAGGGACCAATCCATGGAACAGAAATCACTCTGGTAGGGCTCTGGTACCCGCCAAGTCCATCCAGTTGTGTGTGTACATTTTGAAGATCATTGGATGCTAATTTGGCATGGTCTGAAGCTGTCCACCTGGTGCACTGGCTCTGGTCCACCTGAAAGTGCAGTTCAAGGTCAGCTGACACCTTTGCCCTGCCTGGGGCAACCTGGTATGAGTTAAAAAGCAATATACAGGAGGCTGCTATTTGTGCTTAGATTGTAGGTTCCCAGAGAGGCCAAGCTGTTAACCAAGATGAAGTGCCCCTAGTGCTGGTCTTCAGGCCACTTAACAAATGGTAGAAGGTATGCAGAGGCCATATGTTCCTTGCTTGAGAAGTTTTTGAAAAGTCCTAAGCATGAACCAGAACAGGCTTTTGGATGGAACAGCCAATGGAAAAAACTTGGGTGGATGGGTTTTCATGGAATCATCAGGGCAAGGTTAACAGCATTAGCCAGATTGATGGAGACTCAGATATGGCACCCATCTCCTCACTCTGTGGGTAGGGATGGGCTCTAAAAAGAAATAATAGCCTCTGCCAGCACTTTTGTCTGGGAGAAAGCTATCCTTCCAGCCATCTCTGAAAAAATTCAGTTCCTTCCTGGTGTCTTTTGAGCTTCTGCCTCAGCACTAGAGTTCAGAGGGAGTGAGTTCAAGTAAGTGTGTGTGTGAGCCCCCTAAAAGAAACCTCATGGGACTCTAGTAGCCCTCCACCTCACTCAGCCACAATCCCTTCTGGTTTTTACAGCCAAAAGTTATGGGGACTTCTATTTATAGCACTAGAACCCTGGGCTGGTGGTTCTGGTGTTGAACTGTGACCCCTGGCTCCTCAGAGGGAACCTCTGCAGCCAAGATATTCCTCCCAATTTTTAACTACCACACATGGGTGTGGGACAAACATAGTTATCTAGATTTCAGGTGGTTCTGAATGATGGTTGCTTTGTACTTTAGTTGTAATTTTGATGTTGTTGTAGGAGGTTCTAAATACCACATTTCCCAACACTGCCTTCTTCCAAAAATATGTCTATCATGCAATTACTAAACTCCAAATAACTAGAACGCAACATTTTTGATACTTTACTATCAAACATAAATTTATATTACCTGATGGCTTATGCCATCATAAAAATGACAAAGAGTTTCATTGTGGGCTTAAAAGATATGACTTTTGCTCAATAAATATTTATTATAAATAAAATAACTGATAGTGTGATGTGGTGGAGAACTAGAAAGGTGACTCAACTTATAGTTAGAGATTGCAAAACTAGCTCTTTCCAACTGTAGACCCATGTAACAAACTGTAGCATTACTTTATTCTGTGGTCCTTAGTGTCCTTATCTATAAAATGAAGGTAAAAACTGATACTTTGTTAGATGAATAGAAAATATAAAGTGAAAAAATATGTGTAAGTATTTGCAATCTATAACAACACAGGTAAATATAAAATTACATCAATATTAGTGTCTGTAATAGAAAAGGAAGGCAAGGCAAGAATTGGTGAGATTGCAGAGTGTCACTAGATCCTCTCATTCTGGAAAAGAATGAACCTAAACCTCTCCCAATGACATATGAAAACAAAAGACTTTTCATTCACTTGCAGCCCTTACAAGAAAAACATGAGGGAAATGATTAAATAAAGGTCATCAGTGAAAACACTAGTGATCTATATTGACATCCTCTTCAAATTATCTGAAATTCTTTTATCCCACCTTCTTATTTGGACTATAGTGATTTCATTTTCTTTTGTGTAACATTAAAACAAATTTACTGTAAATACCTTTTTCATATAATACATTAACTGTAACACAGAAAGCACTCAGGATTAACAATCTAGTTATTATACTAACTAGAATTAAAGAATACATAAATAATATAGCTAAAATTAAACTAAGTCTTAAAAACAGTATTTCTGAAGAAAATAATTAAAAAAAAAACAAAATCTGACATTGAACTAATTAAAAATACAGCGATGACAATATCAAAATAAATAGGGCAAAAATGTGAATTGATATATAGCATCTATTTGATATTTCATCTTACAGAATTTTGTCACCTGCTTTTATATAGATATTTAAATATATCCTTTGCTTAGGAACTTTGGTCTATCTTTTTATTTTTTTACACTTTGTTTTCATTTTATTTAATATAGATATAAAATGCTTTACTGATTCTTAATTAAATTTGAATACTTATTAAAGGCATCAGTTCATAATAATAAAGATAACCATTTGTTTTGAATTTTTACAAATGCTTATTCACTTGCCAATCTTCAAACTTTCAGGTATTATGAAATATATAGTAATTAATATGTAATGCTTATCATGTATTAATTTTAATTGATATAGCTACATACTCAGTGGCCAAACTCTCTAATAACCTTGAAAATTTTGAAATTTTGGCAGAATGAAAAAATGTGGACAGCCTAAGAATTTTCCTTTTTAGAAGTGCTAATGTATTCCTATAATTAAAGACACCGAATCAACAGATGCATAATTTCTCTCACATAAATATTACAGGAAACTTCTATTCATCTAGAAGTTCATCCATTTAACAAACTTCGAGCAAACATAATGCTCTTATAAACTCCAAGAAAAAGTCTGTGTATATTAATGCTAGTAAAAACTAAGACATAGAAATTGTTAATGAATTACAAAGAAAACATGCATTGACAAACAAACCTGTCACCATAACAGAGTGGCGGGAAGGGAACCTCTTTTGTTAAAACCATAACTCTGGGAATTAACAAATCTCTTGATAAACTTTTTCTTTAGTGTTTGTATACATGATATCAGAGTAACCAGATAAAAAGTGGAAAAATTACAAATACTTGGTTATTTGGTGATCATGAGGTTAAGGTTTTGATAGAATTTTTCAGTTTATATTTTTAGAATGAGTGAATGAAAGAATGAATGAATGAATGAGTGGGACACTGAATACATTTTCTCATCTGCAAGTTGGATATAGCATCAATTTCAGGTGAGGATTTAATGAAAATATCTGAAAATATTCTTACATAGTAGTGCTTAATTGTTTTTGTTTTCACATAAAAATCTAAAAAAGAAATCTAAGGATAAAGGATTGACAACTATTAGGAGTAGACTAAAACAATAATAAAATATCTTAATTTTCTTTCTGTTTTCAGTGGGTTTGAAGATGCTATTAATTAGAGCCTGGATGTTTATAGATATCTCTTTTAGCTGATTCAATTGATAAGTTTTAATAACTTAAGTGAATTGTCTTTGCCATCACACTAGTCAATGGTTGTGAAAACATGATCAATATCTAATTCTTGTTAATTTATTTTCCCTATAGTATAGAAGATAAAGGAGGAAGTTTATAGAATTCTGCATATGCACACAATCATTTCATTCCATTATCATCCAATCCACTATTGCTCAGGCAAGTTTAGTGCTTGTGATAAAATAATGCAAACTGAATTAGCATGTTTAGGTGTAAACAACTGGAAAATATATACGTAGATTTAATCAACCACCAGGAAAGTGGGAGAACCTGATTCAGAAAATAGTTTAAAAAAAAGGAAGAAATGGAGTCAAAATCACAGTATACTTAGACTATCACTGTTCCCACTAGTAAATATTGAAGCCACAGTTTGCATTTCCATGGCTGTGGGCCCTGAACATCATGTCTTTTCTTTGTCACTTGTTTGATAGATGTTCCCTCCTTTTTGGAGGTACCTAAATCTAATTAAAATGCAGGGTAAGCATACTAGATTGGTGCTCATCCAATTTCTGCATGGGTGACTCAGAAAATATACCTGACTTTTCACTGTCTACAGTGACAGGCAGCCTTTGGCTACCAATAAGACTCATGTAGTGTGCGGGAATTCTTCCAACATGATGAGGATGCTCATTTGTGGGGCAGATAAACAAACAAAAAAGAGACAAATGTTCACTAAACTACACATAGATAAAATTAGTGAAGCTGGAATGATATAGTGGATGATGAACTTTGGCATCAGGTTGAGCTAAATGTGAATTTTGGCTTTCCTACTTAATAAAAATACAACCACAAACAGATTTCCTATCCTTTCAGAACATCTGCTGGTTGGTAATTTCCATGAGGGTAAGAACTGTGTCTGATTTGTTTGTGTGATATTTCTAGCAGCTAGAACAATGCCTGGCAGTTAACTAACCTCTAAAATAGTTCTTGAGTGAATGAGAAGACCAAATCCTAGTATTACATCTGTTGACAACAGCATGTAACCTACCTCCTAAACATGTAACACATTTTCTTCATTTTTTAAAATTATTTTACTGGATATTTTACTACCACCAGACTAAGCTCCATGGAATCAGGGACAATGACTTTTACTTCTGATTTTCCTTAATGTGTGGAGTGTGAGAGCTGGCTGTAATTATTTGCTAAAAGATAAATGAATGGATTAATTAATGAGTGGGACACTGAATACATTTTCTCACCTGCAAGTTGGATATAGAATCCATTTTAGGTAAGGATTTAATGAAAATAGTCTTACATAGTAAGTACTTATTGTTTAATTTTTTCTTCAGTACAAAACAAACTCCAGGGTTAGTTTTAACATTCTAAAATGTAATATAATTTAGGCAACAGTGAACAATTGTGTCATTATATTTATTAACATATTTTTGTCCTACTTTGTTTAATATTCTTCTCTTTTAACATACTGAGAACTGCTCAAATGCAGAGAATATGTCCCAATATTTGTTTAATCAAGGTCACTGCCTACTAATATCCAATCAACAGAAGATATTCATTTTCTTGAAAAAATTTAACAAAATGTTAATAAATGACTATACGATAATGTACTGCCATTATTTCTTAGAGTATTAAGATTCATTTCAGAATCAATAACATCACTTCCATGTTATGAAAGACACAAAAATATTATAACTGCAGACCACAACTTCTTTCCCCTTTATCCATGTTTGCTTGTGAGATCCAAAGTTTAATTAAAGAAGGTTGTACTCATTCCCAAATAAGAAAGTTACTTTTTAAGAAGAGAATTTTGACCAAAAATAAAATTAGGCCTTAGGAATACACCAGGTCTAGGTTATAGAAGCAGATAAAGAAAGAGATAAAGCTAAAATAAAACAAAATCTAGTGAGATCATTGTGGAACAAGTTGGGAGGCAGGGGAGCTGGAAAATGCTTATTAGGTGTGGTTAGAAGTCCAACTAAAGTACAAAAGTATAAAAGGATAATTTTCTATCCTTCTAATAGTTACATATTTGCATGTGACATTACATCTATGTGATATTGTTTTTGATATGAAAAACTGGAAACAATCTAATATTCACTAATAGATGATTAATTAAAAAGAGTGGTCCCATACTAGAATAGTGTTTTGGGAGAAAATGCACCCAGAATCTTGGGACAGGTTCAAGACCAGATGTCAGATCCCTAGAGAGAAATGCAATATTTTGGTAACCTGTAAAACTAGAAGTACCTGATCATCCTTGGCTGAATCAGAGGCTGCCTGTTATGGGATTATGACATACCAAAAAACCTGACTTTCAGCTCTGTTCTACTATTTCACATTCATGATTGGTAGTTGTTTCCCTCACATGATCAGGTGCCATGGTCTAAGCCTTGGGATTGTAGCTAGGTGACAGGGCAAACAAGTGGCTTCTAGCCTTTATTGCCACCTCAGCCTTTTAATGGTTTTATTTCCTTTAAGTACTCAGGTGTAGATAATATCAATAGTCTGCAAGAAGTCAACTCTACCTAGAAAGCTGGCCTGCAAAAGACCGGCTTTGTGCAACTGGCAAAAGAGCCAGTTGTTAGATTTTGAGAAGTTTTTTGAGCTGTTGTTAAACTGTTGGTAGCTTAAAACCAGCAAGGTGGACTAGTTCAACCTCTTATGTAAATGTGAGGATAAAAATTAGGGCTTAAAAAGTTTTCTCACTGAGCTTGTGGTTAAACAACAGTACGTTACTACTTTTATTGTTAAGTTCTTATTAAGAAATAGTACATAAACAAGTACAAGAAGGAAGCAGAGGAATTTTTACCCAAACAAAATAATTTCTAAGACATAATATCTTGAAGATCAATTCTTATAGAATAATAAGAATTTTTGTATAAAAGAAAAGCTCACAAGTGTGTAAATAGGTTTGTAATTGAATAGAATTACATTAGCAAAAATACACATAAAATAGCTGACCAAGGTTAGCTATGAACAACTGTGGCAGGGTATAGGTTCTTGTTCTTCCACTATCTCTCTATAAAGAATATATAATCAATATACTGGAAAGTCCTCAATAAGACTATATATGCTTTATATACAATTTTCAAATATTAAAACTAAATAAAAGAAAATATTTACCAAACATTCAATGGATTAATACATAAGACATCTTTGACAAATACTAAAAATAAATACAGTAACAAAAAAATGATACTAATATAGAGCAAGAACATATATCAATTTATCATGATGGCAAATAATCATAACCAGAAAAAATATATAAAAATGAAAATTTTAAATATTAAAAAATTTAAAATTGTTACTATTGTTGAACATAAAAAATATACAATAAGTACAGTGAGATATAAACTCTACTATAAATCTGCTAGCATGGTCAATATATTTCCTAATATAATTTGACTAATATATACTGAATCATTAATATTATCACAAATTTTAGTCTAGTTATTATAGATTTCTGAATCTATATTATGGAAATATTTTTGGTTAAGTATTGTCATTAAAGGTTTATTTATATAATTAAAATGTTGAATGGAAAAATTGTCCAATGAATGTCAATGAAAACATTCTATAATTTCTTCACTTATCAAATTATATTGATATTCATTTTATTAAAAATTGTAAAGCTTAGAAAAGATTATTTTTATTTGGTAGGAGACAAAGATAGCTACTGCTATTTTTAAAAATATTCAAAATAAAAAATGAAATTAAAAATGAGGGGCATAACATGTGCTACACTTGCTTTACCCTCCCTCCCACTCTTTGTTTATCTAGTTAGCTTCTACACATCATTTAGGATCAAGTTGAATTCCAAGTTCTTAGAGCAGACTTCTCTGGCCTCTCTCCACTAAGTTCCCTTTATCACACATTGAGATGACATATTGTTCTTCCCTTAATTACAGTTCCAACCGATTACTTTAAAATTATTTAATTGTAACTTTCACAAGAAATACAAAACAGAAGTTTGAAAAGAGCTGCATTTTCTTATGGTTTATTATATTTTCAGCTTCTAAAGCTGGCACATTGTAAATATGCCAAAATAACTTAATAAAATTTTTCAAATTATTGCTGGCAAAGGTAGAAATTGAATAAAATACTGAAGGAATTTATCCAAAAAATCTTTACATGCATAATTTTGTGTATAATCCTTCCATTTCAGCACATCTTGTAAATATTAGTTTACCATTTTTAGTGTATGTTTTAAGTGAAAGTACAAGCTATACTCTTAAAACAGGAATCAATAAATTTGGTCTCTGCTCCTGTTTGTGCCACTAACTTCTGGTGTAAAACAATTATTTAGCCTCTCAGAACCAAAATATTTGTCTATAATATGATAATGTTAACTATATTTTTTCATCTTTAATTTTTTCTTTCCTTACTTTCCAGATTCACAACAGGGATATGTTGAGGTTAGGAATAGGACTCAAGAAATCCCATTTATTGATTCTATATCAGTCCACATCTATGCCAGTGGGGGGGGGATAATTTTATCTTATTATGCATGACTCATTAATAAAGCACTAGACATGACAGCACTTGACATTTCCAGGTTCCTGCTAAGTGACCACAGTTTGACAAATCATAAAGTTTATGATTAGATTATAGCCTCCACAAGTATCTAGGTATGGCCTGTAAACTTTATATATACAGACACTAAGTGATTCATGATTTCAGTGACTTAAGTTATAAGTGCTTGATATCCAATATAAATACAATTTCTTGATTTAAACAGGCATGCTTTCCTATAGTTGGTTGTGTAATTGCTGTTTGCTGTGACATTTATAAAGCACATTGGCTTTATTTTGATATTAAATTTTAATAAGGATACTAAAAATAATCATAAATTTCCCAGATGAGCAGATTTTCTCTTAAAAGTAAAAGAAATACACTTTTGTGTGCTACACATTCAACTCCATTTACATTTTGCTTCCCTTTTTTTTTCAAGAAAAATTCTACAGTTTGCTGAAAACATCATATCCAAATCAACTAAAACCTCATTTATCAATTGCTTTTAAGGACTTACATAATGGAATATTATGCAGCCAAAAGAAAGAAGGAACTCCTACCTTTTGCAACAGTATGGATGGAACTATAGAGTATTATGCTTAGTGAAATAAGCCATTCCATTGTGTAAATGTACCACAGCTTTTTTATCCACTCATCCACTGGTGGGCACTTAAGCTATTTCCAGCACTTGGCTTTTGTAAATACCATATGATCTCACCTAATACAGGAAACTAATGAACAAAACAAATTAGCAAAATAGAACCAGAGGCATGTAAACAAGGAAAAGACTGACAGTGACCAGAGGGAAGGGGGGAGGGGGAAGAGGAAGGAAAGAAGGGGAAGGGTCCAGTTAAGGAAATCTAGGGTAGTATAAATGACCCATGGACATCATCAACAGGGTGGGGATTGACTGTGGGAGAGGGGTGAGGGTGGGCAGGGCAGGGAAGAGTAAGGGGAAAAATGGGGGACAACTGTAGCAGAACAACAATAAAAAGTAAAAACTAAAAAGAATAGTTACTAAGTGACAAAAATAAAATAAAATGCAACTAATTTTTGGACATTTATTTTGTATCATGTTACATCATTGCATTTATTTATCAGTTACAGTAGATTCTTGGTGGAATCTTTATGGTTCTCTATATGCAGTATCATGCCATCTCCAAGTAATGACAAGTTTCTTTCTTTCTTTCCAATTTGAATGCCTTATATTTCTTCTTTTCTGATTGTTATGGCTACTAGTTCAAGTACTATGTTGAATAACAATGGTGAAAGCAGGCATCCCTGTCTTGTTCTTGATCTTAAGGGAAATGCTTTTGTTTTTTCCCTACTGAGGATTATGTTAGCTGTGGGTTTTTCATATATGGCCTTTATTACATTGTGGTATTTTCTCTCTATTCCCACATTGCTGGGAGTTTTGATCATAAATGTGTGCAGGATTTTATTAAATTTTTTATCATCTATTGATATGAGTATATAGTTTTTATCCTTCATTATGTTTATGTGGTGTATCACATTTATCATTTTGCATCCCCAGAATAAATTCCATTTGAGCATGGTGTCTTATCTTTTCAATGTATTGCTGGATTAATTTTGCTAATATTTTGCTGAGAAGTTTTTTATCCATGTTCTTCAGGGTCATTGTCTTGTAATATTCTTTCTTTGTACTGTGTTTGCTTGGTTTTAGAATTAGGATAATGTTGGCCTTGTAAAATGAGCTTGGGAGTTTTCCTTCATTTGAACTTTTTTGACTAGTTTGAGATGGATATGTGTTAACTTTTCTTTGAATGTTTGGTATAATTCACCTCTGAAGCCACCCACCAAAATTTTTGTTTGCTGGAAGTTATTTAATTATTGCTTCAATTTCATTAATTATACTTCGTCTGTTCAGATTTTTTTTTCTTCTTGATTCAATTTTTGGAGATGGTATCTTTCTATAAATTTTTCCTATTCTTCCAGATTGTCAAAAATTTTGGCATATAGTTATTCATAATATATTATTTATTTATTTATTTTTAGAGAGAGGGGAAAGGAGAAAAAGAGGGAGAGAAAGATCATTATGTGGTTGCCTCTCACTCACACCCCAACTGGGGACCTGATGTGCAACCTAGTCATGTTCCCTGACTGGGAACTGAACCAGTGACACTTGGTTTGCAGGCCAATGCTCAATCCACTGAGCCACAGCAGCCAGGGCTTCATAATATATTCTTATTTCTATAGTGTCAATTGTTACTTCTCTTTAATTTCAGATTTTATTTACTTGGATGCTCTCTCTTTTTATCTTTTTTCTTTCTTTTTAAAATATGTTTTATTGATTATGCTGTTACAATTGCCCCAATTTCTTTTCCCTCTGATCCCCTCCACCCAGTGATCCCCCCTTCCCTCCAGTTGTCCCCCCCGTTAGTCCAGGCCCATTGGTTGTACATATAGTTCTTCTTAACTTCTCCCTGTCTACTCCATTCCCTCCTACTATGCTTCTTAATTCCTGCATCATCTCCCTCCCTTTTTCCCCTTCCCCCTCTCTGCTGACCTCCCCCCAATATGTTCCCTATACTTATAATTCTTTTCCCACTCTCGTTGCCCACTTAGTTTGCCTTTGTTTCAATTTTCTAGCTTCTGTTGTTGGATGTTGTGATACAGTTTTCATTTTAATGTTCATAGTTTTGATCCTCC